>NW_024425119.1:13169944-13647153 GCF_017311325.1 Ursus maritimus | reverse complement strand
GTGTGTGTATATATATATATATATATATATATATATAATATTTGCCATTTTAACCCTGAGTGTTTAAGTTAGTGACCTTAATTACATTTACAATGTTATGCAATCATCACTATTTCCAAAATGTTTCCATCACCCAAACAGAAATTCTGTATACATTTAAAACTCCCCATTTTTCCTTCCTGCCTCCCCTGGTAGACCTCAAACCACTTTGTGTCTCTATGAATTTGCCTATTACAGATATGTCAAGTAAGTGAAACCATACAATATTTGTCCTTTCTGTTTGGCTTTTTCACTTAACATCATGTTTTCATGGTTCACCCATGTTGTGGCATGTATCTGAAGTCCATTCTTTTTTATGGCTAATATTCCATTAGGCGGATATGCCCCATTTTGCTCATCCACACTTTCTGGCTATTGTGAATAATGCTGCAAAGAACACTGGCATCTGTCTGAGTTCCTGTTTTCGGTTCTTTCGAGTGTATATTTAGGAGTGGCACTGCTGGGTTATATGGTAATTCAATGTGTATCTTTTTTTTTTTTTAACATTTATTTTATTCTATTTTATTTTATTTTTTTTAAAGATTTTATTTATTTATTTGACAGAGATAGAGACAGCCAGCGAGAGAGGGAACACAAGCAGGGGGAGTGGGAGAGGAAGAAGCAGGCTCATAGCGGAGGAGCCTGATGTGGGGCTCGATCCCAGAACGCCGGGATCACGCCCTGAGCCGAAGGCAGACGCTTAACCGCTGTGCCACCCAGGCGCCCCTATTTTTATTTTTAAAAAGTATTTAAATTCAGTTTAGTTAACATATAGTGTGTTATTAGTTTCAGGGGTGAATTTAGTGATTCATCACTTGCATATAACACCCAATGCTTATTACATTAAGTGTCCTCCTTACTGCCCATCACCCAGTTACCCCATCCCCTCCAGCAACCCTCAGTTTGTTTCCTGTAGTTAAGAGTCTCTTATGGTTTGCCTCCCTCTCTGTTTTCATCTTATTTTATTTTTCCTACCCTTCCCCTGTGTTCATCTGTTTTGTATCTTAAATTCCACGTATGAGTGAAATCATATGGTATTTGTCTTTCTCTGACTGACTTATTTCACTTAGCATAATACCCTCTAGTTCCATCCATGTCATTGCAAGTGGCAAGATTTCATCCATTTTGATGGCTGAGTAATATTCCATCACACACACACACACACACACACACACGCCACCTCTTCTTTATCCATTCATCTGTTGATAGACATGTGGGCTCTTTCCATATTTTGGCTGTTGTGGACATTGCTGCTCTAAACATTGGGGTGCAGGTGCCCCTTTGAATCAGCATTTTGTATCCTTTGGGTAAATACCTAGTATTTACGACCGATTGCTGGGTCGTAGGGTAGCTCTATTTCTACGTTTTTGAGGAGCCTCCAGACCATTTTCCAGAGTGGCTACACTAGTTTGTATTCCCACCAACAGTGTAAGAGGGTCCCCCTTTCTCTGCATCCTCGCCATCGATGTTTATCTTTCTGAGGAGTGGCCAGACAGCGTCCACGCCAGCAGCGTCCCAGCGTCCCACTTTCTCCATATCTCACCAACACTGGTGCATATCTTTTTGTGACTATAGTCGTCCTAATAGATTTGAAGTCATAGCTCATTGTGGGTTTTTAAAAATTGAAATATAGTTGACGCACACTGTGACGTTAGTTTCAGGTGTACGACATAGTGATTGGACAAGTCTATACGTTGTGCTGTGCTCACCACAAGCGTAGCTGCCATCTGTCACCATACAAGGCTATTACAGTACCACTGACTATATTCCCTATGCTGTACCTTTCCTCCCCGTGAATCATTCATCCCATACCTGGAAGCCTTAGCTCCCAGTCCCCTTCACCCGTTTTGCCCATCTTTCTATCCCCTTCATTGTGCTTTTGATTTACATTTCCCTGATGACTAGTGACGTAAAGCATTTTTTTCTCATGCTTATGGGCCATTTGTATTTCTTCTTGGAGAAATGTTTATTCGAGTCCTTTACCCATTGTTTTAAACTGGGTTGTCTTTTGGGGGGCTTTTCCCTTCTTGCAGCTGCCGCAGGGGAGAAGAAAGAGGAGAACTTTTTGTGCTGTTGCGTTTGCCAAGAGGTCATCTTCTTATGGCTGTTGTTGGTGAATCAGGGCAGCTCTCTCGTCCCCATAGTGGAAAAAGGGGGTGGGTAATGGGAGGCTCACAGTTTAAAAACTGTGTTTCCAGGGATCACCTCAGGAGGATCAAAAAGACCTTAATCAGATCTTACATGAACCTGTTTCATTTAGGCATAAAATAATTCAGTCTTAGAACAGGATGAGACCTTAGAGTTCATTGGGTCCAACTCCATTATTTTGCGGATAAAGTCCAAGTCCTGAAAGGTGAGATAACTTTCTCTGTTATTTTGCTAGCTTAAGACTGATTTTTTAAATGCCTGGCTTATGTGTCACTACAATTGGCTGCAAAAGTGTGTTTTCACTGGAAGAGGACACATTCAAGAGATGACCTATTTTTGTTTACCCGTCGCCAGGTGAAAGAGGAAGAACACGAGGTGAAAATATTTTGTCATCCACTCTCATATATGAATGGTTTCTAGGCTTTTTGGGGTCAGACCATTATTCTAAGTGAATGTAGATGAGCAGAGCACTTGTCTAGCACTCTACACTCTGCAAAGTGGTCTCTTATTCTTAGAACATTCTGAGTGTCCACGAGCGGGTGTTACTACTATTAGATGGGTGAGGACATGAGCAAGACCATCAGTAAACTGGTGGCAGTTTTTGGAGCAGATCACAGTCTGTGATCTCTGTGAAAGTGATCTGGCTGCCACCATCTGATTACCAGCAAGCTAAAGTGGAAAGAACATCAGAATGTGGGGTTAGAGAAACCAGCCCTATCCCTCACTGACTGTGACCTTAGGTAAGTCACTTTACCTTTCCGATTCTCGGTCTCCTCGTGTGTAAAACAGAGACAAAAATAACACTTACCCATCCAATTATTGTGGGAATCAACACAGAAAATGGAACAACAGTCTTCTGTGAATATAGAGAGCACGGTGCAGATGTTAGTGACCACTATTACCTGGCCGTCTGGGTAGAGGGTCACTTCGTGTGTTATAAATAAGACTTTGTAAGGTTGAATGGAAGCTTAGGAAGCTTCAAAGGGCTCCTGCAGAGTAAAGGATGATGTTCTCTTCATCCCCAGGTCTTATCATAACCCATAACCATTGTTATTTAGAATTCACCAGACATAACAAGCTAAGTCTTCGTGAAATATTCCCCGCTTTGTAAATACAGCTTTGCTTTTACAGTTCTTTTACCAGCAGAAAGATGCAACGTTTGCTCATTTCACCTAGCATTTGAAAGGTCAGAAGTGAAAATCTGAAAATCTGTCCAACACAGAAATCCAGTCACGATGCTCCTATTATTAAAACCTTTTAACTCCCTGTGGCTCACAGGATAAAGTCCAAATGCCATAGCGGCAAATCTTTTTTTCTATCCAAGTGGACTATGAATATGTAAATGATTTATTAATCAAACCCCTCGCGTGGCTGTACAAGGCCCACTGTGGCCCAGCCCCTGTGTGCTCGCCGCCTCATCTCCTACCTCCCGTCACACACACCCTTTGTGCCACGACCCCTCTCGCCGAGAACCATGGTCCTTCCCTTTGTCGTGGCCTCTTTGTCTGGGGGGTCCCCTCAGCCTCACGGAGTGCCTTCTCCCTCTCTGCCTGTTTGCCACTTTCCTATTTATCCTTGAAGACCCAGCTCAAAAGCCACCCCCTTCTGTGTGTGTGTGTAGGGGGGGTAAGCATTTCCCACATGATTCTTTTGCTTTGTCGTTTCATTTGAGATTTTGTCTAGCCGTTAGTCCACAAGCATTTTGAGGGCTGGGCCAGAATCATGTTCTTTGCGTCTCTGTACCCCAGTGCTCAATGCTGTATGTGGAAACAGCAGGTACTCAATACATGCTTGCTACATGAATGTTTGTTGAAGCCATACACCCATAAGAAAAACAGGAACCTGTTCATACTGTGTGATTTAAAACCCACCAACAGGGGTGCCTGGGTGGCTCAGCCGTTACGTGTCTACCTTCAGCTCAGGTCCTGATCCTGGGGTCCTGGGATCGAGCCCCGCATCAGGCTCCCTGCTTGGCGGGAAGCCTGCTTCTCCCTCTCGCACTCCCCCTGCTTGTGTTCCCTCTCTCGCTGTCTCTCTCTGTCAAATGAATAAATAAAATAAAACCCACCAGCAATCTCTATGCCCCAGAATTATGCCCATTATCACTTTGAGTCTCCCATTTCCTCTGTCCAAGACTAAAAAAAATTCACTGTTCTCTAATTAGACATGAATTAGACAACAAAACAAGGGCTTGCTTTAAAGTTCCGCCCTCCAGGCTTCTCTTTTAGCCAGTCAATCCATTAGTTGGAGAGCTGGGGCTTGGACACCAGGTCCCTCTCTCCTGGTATCACTAATAAGCTGTGTGACTTTAGCTGATCTCTCCTGGTCTCTGGGCTTTAGGTTTGGAATCAGGGAGTTAGCCTGTGTATTCTCCGAGGTTCCTCTCAGTCCTGATCATTTATCTTCTGCATAGTAGATCCCAGACAAGCTGAATGAGGCAAATGCAAGGCAACTGTATTTCAGCTGGGGCAGAAAGACAGCCCTGAGACACACTGGCAGGAGAGGGGGTAGGAGAGGGGTAGGGCGGGAATCAGCCTGAAATCCCGACATTCCTTCAAAACTAGAGTGTTCCGTTGTTGCTTCATCATCTCTCCTAGCACAGAGTAGGTCCTTCTAGCTTGAAACCCATCTTCAGCATGCTTACCCCTTCCCCATGATGCTCCCTAACCCTGGACGTTTTTCCTCAAAGCTGGTCACAGAATCCTTTAGAATATACCCCCTTCGAATTCTTGTGCACTCTTTTTCTGCACCTCCCCAGAATTTCAGCAAGTTCCTGCCGGTGAGATCAGAATGGGAAGAAACAGCAGAAGGGTCAGGTGAATCCAAGCATATGCTTGAACGAGAGCAGAGGAGCCAGCAAAGAGGCATAGAAACACCAGGGTCAGTGAGAAGTCTGGACTGAAAAGCAGACATGGAAGAAGAGGAAGAGTCAGTGATGGAAGAGAGGGCTTAGGAGCAAGACACGTTTAGGAGTCTTATTGTGGATCTGTTGTGCCGCGGAGTTTATTTGTTTTTTTTTTTCTTCTGTTTTTGTTTGTTTTGATTTTAGGAAGGAGAATTCTGAAAGATAAGAAAAAGTATGAGGATTGCACATCAGCACATAGGGTGAGGATAAGAGTAGTTCAAGAGCATAAAGTTAACTATTTTACAAAAGTCCTTGTATGAATTGTTTTTTTGAGAGAAAGGGAGAACAAAAACGTGGGGGAGAGACAGAGGGAGAAGAAGAGAGAGAACCTTAAGCAGGCTCCACACTGAGCATGGAGCCCGATGCGGGCCTCTATCTCATGACCCTGAGATGATGACCTGAGCCGAAATCAAGAGTAGGACATTTAACCAACCGAGCCACCCAGGTGCCCCAAATGTTGATATGTCTTTTTTTTTTTTTTTTTAGATTTTATTTATTTACTTGAGAGAGAGAAGAGAGGGAGAGGGAGAGGGAGAAGCAGATTCCCCACTGAACGGGGAGCCCCAGGCGGGGTTCAATCCCAGGACCCTGAGATCATGACCTGAGCCGCAGGCAGATGCTTAACCAACTGAGCCACCCAGGAGCCCCTGATATGTCTTTTATTAAGTGAGAAGTAGAGGCACTTATTGAACGGACTGGCTCTGAATAAATTTTTTAATAAATCCTAATATTTATTGCTGCAGAAGGGACAAAGTCCAGCACCACACACCAAACCCCTGCTGTCAAGAAAAGGGCTAAAAGGAACATTTCTTTTATTAAAGGGTAGAAAATGGAAGGCACGATTAAGAAAAAAGAACAAAAAATGAAAAGAGGACACAAAGCGTCCAGTGCTGGAATGGCCACAGAGCAGCCATTACCCAGTGAGCCTCAGTGCAGCGCTTGCTCCCCCGTCTCCCATCCCAGCAGCTTCCCCTTACGTAATATGAAGAGGATAACGCTGGGTAGTCAGAAAAATGTTGCTCAAAATTCAACTAAAGATAAGTAACAGCAGAGATATATCCAGTCCCTCGGCAAACTACTGATGTCGCATAGCAACAACTGCCTAGTTTTATTTCTGTCACAGAATTGCCATAAGGAAGCTTTGAAATTAAGTATTTTTTAGAAATTTAAACAAACAAGGTAGCATACCTCACTGCACCCATCCAAGTCACCTGCTTCCTTCCAAAATTAGAAAGGCAGCCTCTCAAAGGGGAAGATAATTAAGATAGTAAAAAGGGAAACAGAAATTTATTGGGTGCTTACTATTTTTTTTTTTGTTTCTCTCATTTAATCCTGACAATAACCATGTGAGGCAGGTCTTACCTTACTCCCATTTTGCAGATGGAGAAACAGAACAGGGGGTAACTTGGCCAAGGTCATAACAGCCAATAAGAAGCAGAGTTAGGATTTGAAACATGCCCCCCATCCTCTTCCTGCCTAATTTGTAATCCAGTGCTTTCCCCGTCACCCTGTGCTACGGTGAGGTCTCTGGCTGCCTGTCACAGCAACCAACCCTCCGGAAGCTCCTGGGATTGTCACTGTAACAGGCTAGTGATACTTTCAGAAGAATTTCTAGGAAAATTTGGACCCATGTCTGACCCTGTGGGTCAGTTGTTTCACGTGCTGATGTACCTGAGAAATCTGAGCTGGTTGTCAGTCTAGTGGAAGAAACTAATCTCCCTTCAGGGCGCTGTGTTCTGACCTGTTTGAGGGGACTCCCTGCCACAATTCCTGGTATTGGCATTTGCACACAGGTATTGAGGAGTTGTTCAAGAAATAAGTTCCCTGTGAATTGAGACATCTACTTTAATCCTTTGTCTTTTCCTAGTAATTGCTTCAGTATCTAGAAGCAAGAATAATGGAACCAACGCAAGGAGCCCAAGCCACAGGCATTTTTGAAATCCCTTCTACTTATGACTTGGGGGTGTGTCGTAGAGATCCCACCTCCGATTGCTGACCACTCGTTTGTTCTTACACAGAGGAGCACTTTCCGCAGCACATATTTCTGGACACCTGTTGTATGCCTGGTCCTTGTGTTGAGTACCAGGTTACTGTATTATCCTGATCCCTGACCTCAAGAAATTCTTCAAACTAATTGAAGAGACAAATATTATACGAAGGTTAATACTGTGTGAGAGGTGAATATTATAATAAATAAGTTTTAAAATCTAGCAGGGGCACAAAAATAGCTGTCATCTAGTGTACTGCATCAGAAAAGGACCCACTGAATCACGGTAATGCAGGTCTCAGGATTACTGGGGCATTCTAGGTAGAAGGACAGCATGCCATCATGAAACCACAAGCAGTGGTTTCTCCACAGGAAGCCTGGAGGATAAGTTGCTGGGAGGGAGATGACCTTAGAGAATAGGTGGGAGTCAGCAATGGTGGGGTCTCCGTGGATGCTGAGGATGGAGACATGGTATAAGGTTAGGGAGGGGCATTCATGCTATGGATGATGAGAACCATTGACAGATTTATAAGCAGGGGAGTAATATCTAGTGGCAATTAGGAAGTGGATATAGCTGGGCAAGATTCGATGCAGAGAGATCAGGAAAACACTGAGTAAAATAAATTTAAAGGAATTTCTTTGCCAGAGTTCTTTTAAAAATCTTTTAATATGCGGATGAATACTGTGCTATGGCTTTGTGGTGGCTCTTCTCCCTTTGCCCTTCCAGATCTATTCTCCACCCTTTCTCTACCCTGACTCAAGTAGGGTGACCTTCGAAAATGTCCCTTGCCCTTTGGCTTCTTGTTGGGTTCATCAATGGGGGGCACCAACAGGAGATTAGAGGGAGGACAGAGAGACAAGACAGGAAATTTCTAACTCCTTCCAGTGAGGCTCAGCTTGCCAGTGGCCTACTTGAGGTCACAGTTGGAGTTGGGAGACCCCTTTTCTGGAGCAGCTTGTTCTGGGTTCTAGAGCTACGCAACCCAGCAATGGCAATAACTTCCTGCTATGACTCGCCTAGGGGAGGATCGTCGCCATCCCGGGCTCTGTCCTGGAGTCTGCCCTCAACTCTGTAAATGGTCCTTCATTCATCTGTCTTCACTTGCCACTTTGGAGTGTGATCCAGTGTCCTGTGGGACCCTGACTAGTACAGTCTTGCAACGCTGCCCTTGCGATACGCTTGTCCTTTTCAAGAAACATGCTTGATGTGAGCCTGGGAGAATGGGGGTTTGAACCAAGACTGACATAGTAAGTATGAAGAGAAGGACGCAGATTGGAGAGCTGGAGAGATACTCAGGAAGGCCCATGGATGGGGAGGTCAGGAGGAAGAAGGGGAAGAGTCTAGGATGGCATCGTGGAAGGCTTTGTACTGAGCTGAGTCATGTCATTTACCAAATCACACAATACAGAAGGATGGACAAGTACTAAGGAGACTGTAATTCGTATACCTGGGACACAAATTCAAGGTGTCTGTGGGGCCCTTAGGAGTGGAGAGGGGATCTTTCTCATCTGCTGACTTGAAGATCGCGCATACCTCAAGTATCTTTTTCATTGCTGCTCGGAATTTGCCCTATTTACTTTTGCCAGCCCTTTTCTGACAATCCTCTTTGAAAATAAACATATGCTTGGATGAGGTCATGCGTAGTTTCCGGTATCTTTATTGTGACTTTGTAACAAGAGAGACAGATAGCTAAAAATGTTGAGAACCTAGGGCCATATTGATCTTCTGAAAAGGCCCACATTTGTCTCCATGCTCTCTCTCTCTCTCTCAAGTTAAAACAAGGTCCCTTTAACCCAGGCACGAAAAGGCTTTCAGCTCCCTGCCAGTCAAGCACTGCTAGGCACCCCCACCCCACCCCTTCTAGTCTCCAGCCTCCACTTCGGAGGGCCTGCTGCCCATACCTGTCACAAGGTGGCAGTCCTGCCCAGCCGACCTGGTGTGAACCTGTGGGTGGGGTGTTGACATTACTGTTCCTGCTTCTGACACCCCCTCAATTCTCATTCCTGATGCAATGTTAGCTCAAAAACTTTCAACCATTATAGAAAATGGAGTTCAAATTCCTTAGTCTGACAACCGAGTCACACCCAAAACAATGAAGGAGGAAGCAGCCTCTTCAGAGGCTCTGCAGTGGTAATTAATGGAATCTCCTCAGGGGAGAAAGAGACTTTTCGGGAATAAATGGGGATTTGTTGGTCTAGAGTCAATTGCCTGAGGTTGGGGTATGATTTAAGCAGGAACCAATGGATTGCCTTTCTTCTTTCTTCTTCTTTTTTTTTAGTCTGCAAGTCTTTTTAAGTACTTATGGCACAGATTGTTTCCCATTGTTCATTCAGTAGGCAAACATATACTGATTTTATTGTAATTTTTCATTATATTTGGCTTTTCTCCTTAGTTAGGCTTTTAAGTCCCAGCGCTTTATATTCCTTGCACCCCATAGATTATATGATGCTTAAAGCGGGCGTCAAAAACATTACTTGTTGACTACATGGCTGAATATATTGCTACAGACCAATCACCGAGATAGAGCTCACCTCCATCAAAAGGCCTGAGGCAAGCACCCCAGCTTACTCTTGAAGGAGCGCTCTGGTTTCTTTTAATCTTCATTCAGCTAATTACCTCAAGGTCAGTGAAGCTTGAGAGTGGGAAAAAGATTATTATAAAGAATGGAATCATGTTCAATAGGTGAGTGCAGAGGCTCAGCTACTTGCTTGTTGTAGAATCTTGAGCAAATTACTTAATGCACTGGGACCTTATTTCTTTATCTATGAAATTAATCTATTATGGAGAGGCAGCATGGTACAGTGAAAGGAACATCCAGCATAAATCAGAAGACATTGGTTCTCGTCCCTGGTCTATTGTTAGTGGTATCATCTTCACCTCCGTAAGCCTCGGTTCTACAATTCTGTGTATATTAACTCTTAAATACCTCAAATAAAACCAAGCATCTATCTATGTGTGTGTATATATGTGTTTTGGGGGGGATGCTTATATTAGTTATCTATTGCTGTATAACAAATTACACAAATTGAGCGACTTAAAAGCAGAAGTTTATGATCTCACTCAGTTTCTGGCACGTTCTGACGGAGTCTCTCACAAGGGTGCAGTCAAGCTACTGAGCCAGGCCACAGTCATCTCAAGGTTCCATTGGGACTGGAAACACTAGAGCTTCTCTGCTCATTCGTGTG
Organism: Ursus maritimus; assembly: GCF_017311325.1. Lineage (NCBI taxonomy): Eukaryota > Metazoa > Chordata > Mammalia > Carnivora > Ursidae > Ursus > Ursus maritimus. Next base: position 13,636,888 of record NW_024425119.1, on the reverse strand, counting down.
GTTATCTTGCAATGGACCCGCCATCATTTCTGCTGTATACGGTTGGTTACCTAGACCACCCTGGTATAACGTGGGGGCAAATTCCATAAGGGTGTGAATATGAAAAACCAGGATCATTGGAGGCCATTTCAGAGGCTGGTGACCACAGCGCTCAGCCCAGAATAAACAGTGTTTTCAAGTACTATCCCTACCATTTCTCATCTGACTGTCTTCTCTGCCAGAGTAGAATCTTATTTTCCACTCTACCTCCGTGTGCCTGGTGCATGCCATGTGCTCCACATTTGTTGGAGTGAAATGAATGAATGAGGACTATACTTTATCCGTGTTTCAGCCCTACCATTTTTTTTTAATAAGATGGAAAGAAACAGAGAGTCTCTAATATACCTCATCTCTTTACAGATGTGGAAACCAAAGTCCGTAAAGATCTCCTTATTTGTTAGCAGTGGAGCTGACGCTCGAATCTGGTCCTTAAACTCCCCATTCTCTGTATTTTCCACTTGGCTCTCTCCTCACTTCAGTCTTTGTGACTTGGAATTATCCTTGACACAGAATTTAGCAGCTCTGTTAATAAATCATCTAGCTCTGTAGCTCTGCCTTTGTGCCATTGCCTTAGTCCCATGTCTGCTGAAGTATTCGGGAATGCTTTCATCTGATTGTGTAATCTTCTCTTTGTGTTCACCTTCTGGTTTCCTGGCCCTAACCCTAACTGTACTGAATGGCTAAGGTTTCATGGATATTAAGTTCTAATATTAACTTGCACTATCATCTTCCATGCTCTGTTTATTTTTTATTCTTGTAATACAGTTCATAATTATGTGTCTGAAATGGCTTCTAGTTGAAAAGGCAAAAGCAAAAATCCTTTTGCAATAGGTCCTATTTAAATCACAGTCCTCATTTTTGCTTCATTTCTCCATTTTTTCCCCCTTATCTGGTACTAGCCTCATTAATTTTTTTTTTATTTGAGATCTCAGCATTTCCAGAGTGAAGATGTCTTTTTCACACTTAACGATATTTGAAGCTGACTCCTTTACTCTTTCTTTTTTGATGATGGCGTTGTGTCCATAAAGCTGGTATAGGGTGGCCACATTGCATCATTTATATGCCTGTGTCTCCCGTGAGACTGGGCACCGTGAGGGTAGGCCTCACGTCTTACTAATTCTCTGTATGCTCTGGTATCTCACAGTACAGCTCCTGAGAGGATCTCCATACTTAGTTGTCAAGCTGAACCAAGCAATTCTTTATGTCATTTTGAATACTAGATACAAGTATTCTCCTCCCAGTAGCAATCGCTCTTACCTAAGACCTTTCAGTACTGCTCTGAGTGAGAGACAGGCATTATCGTTGCTTCAGCCCATCCTGTGATCTCCCTGGAGCATTCTGTAGCCCCAAATCTGACCTGTGAGAAGCCCTCCTGCCCAAGGCAATGTGACTCTGAGGTGTGCCCTGGCAAACCTCTCCCTCACAGGTACAGTCCTTTCCCAGCTAGGTGCAAACCCTCTCTCATGGGAGATTGAAGACGAGTTAACCAGAGCTCCCTTTTGAAATCCACACGTTTCATAATTTGTCTCTCATCTACTGGCACCCTGGCAGGATTAACGTTTCAGTAGAAAGAACTAGAAGAGCCAGCGGATTTCTGTTGGAACGAAACCCTCCGTCTGGAGTGGCGGTGGGGAGGGGTGATGAGAGGGGAGGCCAGAAGGCAAATACAGACTGCAGGCCTACCCTCCTCTCTAGTCTAGTGCTTGGAGGGGGAGGGAGCAGAAGCATGCCTTTTGTCCTCTTGCACTTGCTCTGGCTTTTGAGGTCTTCTCTTTTTGTCATGTAGATTTCTTGAAGTCATACCCCAAACAGGAGAGTTAGCCTTGAGGCTGCCACCAGTTACCCTGCTTTGGCTATATCCCAGGCAATCCGGAGGGTCACTCTATTGCCTGCATTTCTAGAAGCACTAGAAGGGCTGTAGGGACCCCTTTGCTCAGCAGAGGGTGCTGTGCTGGCAACCTCTGTCACTGTAAAGGATGGTTCTTTCTCAATCATTCCCGTTAGCTGCTAGTTTTTGTTTTTTTTTTTTTAAAGATTTTATTTATTTATGTGACAGAGAGACAGCCAGCGAGAGAGGGAACACAGCAGGGGGAGTGGGAGAGGAAGAAGCAGGCTCACAGCGGAGGAGCCTGATGTGGGACTCGATCCCATAACGCCGGGATCACGCCCTGAGCCGAAGGCAGACGCTTTAACGACTGCGCTACCCAGGCGCCCCAGCTGCTAGTTTTAAAATTTTGTTTTGTTTTTCTGGTTTGCCGCACAATGTAACCCATTTCCTGGATGGCAAGTGTTTACTTTTTAAATTAAAGGTTAAAGTCATTAAAACTATTTTTAAGAATTTAATTTTTCCCTGCTCAATGCTCAGATGGAGTTCAAGACTCAGGTGATGTGAGGAAACAGGATTGGATGTTGACGTGCCCCTTTCTGTATCAGGCGGTGTGTTTGCTGCCCTTTAGACTGACGGCTGAGTCTTCCCTCTCCTGTAAACCTCCCACAGAACAGGGGGAGATCTGGGCTCTCACACAGGTTGGACTGTCTTTGAGGCTGTGGGTGTTCTCTGGCCGAGCATACTCAAGACAGTCCATTCCTCTGGTCTTCAGGAAGAGCCTAGCTCAAGGTAGAGTCTGGATGAGAAGTGCTGGCCTGGATGTGGTCTCCCCATGGGGCCTTCATGGCCCACCTCAGTAGCTCCAGCACGTTCTTGGCCTTGGCATGGTGAGCAGAGTCTGTGCAGTGACCGTCCCACGGCTAACCTGTTATCACAGACGTGCCTTGGGCAAACCTGGCAGCCAGTAGCATAAACTTCAGATACTCCTTCACTTATACCTTGGAACTTCTGCCCTGTTATTCCTGGGAATTGCCCAGGATGGACACCAGCTCCTTAACCCGTTGGCTTCTCAGAAATTGCTCTCCAGTTTTATTTAGACCTTATGAAGCAGGAACTAATGGAACTGCCTAATGTTTCTTAGTGTTTCAGTGTTGTTACATTTATAATGTTATTCAATTTAAAAATAAATGTATTTTCTACTTTGCAACTCTTATGTTCTCTTTCAGTCAGCTGTTTAATAATGTCAAATGCTTAGAACCCAGATTAGAATTTCTTACAATGGTCTCTGATTAAACCCCAATAAAAGCACAGTCAGGAAAATTCATAATATAAGGCATGCTAAAAAACTCTTGGAAGCTCAATTTACATTTTGTAAGTCTTAAACTAATTTAAGGATTATGCCTTAAACTGAAAAAGCTTTTTGGGTACTTTGGCAAAATAGTAACAATAATAAATTTTTTAAAATTAAAAAACTTGCATAGTTTTGTTCATTCATTCATGACTTTGCCTACTTTCAAAAGAATGATTTGAGACAGTGAACCGTAATTTGTTAAAACCACTGAAATAAAAATACAAGGATGAAGACAAAACAATGAAGGGCATTGAGTAATTATTCCAGAAAACTTGGACTGAGGGAAATGTCTACTTTGAAGTCCAAGACTTAATTCCAGGTTTTCCCACAGCCAAGGCAAAAAGAAGAGCACATTGTGTTACATATCTCTCATATCTAATATGAATAAGCAAATTGGGTGAATGTCTTCCTGGAGTTAAACTCTAAAAAAAAATTATGTTGTGAATCTTTGGGATGTTGATCAAGATAGTTGGCATGTCTTTAACTAAATAAGATGTTCTTTATTTAGTGTTATCTATACAAAGTTTCGATTTATAAAGGAGGGCTTGGTATGAAGTCATAGTTGTGAAACCATTCTTATAAAGAGCTAGAGCAGTATCCAAGCATGTGGAGCTTAGAAATTCTAAAAGAAATAAAAGAATGAAAAGAAACACAAGGAGAATGAAAAGATAGCCATATTCTCTCCGTCTTTCTTAAGCATCAGTGATCTTCACTGGGTCACTTCAGAATTGAGGTTACTGGGGAGGAAACTTCAGCGAAGTGACTTGTGGGTATCCTGTGTTGTTGGAAACAGTATTCTTATTCTTCAGCTATGTGGTGAGTTTATTCTCCGTTTTGAAGACTCTGACTTGTCTTCCTGTCCTGATGATGGACCACACCAATTGTGCATGAAGGAAAAATACCTGCAAAAATATTAACAAAGCATCTAGCAGACTGACTGGGACTTAGGAGGCACTCAGTTAAGTGAGTGCTCTGTTGGTAGAGGCTGTCTGCCATGGGCCTTGCGCATTTCGATACATTCTTGCTGAGTATGCCAGATTGCAAGGCTTATCCATCTCCCAGTACTAGACAACTAGGTAGGTCTAGGTGACCAAAGTGTGACTACCTTGTATCTACTTGCTCCCCTGGTGGAGGGGACTGACTAACTAACCTCAAGATACTCATTACTGCTTTTTTTATTTTACATTATTTTAAATATCTTTATTTTATGCTTGCTGCAATGTTTGCAGCTTGATCAAAAAGTTCAGGGCTTACGACCTTGGGTTCCCCCCTGTAAAGTGACCCACTGTGCATGCAGATATTATCTGGTCCCATCATGTCACCCCTTTTGGATTTGAGGGCAAGGGGGAACTGACGGAAATATGCTGGTGCTCAGGTTGCCCACGTGCTGTCAGTAATAAAGTCCTTTGTCTCTGACCCGGAAATCTTTTGTCTTCGGTCCGTGAAACTGGTGGACTCCCTAGTTTGCTTGCACAGAGGGTGCAAAATCTCAGACTCTTTACAACTTTTGACAGCCCTCTGTAAGTCATCATGCCTTAATCTTCTCGCCTCTTTCGATTGCCTCTTTAAGGCAGATTCATTATCATCATTACTTGTAAGAGTGTTTCCTACAACTGGCAAGCTTATTTTCCCTTTTATTTACAGCCACAGTGATTGGGAGTAATGTTCTTCAGTTTGAATGAAAATTGTAACAGTATAAGAGACCCTGGGTGGGATATACAATCCATGATTATTCCTGTCAAAATGATAGTAGTAATAATAACAACAATAAGTATTATTTTCATCATTATATATGAAGAAATTGAGACTCAGAGAGATTGTGTAGCTTCTCCAAGGCCACACAGCCCAGGAGCAGCAGAGAACCTGGGCCTGCTGACTGTTAGCCATTATTCTATATTCCCACAGTAGTTTCTGGTTCAGTTTCAAATGCATATACATATGTGTGTACATGTATATACATGGTTCTTACTTTGGCCTCGTAGTCCTCCTTGCTAGGGATTAGTAACCTCTTTTTCAGTTTAGCTCCAGTCTCGTGACTATTCCTGTGTTCTCTTCTTCCTGCTTCAGTGCTGACCTCACCCAATTGGCCTGAGTTCCCTTCAGTTTGCTTTGGGCTGGTGGTCTTATCAAGTAGTGGTAGAACCAAAGAGATTATAGTGACCCAGGGAATCCTCAGCATTTACTTACAATGATCAGTGACGTAAAAAAAATCTTCTTCTTCTTCTTCTTTTTAAAAAGATTTTATTTATTTATTTGACAAAGAGATAGAGAAAGCCAGAGAGCATAGTGAGGGGAATGGCTCACAGAGGGAGAGGGAGAAGCAGGCTCCCCGCTGAGCAGGAAGCCTGCTGTAGGGCTCGATCCCAGGACTCTGGGGTCATGACCTGAGCTGAAGGCAGTCGCTTAACCGACCGAGCCACCCGGGCACCCCTCGAAAGATATTCTTAATCCTAACTCCAAAATACTCATTGCTGTTCCTGTTATTTTTAATTTCTCTTCAATATCTTTGTCTGATTTTTTGGTCCATTTGTCTTTGTGTCTGCACATGCAGCACAACGTTAAAACTGTTGTGATGGGTGAGAGATGAGTCCCTTCATCTGTGACATTGGGACAAGTTACTGAGCCATCTATGAGGCTGTCCTGGCTTTTGTGGCGGGAAGGACTGGTTTCTCACTGCTCCATTTGGAAGAACACTGCTGACCTTCTGACTCTCAATAGGGACATTCTCTTTCCCATTTTCCACTTTGAAATAATTCATAGCCACCCTTGACCAAAGACTCCTATCTCTAGGGTCACAGGTCTCCCAGGTTGATTCCTCATTACTGTTAAGTTGCAATAATTTCTTATGCCCTGATTGCAGGTTATAAAACCAGCAAAGGAACAATAATATTGATCATAATAGTTATAATTATTACACTACCACCACCACCATTTATTGAACAGTGATGATTCACAAGGCTCAATGCTAAGGTTTACATGTATTATCTGATTTAACCCCTTTACTACTTTACCAAAGGAAGGTAGTATTATAAACCCCATTTTACAGATGAGGAAATTGAGGCTTACAGAGGTGAAGTAGTTTTTCTTTTCTTTTTTTCCTTAAGATTATTTATTTATTTGCGAGAGAGCACGTGCATGCACAGTGGGAGGAGGGGCAGTGGGAGAAGGACAAACAGACTCTCCACTGAGCAGGGAGCCTGATGCAGGGTTCCATCCCAGGACCCGGAGATCATGACCTGAACCGAAGTCAGATGCTTAATAGACTGAGCCACCCAGGCGCCCTGAAGTAGTTTTTCAAAACTGTTCAGCTCGTATGTGGCAGAACTAGAATTCCATCTTAGGTGCTCACATGTCAGAGCCTCTCTCTAAACCATCATGTTCTAAAGGTTCACAAAGTGTGGGTCCAAGAACAGGAGCATCCGCATCATCTGGGGGCTTGTTATTAATGCAGATTCTCAGGCCTTATTTCGTATCTACTGGATAAAGAGCTCTCTGAAGGGGGCCCAGCAATCTGTTTAAATAAGTCTTCCCAGTTGATTCTGATGTGTGCTAGTTTTATAGTCACACCGTAAAGCTTTTCCTTCTCCATATAAGTATCTAATATCAATTCCATTAATATTGATAATGAGAAATAACTTCCTTTAAAAAGGCATATTTGTTAAATATGAATTTATTAAAATGCAGGTTGTCATACACGGTGCCATCTATAAAGTGTTTTTGGCAAAAAAAATGAGAGCCGACTCCTATGAGCCTCTAGCTGTAACTGCTAGTTTACAGGGAAAGTGGGGGACAGAGGAACATGTTAGAAGATGTCATGGGAATGCATTCAGCAAAATCCAAACTGTGAGAACTTCTACAGGATTAAAGACCTGATTTCTTCGCCAAGTAAACTGCATTGGAAAAAGATAGGAAGGAGCAATGTGTAGGTTAAATGAGATTGAAGACATCAACCAAATACAGTGTTTGGAATTTGGATCCTGATTAAAACAAAATTTGAAAAACCAAACAAAACAACATAAGCGTTATATGAAACAATCAGATATTTAGGGACATTTAATGCTGACTGGACATTTGATGTTGATAAGGAATTAATGTTAATTTTTCAAGTTGTAAGAATGGTATTATAGTTATGTTTTTTAGAAAGTCCTTATTTCTTCAGACATACATACTATTTATTGAAATGGAAGTTTCTGGGGTCAAGCCACTGGATTAGTGAACATTATGGTGTTTCCCCACCACATTCCCCCTTCTCCTAATATCTACCCAGATTTTCATTTGAGTGTTCATACCTGTCTACCTTGTGTAGTCCAAATAGTGGGGCATGTAGCTCAGGCTTCATTTAGCTCAATCTCAAGTCCTAGCTACACTTTCTAGTTTGAGGAGGGGCCAACGACGCGGGAAGAAGTTTTCTGGGAAAGAATTTACTTGTTCTTCTGAGCAAACTCCAAGAAGCAAATCAAGCTTGCTTCTCCAGGGCATTGATGTGGTATCTAGTTCCTCAGAGGTATCCACAGCCTTATGTAGTCTCCTCTCACATTGAATTATGGCTGACCTGTGTGAACAGCAGAATACTGTGGAAGTAATGGTATGTGACTTTTGAGGCTAAAGAGATTGCCACTTCCTTCCTGCCATCTTTGACTTCTTGCTCTGAGGAAATCTGGGCAGTATGTCTTGAAGACCCTTGAAGCCCCATGGAGAAGCCCACACAGGGGGGAACCAACCTGCAGCTGATATCAGTCTGTCAGCCATGTGAGCGAACGACCTGGGAAGCGGACCCTCCGGCTCCAGACAGATCTTTAGTGTCTGCAACTTCAGCTCACATCTGACTTCATGAGAGATACTGAACCAGGATCCCACAAACAACTTCTGAATTCTATGTCTACGTTAACTTTGAAAGATAAGTGATTAGTGCTGTTTGAAAGAACTAGGCTCGATGTAATTTGTTGCACAGAAATAAATAATGAATATGCTAGATGAAAAAAACTGCATTCCAGAGAGTCGTAAGTAGGCATCTTATGACCATGGGAGGGAGCCAACTTGAGGTGAAGTTTACATTTTGGAAGGCGAAACAGAAAGGCTGGAAAGAAATTGATTCTTCATTGTCATCACTGAGGCTCATCTCACTCTGTACTGTGCAGGCCATGAATGATAAATATTTTATTGTGAAAGCCAATTTGGATTTCTGTTACTTCTAACTCTCTGGCTGGGGTAGGAAATATGAGAATTTTGGTGCTAGGACTGGAACACAGAGGGAGTACGAGTATAGACACAAGGAGTAGTAAGTGAGTCAAAAGACTCTTGTACGGTTTCCCAGGGCTCCCATCACGAAGTGCCACAAACTGGGTGACTTAAAATAACAGAAATTTATACTTCCACAGTTCTGGAAACCAGAAGTCCAAAATCAAGATGTCAGCTGCGTTGGTCCATTCTGGAAAGTCTGAGAGAGAATCTGTTCCTTGCCTCCCTCCTAGCTGCTGTGGTTGCCAGCAAGCCTTGGCGTTCCTTAGCTTGTAGATGCGTCCCTCCAATCTCTGCTCCTGTCATCATATGGCCTTCTTGTAAGGACGCCTGCCAGTCATTGGGCTTAGTAAGGTCACATTCTGAGGGTCCAGATGAATTTTTGGAGGACACCATTCAACATGGCACCACTATGCTTTATAGTGTTTATTCATTCAACAAATAATTCATTGAGTGCCTACTGCATGCTAGGCCTGTGCTAGTTATTAGGGATGAAGTGATGAATAAGACAGATACGGCACGTGTCTTATGAGGAGCTTACAACGCTTACAGTCTAGTGTAGACGACAGGCATTAAACAAAAGGCTGCAAGTATAATAAACATTACAAAAGGAAAAACATTGTGTGTGATGATATCACATGAGAAGGCACCTAAGCCATATGAAATGGGGGTGGGGATGGTTAAAAAGGCCTCCTTGTGGCATGTAAGCTGAACCCAAACAGCAAGTAGGTATCAGGGAGGTGAGCAGTATAAAGGCTAGGTTACTACAAGGCGCCATGTACAAGAATTTGCACTTAGAACTAGCGCTTGGGTCATGCTTATGCATCACGGACTTTGAGAACCCCTGCTCTGGGGCCTCAGCTAACGCAAAATGTATATCCCCCATCAGCCACCTGTGGCGAAGACGCTCACTGCTTTTCCACCCAGCCCTGAACTGGGAAAGGGTGGGGAGGCCCCTTATTACCGAGCCTCCCTACCCATCTGGACGCATGAAGCCCCTTTCCACCCCTGTGCAAAAATCAACTGAATAAAACATGATTTTTCTCTAGCTTAGATTTTTCTCCTCCTTCACTGAGCATTCTCCAACTTTTCCCTTCCTCCAACCCTGCTCTATTTTCTGCCACATAGCAAGCCTATTGATTTGCATTTTAGTTGATAATTTATTTGCCATTGAATTGTAGAAGGCCACTTTTCTCTTGAAAACATCTTAAGTGTATGTTGTGCTCATTCAGTATTTTATAGGAAGAAAAGGTATTTACATCTTTTCCTTTCTCATCTTCATCAGCACAAGAAGCTTTTTTTTTTAAATGATCTTTCCTTCAGAATAAAAGAGAGAGACAGTCCACAATAACGTTTCCCAAATATCACAACTGAAACAAAACAAAAATTGTAACAAGATTTGGGGCTGTTTCTCAGGAAAACTCTAGTAGGTTCTTAAAATTTGGCTGCTTTGTAAGGTTGATGAGACCAACATTTCAAACGATATGATCATAGATTTTGGAGCTTTCAAGAGTCTTGGAGGTCATCAAAATTCTGTGAGACCATCATGCTCTTTATTTTGCAGATGAGGAAAATTAATGTGGAGGTGAGGTGAGTTACATAGTCACTCTTAGCCCGATGATTCAAAACTCCTCTTATTCCTCAAAAATTGTTATTTTATTATTATTTTCAATGACCTTGGTTCTCCACATTACTTTGCATGCGTGGCTACACTCTTTATTGTCCGGTCCTGTCTTTTCGGGTGTCTCCTCCCTATTTGTTGCCCCTTCACTCCTAAGAAACCTAGCACCCTCCTCACTCAGTGTCTGAGTCTCGGAGAAATGAGGGTCACCTCGTATCAGCAGTAGGGAACGTGCTCCTACTCGGAGCTTGGGCTTCTGAGTCTTTTTTAAAAGGTTATGCATGTCTTAAACATACAGAAAAGAAAAAAAAAAATACTTTAAAGCCGTTTTCATTCGTTGTCTTCAGTCTAAAAATAGGGTGACAGAGGGATCGTGGGATAAGCAGCCGGAGCAGGGAAGAGTCGGTTGCCACAGTAACCAATGAGCCATTTCGCTGCATTTGCCTTGACTGTGTGATTTCTGGGAGTTTTTTCCCCCCTTCCTTCTCCTGTGCGTGGGGGTGGGGGTAGGTGGTGGGGGCATTTTTAGATTATATAATAGGATCCAGATTCCTTACTTCCGGAGTCAACCAGTCTTCATGAAAGTGCTGTTCCCTTTTACTTTCCCCCCCACTGCAGATCGCCTTCGGCCCGTTGACTTTGTGGGGACCAAGAGAAAAGACTAGGGTCACACCCATCTCCATGCTCAGTAGTGCCTTTCTGGAACGCTTCCCCAGTTTTTGACAACCTGACTGCATAGAAATCCCCCCCACCCCCACCCCCGTCTCCCACCCTGGATCCTATCGGGTCCTCAAATGCCCCAGGCTCTAGCGATCCACTGGGAGACTACAGGGGCTCTCTTCTGCTCTGCAGTAGAGAGAGGCAGCCCTGTGTGCGGGCTGAGTCAGTGAAGTCGCTCTGGAGCTGACCTGCTTCCGCCGCCCTGAATGGCAAGCTCCACCTTCTCTCGGTGAGCAGATCCCGGAATCCGGATATAGACCCACATCAGAGTGTAGAGAGCCCTGGCTTTGGAAGCAAACAGATCTGTGTTTGAATCCTAGACCCACCACCTTGGACGAATAACTGTTTGACATTTTGGAGCCTTTCGTGGTTGTGAGAGAGATTACACCTAGAGCAGCCAGCGAAGAGGCTGGCACGGCCTTGGCACTGCAGAGATGAACATCTCTTTGACTCCTTCCCCAGTGTCCCTGTCCACCTCCTTCTCCCCTTCCTGCTCCGGTAGGGCCCCGGTTGACCATCGCAGGGTCCCTCCTGTACAGTGTTTGGGGAGAGTTAACATATATTTGAGGGGTCACCCTCTTCTGTATCTCTTTTAAAGGACCCCTTTCTCCCCTACTTTGCAGAGTCCTTGTTCTCCTCCCTGGCTGCCTCATATCCTTACATGACATGCTTTCATGCTTCAGACCTTTCCTGACGCCTTTTCATCAAAACACATCTGTTCTCTATCTCATTCATGAAGAGCCCAGCAGGTACCTGGAAAGCTAATCAAGGTTAGATCGAAATGTAAGACTGTGTTCAATGTATCCAAATGTCTTAAAATGGCACATGAAAAGCTCCAATCTTTACTGCTTATTAGGGTGATCAGGAATGAATGAGAAGCTGAATGGCAGTGTAGTAGTTCGAAATTATTTTTTTAGTTGCAGTGATGGAAATACCAACTTGAAGTCACCTAAGCAAAAAAGAATATGTTAGCTAAAGTAAGTGGGGAGTCTAGGAGTGGAGTCATCCACAGGGATCTCCAGAGATTCAACGACTAGCACCAGAAATCTTTCTGTTCTTTAATTCTGCCTGTCTCTGAGTTGCTTTATCCCTGCTTACCACAGACAGGCTTTCTCAAAATTAGTAACATGGCCTCAGATTTATATCTTTCCACCTTCTACAAGGCAAGACTCCTTTCCCAATTGTAAATTGAATAATTGCAGGGAATTAGCTTGATGTAGGTCTTTTTTTTTTTTTTTAATAGGATCCACACCCAATGTGGAGTCCAATGTGGGGCTCAAACTCACAACTTTGAGACGAATGTCTGAGCTGAGATCAAGAGTCTGATGCTTAACCGACTGAGCCACCCAGGTGCCCCAGGATTGGTTTGGGTCTTACGCACACTCTGAAACCGATCACTTTGGCTGGGAGAATGGGGTACTATCATTGAGCATGTTGGTTCTCATGTGAGGGAGGTGACTGTCTATAAAAGGTAGCCACCAGAATGACATGGTTTAAACATTGGGGAGCGATCCGTTCCCCAAAGGAGGACAGAATGCTGGTGGAAGGCAGGAACAGCAGAGTTTATTCAGCAGAGAAGAATTACCGAGAATGGTACTGCCTGTAACTCAGAAGAGTACCTGGGGAGGGGCAGAGGTAGGTATAAAGCAAACGCTCAACTGACTCTGAGGAAGAAGACAATGTTCTTGCCCTCAGGGAGCTCTGAATTCAGTGCAGGAAAAATGACTAGGAAGACATGGAGAAAGACAAGTGGGGTCACAGGGATTGGCCAAAATGCACATACCCAGCCGGGGAGGAACCGGGAGAGGTATGCAAGTGAAAACTTGAAACTGCATCCTATGTTAAAGGAACCGATTGCTTATAAATAACATTATCTCTCACACTGGGTTCCGTGGACCCCCCCCCCCCCCCCCCGATTCTGGTAGATGCTGCTAGGTGCACCTAAGAAAAAAGAAAAGAGAGGAAAGAAAAAGAAAGGGAATGGAAAAGAAAGGGGAGGAAAAGGACCCTGTGGCCATGTTTGAAAATTACGGCTCAGAGTTAATTAGGTTTTTAAATTTTTTTGTTTATTATGTTAATGCTCATTCCACACTTCCGTGATCATAGAGCCAACCCCTTAACCACAGACCACTTACTACTGTCTATAGAAGTTGTAGAGTTTCATGTTTTACACTTCAGTTTGTGATCCATTTGAGTTAAGGACTGAGACTTAGGTTGAGTTTTGTTATTATGATTTTTTGCCTATGGATGTCCCATTGTTCCAGCACCGTTTGTTGAGAAGCTATCTTTCCTCATTGCATGGCTTTTGCACTTTTGTCACAATTTGTTGAGAATGTTTATATGGATCTATTTCTATGTTCTCTATTCTGTTCCACTGATCTGTGTCTCTGCCAATACCACGAAGTCCTGATAACTGACACAATATAATAAATATTGAAACCAAGTAAACTGATTTCTCCCACTATTTGGAACTGAATGCTTTTGTCCTCCCACTCCCCAAATTCATATGTTGAAGCCCTAATCCCCAGTGTGACTGTATTTGGAGATAGGGCTTATTTAAGGAGGTAATTCTAATTCAATGCGGTTATTAGTGTGGGGCTCTGATCCAATGGAATTAGTGCCCGTTTGAGAAGAGACGCTAGAGTTTTTCTCCCTACCTCCCTGTCACATGCACACTCAGAGGAAGGGCTATGTGAGGCGAATGTACAGCGAGAAGGTGGCTATCTGCAAGGCAGGACTCAAGCTCTCACGAGAAACTGAACACTGCCAGAATCTTTTATATTTTTTTTCAAATTTTTATTTAAATTTTAGTTAGTTAACATATGGTATAATATTGGTTTCAGGAGTAGAATTTAGGGGTGCCTGGGTGGCTCAGTTGGTTAAGCGTCTGCATTTGGCTCAGGTCATGGTCCTGGGGTCCTGGGATCAAACCCCATGTTGGGCTCTCTGCTCAGCGGGGAGTTTGCTTCTCCCTCTACTGCTCACCCCTGCTTGTGATCTCTCTCTCTGTCAAATAAATAAATAGAATACTTTTTTTTTTTTAAAGATTTTATTTATTTAGTTGACAGAGACAGCCAGCGAGAGAGGGAACACAAGCAGGGGGAGTGGGAGAGGAAGAAGCAGGCTCATAGCAGAGGAGCCTGATGTGGGGCTCGATCCCAGAACGCCAGGATCACGCCCTGAGCCCAAGGCAGACGCTTAACGACTGCGCCACCCGGGCGCACCTAGAATACTTTTTAAAAAGGAGTAGAATTTAGTGATTCATCACTTACATATAACACCCAGTACTCATCATAACCAGTACACTTCTTAATACCCATCATCCATTTAGCCCATCCCCACCCATCTTTCTCTATCAACCCCACCAGAATCTTGATCTCGGGCCCTTAGGCCTCTAGAATGGTGAGAACATAAGTTCCTGCTGTTTAAGCCACCCAGTCTGTACTATTTTGTTATGGGGAGCTTAGCAGACTCATATATCCACTTTAATCTTCCTTTTCTTTCTTCTTCTTCTTCTTCTTTTTTTTTTAAATTTTATTTATTTATTTGAGAGAGTGAGATCACAAGCAGGGGGGAAGGGTAGAGAGAGAAGCAGACTCCCCACTGAGCAGAGAGCCCGATGTGGGACTCTATCGTAAGAGCCTGGGATCATGACCTGAGCCGAAGGCAGATGCTTAATGGACTGAGCCAGGTGCCCTAATCTTCCTTTTCAAGAAATTTTAACTATTCTAGTTCTTTTGCTTTTCCATATACATTTTAGAATAATCTTGTGTATACTTAAAAAAAATCTTGTTGAGATTTTGATAGGAATTTTATTAAACTTTTATATTAATTTGGGGGAGAACTGAAATCCAACTTTGTTGTCTTTCCATCCAGGAACATAATATGTCTCTCCATTTATTTAGGTCTTTGATTTCTTTCATCAGTGTTTTTCAGTTTCAGCTTATAAACCCTCTACATGTTTTGTTAGATCTATACCTAAGTATTTATGTTTTTAAGCAATTATAAATGATATTATATTTTAAATTTTGGTATCCATGTGTCCATTGTTAGTATATATATCAATATAATTGAATTTGTGTGTTTATCTTTACCCCATGACCTTGCTGTATTCTCTTATTAGTACTAGGTGGATTTTTTTTATAAATTCCTTGGAATTTTCTATGTACACAATCATGTCATCTGCAAATAGAACAGTTTTACTTGTTTATTTCTAATTTGTGTGGCTTTTATTTCTTCTTGTCTTTACTATACGGGCTAGGACTTCAAAGCCTGCGTTGAATAAGAACAGCGAGAGTGGGCATCCTTGCCTTATTCTCGATCTTTGGATAAGACATTCAGTCTTTCACCATGTAATTTTGAAGTTTATTTTTGAGATGTTCTTTATCCAATTGAGAAAGATGCCCTACATTCCATATTTCTGAGTTTTTATCATGAATGAGTGTTGAATGTTGTCAGATGTTTTTTCTGCATTGGTTGATATGTCATGTGAATTTTCTTTTCTAGCTTAATTTATTGAATTACATTTATTCATTTTCAAATATTGAAGCAGTCTTGCATCTCTGGAATAAACCCCACTTGATTATGGTGTATGATTCTTTTTACACATTGCTGGATCCTACTTGATAAATTTTGTTAAGGATTTTTGTGTCTGTATACATGAGGGATTTTGGATTTTGGTTTTCTTTTTTAATTGCATTTTTCTTATTTATTTATTTATCTTATTTTCCTATTTATTTATTTAATTGAGATATAATTAATGTACAATGCTATATTAGTTTCAGGTGTACAACATACTGTTCCAGCATTACTCTGTGCTCACCATAACAAATGTGGTCACCATCTGTCACCAAACAATGTTATTATAATATTATTGACTATATTCCTTATGTTGTATTTTTCTTTTCCATAACTTATTTTATATCTGAAAGTTCGTACCTCTTAGTCCCCTTTATCTATTTCACCCCATTCCCCCTCCAACTTCCCTGCAGGCAACCATCAGTTTCTTCTCTGTATTTAAGACTCTATTTTTTTGTTTGTTTGTTTGTTTGTTTTGTTTCCACATATAAGTGAAATCATATGGTATTTGTCTTTCTCTGTTTGACTTATTTCATTTAGCATAATGCCCTCTGTATCCATCCATGTTGTCGCAGTGACAAAATCTCATTCTTTTTACGACCGAATAATGTGCATTGCATGTATATACCACATCATTTTTATCCATTCATCTGTCAATGGACACTTAGGTTGTTTCCATATCTTGGCTATTGTAAATATGCTGCAGTAAACATAGGGGTGCATATATCTTTTTGAATTAGTGTGTTTACTTTCTTTGGGTAGATACCCAGTATTGGAATTTCTACTTTTAATTTTTTGAGGAACCTCCATATTGTTTTCCACAGTGGCTCTGCCAGATTACATTCACACCAACAGTGCATGAGGGTTCCCTTTTCTCCATATCCTTGTCAGTGCTTGATAATGAATTGGGAAGTATTTCCTTCTCTTGTGTTTTCTGGAAAAGATTGTGTGAAATTGGTGTTAATTCTTCCAGTTTATGCATACGAGTTGTGTGTAGTATTCCCTTATTACCCTTTTGTCTGTAGTCTGTAGTAATGTCTCCAGTTTCATTCCTGATTCTGGTAGTTTATATCTTCCTTGTTTTTTTTCTTTGTCAATCTTGTTAGAGGGTTGTCAGTTTTATTGATTTTTGAAAGAAAAAAGAATTCTTTTTTCATTTATTTTCTCTATTGTCTTTCTGTTTGCGATTTCATTGATTTCTGCTTTTATCTTTATTATCTCCTTCTACTTGCCTTGAATTAATTTTGTCCCTCATTTTCTAAGTTCTTACGGCAAGAGCTTGGGTTATTGATTTGAGACTTCCCTCTTTTCTAACATGTGCATTTAATGCTATAAATTTCTCTTTTGGCCCTGCTTTAGCTGTGTCCCACAAACTCTGGTATGTTCTATTTTCATTTTTCTGTCAGTCCAATGTATTTTTTAATAAATTTTCCTTCAGATTTTTTCTTTGATCCGTATATTATTTAGAAGTGTGTTGTTTGTGTTCTGTGTTTGGAAATTTTCTTTTTCTTTTTCTGTTATTGATTTCTAGTTTAATTCCATTGTGGTCAAAGAACACTCTGATTTCAGTTCTTTTAAATTTGTTGTTTGTTTTATGGCCCAGGATTTGTTCTATCTTTGTATTTCTTCCATGAGCACTTGAAAGGAGTATATATTTTGCTTTTGTTGGGTGGAGTGTTCTATAAATGTCTATTGATCTGTTAGTTGATGGTGTTGTTGAGTTCTTCTGCATCCGTGCTGTGTTTCTATGTAATTGTTCTATCAATTGTTGAGAGAGGAGTGTTGAAGTCTCCAATGGTAACTGTGGACTGTCCATTTATGTTTCCAGTTCTATTAGTTTTTGTTTCACACATTTTTCAGTTATTTTGTTCTGTGCATGTATATTTAGGATTACTAAGTCTTCTTGGTAGATTGACCCTCCTATCATTAAACAGTATCCCTCTCTGTCCCTTTTAATTTTCTTTGCTTGAAAGTCTATTTTGCCTGATTTTCAAAGAGGCACTCCAGCTTTCCTTTGATAGTGTTTGCATGATACATCTTTTTCCGTCCTTTTACTTTCTACCTGCCTGTATAACTTTATTTGAAGTTAGTTTCTTTTAGACAGCATAGAGTTAAATAATTTTTTTAATCTACTCTGCTCATCTCTGTCTTTTAATTGGTGTATTTAGACTATTTAAATTTAAACTAATTACCGATAAATTGGAGCATAAGTCTGCCATTTAATGATTTTTTGTTGTCTTTTTGGTTTTGTTTTGTTTTCTGTTTGTTCCCTCTGCTATTTTTGGTATCTGTTTTCTTTTTTCTGCTTTCCCATGGGTTAGTTGAACGTCTTTTAGAATTTCAGCTTGATTTATTCATAATTTTTTTAAAGATTATTTATTTATTTATTTATTTATTTGACACAGAGAGAGAGAGAGAATGAGCTCACACACAAGCAGGGGGAGTAGCAGAGGGAGAAGGAGAGGGAGAAACAGACTCCCTGCTGAGCAGGGAGCCTGATGCGGGACTCGATCCCAGGACCCTGGGATCATGACCTGAGCAGAAAGCAGATGCTTAACTGACTGAGCCACCCAGGCGCCCCAATTTGTTCATGTTTTTGAGTGATCTCTTTGCATAGCTTTTTAAGTGGTCACTCTAAGTATTATATTGTACATACATACTTACCACAATCTACTGCTATCATCATATTATCAGTTGGAGTGAAGTATGGAAGCCTAATCTCTTTTTTTTTTATCCTTTCTCATTTATAATATAATTTTCTTAAATATTTCTCATATATACAGAACTATATCAGGCAATGTTATATTTTTTGCTTTAACCATCAAACATAATTTACAAAACTCAAAAGGAGAATGTCTATTGTATTTTACCCATTTTTTTCTTATTGTGTTTTTTCATTCTTCCTGATGTTCCAGGTTTATATTTTTAATAATTTCCATTTGGTTTAAATAACTTCCTTCCAGAAGTGATATGTTACTTCCACGAATAGTTCATTGGCCAGAATAAGTCACATGACCCAAACATAACTGTAGGGGAGGCTGGAAATGAAGGAAGGGAGCACATGGAATGCTCAATAAGCACAACCTCTGCTCCACTGTCCTCCCCCTTTCCTCCCACTCCTTACCGTTCACTCTGGATGTAGAACCAATTATTTAGCCTAAATGCACCAGTGTAGCCATATTGGTTTTTAAATTCTTTAAAATCTAGGTGATGGAGATAAAGTGGTCATTATATTTTTTGTCCTAATTTTACATAGGCTTGAAACATAAAATTTTTAAATTTAATTTGATTTTTTAAAATTTTATTTAAATCCAATTAATTAATGTATAAGGTATTATTAGTTTCACAGGTAGAGTTCAGTGATTCATCAGTCTTATGTAATACCCAGTGCTCATTACATCATGTGCCCTCCTTAATATCCATCATCCAGTTACCCCATCTCCCCACCCACCTCCCCTCCAGCAATCTTCAGTTTGTTTCCTGTAGTTAAGAGTCTCTTATGGAGGCAAGATGGTAGAAGAGTAGGGGACCTCATTTCATCTGGTCCCTTGAATTTAGCTAGCTATCTATCAAATCACTCTGAACACCTATGAATGCAACCTGAGATGTAAGAAAAGAATTGCTGGAATTCTACAAATAGAAAAGTGACCACTTTTTGCAAGGTAGAAAGTGTGGAGATGTGAATCTGAGGGTATATATCAGAAGATAAATGGCAGGAGGTGGGAGCCTCTGTAGCTGGCTACCAGAAAGTGATATAGCCCAGAGCGCAAAATCAGAACTTTTAGAAGTGTGCTCCAGTGAGAGACATGCCTGAAAGGTGCTCAGGTGGTGAAGTGATGCAGAATCCTAGGTGGGACAATGTGGTCTCAGGATATCCGGGGTCACAGAAAGACCAGGGGTGCCTGAGCTGGCAGAGTTCCCAACCATTGGAGCCAGGAAACTGGCTATGGTCAGTTAGCCTGGGAGCAGGCTCTCAGCTCAGTTTGCCATAGACCATGAACTGCCACATGATCTGGCGACCACTCTCTGTGCAGGGGCCCTGCAAGCTGCAGGCCCGAGGTGACCCTCTTCCTCCCCCAGGAGGATGGGCCACTGTGCACACCTCAGGAGTCTGCAGAGTTTGGCGCACACAAAAGTGAAGACTGCTTTTCCCTGAGGGTTTACTGAAGAGAGGGGGCCACAATCTTGCAGCTCTGTAGCTGGAGATTGGGTGCCGCCATTTTTATCCTCATTCTCTAAAGCAGGTGGAAAGCCTTCAGGGAACAAAAGCCACATAGAGCAAACTGCAGCAGCTTACACTGAGCCCTGGCAAGGGGTGGTGCCCCTCTGCCCAGGCAAAGACACCTGAGAATGAGCACAGCAGGCCCCTCCCCCAGAAGACCAGCTGCAACACCAGGAGAACACCAAGTTTACGGAGCACACAGAACTGCAAAACTCCAGCTCTAGGGAAAAATAGTATATAGAATTCAAGGGTTTTTTCTCATGATTCTTTTATCTTTCAGTTTAAAATTGTCCTTCTCTTTTTTTCCTTTTCAACTAGTCTCTTATTTTATCCACTCTTTGTTTTTAAGTCTTTTTTTTTTTTAACTTTCATTTTTACATTTACGTTTTACAGATATATTCTACATTTTTGGCTTCCTTTCACTGTATTCAATTTTATTAGTGTGTGTGTGTGTGTGTGTGTGTGTGTGTGTGTGTGTGTGTATAAAGTTCTGCTTCCTTTACAATTTTGGGATTTAGTGTCTTCTAACAAACAGACCAAAATACATCCAGGACCAAGTGGATCACCCTGTTTTGCCCACCTGGGAGATTATATTCTCTCTTTTTTCATTTTTTTTCTTTTTCTTTTCTTTTTTGGTTTCTGACATCTTTGGGTGTATCTAGTGTGTATTTTGCTTGGGTTGTTGTTGATATTTTTTATTTTGTTCTCTTCTTCATCCATTTTTCTCTGGGAAAAATGACTAGAAGGAGGAATTCACAACAAAAGAAAGAACCAGAGGTAATACTCTCTGCCACAGATCTCATCAATACAGATATAAGTAAAATGTCAGGGCTGGAATTCAGGATAATAATTATAAAATTACTATCTGTGCTTGAAAAAAGCATAAAAGACCCTAGAGAATCTCTTAGTGCAGAAATAAAATCTAATCAGGCCAAAATTAAAAATGCTTTAAATGAGATGCAGTCTAAAATGGATGCTCTAACATCGAGGGCAAATGATGCAGAAGAGAGAGAAGTGACATAGAAGACAAGATGGTGGAAAAGGAGGAAGCTGAGGAAAAGAGAGAAAAACAATTTATGCACCATGAGGGGAGGCTTTGAGAAATCGGTGATACTGTAAAGCGAAACAATATTAGATTTGTTGGGGTCTGAGAGGAAGAAGAAATTGAGAGAGAGGGACAGTAGGTATATTTGAGCAAATCATAGCTGAGAACTTCCCTCATCTTGGGAAGGAAACAGGCATTCAAGTCCAAGAGGTAGAGAGAACCCCCCTCAAAATCAAAAATAGATCAACACCCTGACATATAATAATGAAGCTTGCAAATTTCAGAGATAAAGAGAAGATTCTGAAAGCAGCTTGAGACAAGAACTCCTTAACCTTTAGGGTAGTAATATTAGACTGGCAGCAGACCTATCCACAGAGTCCTGGCAGGCCAGAAAGGGCTGGCATGATATATTCAAGGTACTAAATGAGAAAAAGATGTAGCCTAGAATACTTTATCCAGCAAGGCTGTCATTTAGAATGGAAGGAGAGATTAAAAATCTTCCAGGACAAACAGAAACTAAAAGAATTTGTAATCACTAAATCAGCCCTACAAGAAATATTAAAGGGGATTCTGTAAGCAAAGAGAGAGCCCAAAAGTAACATAGACCAGAAACAGAGACAATATACAGAAACAGGGACTTTACAGGTAATACAATGGCACTAAATTCATATATTTCAATAGGTACTGTAAATATAAATGGGCTAAATGCTCCATTCAAAAGACACAGGGTATCAGATTGGATAAAAAAAGCAAGCCCCATCCATATGCTGTCTACAAGAGACTCATTTTAGACCTAAGACACTGCCAGATTGAAAGTGAGGGGGAGGAGAATCATTTATCATGCTAATGGACATCAAAAGCAAGCTCATATCAGTAGCAATCCTCATATCAGACAAATTAGATTTTAAAACCAAAGACTAGAGTAAGGGATGAAGAGGGACACTATATGATACTTAAAGGGTCTATCCAAAAGAAAATCTAACAATTATAAATATCTATGCTCCTAACTTGGGAGCAGCCAATCATATAAGCCAATTAATAACCAAATTAAAGAAACACATTGAAAATAATACAATAATAGTAGGGGACTTCAACACCCCACTCACAGCAATGGACAGATCATCAGAAGATGAACAAAGAAACAAAGGCTTTGAATGAACATTGGACCAGCTGAACTTCACAGACATATGCAGAGCATTCCATCCTAAAAGAACAGAACATACATTCTTCTTGGGTGTACATAGAACATTTTCCAGAATAGATCACACACTGGGTCACAAATCAGGTCTCAACTAGTACCAAAAGATTGAGATCATTCCCTGCATATTTTCAGACCACAATGCTTTGAAACTTGAACTCAGTCAGAAGAGGAAATTTGGAAGGAACTCACACACTTGTAGGTTAAAGAGCATCCTACTGAAGAATGAATGGATCAACCGGAAATTAAAGAAGAATTTAAAAAATTCATGGAAATGAATGAAAATGAAAACAAATATTCAAAACTTTGGGGATACAAGAAAGGTGGTCCTAAGAGGGAAGTACATAGCACTACAAGCCTTTCTCAAAAATTTAGAAAAGTCTCAAATACACAAATGAACCTTATACCCAAAGGAGCAAATAAAGTCTCAACCAAGGAGGAGAAGAAAAATCATAGAGATTAAAGCAGAAATCAATGAAATAGAAACCAAAAGAACGTAGAACAGATCAATGAAACTAGAAACTGGTTCTTTGAAAGAAGTAGTAAGATTGATAAACCCCTAGCCAGACTTATCAGAAAGAAAAGAGAAAGAACCTACATTAATAAAATCATGAATGAAAAAGGGGAGATCATGACCAACACCAAGGAAATACAAAGAAGTTTAAGAACATATTATGAGCAACTATATGCCAACAAATTAGTCAATCTGGAAGAAATGGATACATTTCTAGAAACTCACAAACTACCAAAACTGAAAGAGGAAGAAATAGAAAACCTGAACAGACCCATAAGCAGCAAGGATATTGAAGCAGTAATAAAAATCTCCCAATAGGGGCACCTGGGTGGCTCAGTCATTAAGTGTCTGCCTTCGGCTCAGGTCATGATCCCAGGGTCCTGGGATCGAGCCCTGCATTGGGCTCCCTGNNCAGCAGGAAGCCTGCTTCTCCCTCTCCCACTCCCCCTGCTTGTGTTCCCTCTCTTGCGGTGTCTCACTCTGTCAAATAAATAAAATCTTAAAAAAAAAAATCTCCCAATAAACAAGAGTCTAGGGCCAGATGGCTTTCCTGGGGAATTCTACCAAACATTTACAGAAGAATTAATATGTAGTCTTCTGAAGTTGTTCCAAAAAATAGAAACAGAAGGAAAACTTCCAAACTCATTCTATGAGGCCAACATTACCTGATCCCCAAACCAGACAAAGACCCCACCAAAAAGGAGAATTATAGACCAATATCCCTGATGAACATGGAAACCAAAATTCTCAGCAAGATACAGCCAATAGGATCCAATAGTACATTAAAAGAATTATTCACCATGACCATGTGGGTTTTATCCCTGGGCTGCAAGGGTGGTTCAGCACTCACAAATCAATCAATGTGATACATCACATTAATAAAAGAAAGGACAAGAACCATATGATCCTCTCAATAGATGCAGAAAAAGCATTTGACAAAGTATAGCATCCATTCTTGATTAAAACTCTCCATGGTGTAGAGATAGAGAGAACACACCTTACTATCATAAAAGCCATACATCAAAACCCCCACTGAATATCATTCTCAATGGGGAAAAACTGAGTGGTTTTCCCTAAGGTCAGGAACATGACAGGGATGGCCACTGTCACAACTGTTGTTCAAGATAGTACTGGAATTCCTAGCCTCAGCAATCAGACAACAAAAAGAAGTAAAAGGCATTCAAATTGACAAGAAGTTAGACTCTCACTCTTTGCAGATGACATGATACCTTATGTGGAAAACCCAAAAGAGATAATTTGTAAGATTCACCTTAAATATCACCTCCTCTTAGGGGCCTTTCCTGGGTACTGGGTCTCAGTACTTTAGCCTCAGACCTAGTCCTTTACTAGGATCCTTTATAGCTCTTACCACGACTTGCAATTTTTTATTTACTTAAAAAAAAGTCCCTGCTGGAATGCAAGCTCTGTGAAGCAAGGACCATGTCAATAGAACTATTTTATCTGTTTCAACTCTTAACTGTTTTGTCCCCAACCAAGAGAATGAATCACACATAGAATGTGCTCAAGAGCATTTGTTCAGTGAATACGTGAACAAGCAGAGGATGCCCAGCTCTCATGCCATCTCCTTGTCCTGTACCCCCAGGCCTGTTAAGAGTGGCTTGGACTTAGTAGAGTCTTGCATTGGTACTACTCAGTGGGTGACACTGGTGGTGGGAAAGAGGCTAGGGAGCCATCTGATCCAAACGCTAGCAGAGAAAGATACTGGTACGCAAGTGGAGAGTTTTCATGGTCCCATTGGTCTAATACAAGGCTATGCTTCAGCTACCTTTATGGATTTTTGTGGGGTTGAGGGACTCTAACCTAGGAAGCTTATTATTAATTATAGTTTGCTTCCGTGAGAAAATACATTCTGAGTTTAAAACCACAGACTCTACACAGGACCTTTAAAACACCTAATTTATAAGTTAGGGCCTCTTTGTATGTTATTCATCTCTCATTAGGAGCTCAAGGATTGTGTATGCGCCAGACATGTTTGGTAATTGGGAAATGCAGAATAAAAGGCCCATTTCCTCCCTTAAGGAGTATGTGATCTCGGGGAGAAAAGGACTTAGATTGGTCATCCTCCTCTTGAAAATTTAAAAAGAAATTTCTTCTCACTCACATCTTTTTGTAAATTCATCGTGGGGAGATTTGGACATGAAAATAATAATATTTTAGAGTTATACTTAATGTATTATGTCTTTTATAAAAATTAAGATATAAACAATGCAATGAAGAATCAGGTGTCATTTAATAAAAATTTAACTTTTTTATTTAAAAAATTTAAAACAGTTCTCTTCTTTTCTCCTTCTAATGTCTATATAAATTTGCTTAAATGTTCTGTATCTTCCACAGCTTGAAACCTGATAAAATATTTGATTTTGTACTATATTTGCTGGTTTACATGTCTGTCTTCTCCCATAGACTGTACATTTCTGTGCTTTAGAATAATAGCTCACTAATCATTATGCCCCTTCATTCCACATACTGTCTTCCTCATGCTTGACCCAAGGCAGTCTTTCACTCGCCATTAATTAAAACATGTGGATTATGTTTTCTTTTCCTCAGGACACCTTTTGAACACTCTGTGATTCTTGTCATTATTATTGTGAAAGAAGAAAAGTATGTTCTGTGTGCACTCTGACTGTTATCAAAAGTAGCAGTTGTCACCAAAATAGATAATGCTCCCACGTCTTTTCTTTGAGAAGCTACTGATAATTCAGTGTATAACTATGGTAAAACAATTACATAAAATTTTGTGCAAGGGATAATTCCTTTTCAATATTTCAAGATGGGGTGGGAATCTAAATCAGGGGGCTCAGTTTTGGTGACAAGAGTGGAGACTGGTCCTTATACCATCCTTGTTTCTCAAGAGAGTGTCAGGGAGTGGGAAAGTGATACAATTTACAGGTATTTTTCATGTATTTCTTACTGTTCTAGTTTGCTTTAAGTTTAGAGGTTGACATTTTCTGATTGTTTCCAAATGTGGTTGGAGATTCATTTTGTGTTCTGAAGTCCTTTGGATACTGACTAACTGGACCCTTCCCCCAGAGTTAGTGTTTATTCCTTCCCCATGTGAGAGTCTTTCTGTATTAGTTAACTCTTGCACAGTAACAAACTACCCCAAACACAATGGCTTAAAAAAAAAAAAAAGGCAATCATTCATTTTAACTCATGAGTCTACAGTCAGAGGTTGCATGTCTGGACAATTCTGATTTCAGCTGGTTCCCTTAGGTGTTGAGTAATCAGCTGACTGGGGACTGGTGAAGCCCCTGGGCCACTAACTAGACTGTCATGATCCAGTGCTCCCACAGGTTAGGCGAGGCTCGGCATCTTCTTGTGGTGACAGCAGAAGCACTTTTTCATGTTTCTGCATACGTCACATCTGCTAACATCCCATTAGCCTAAGCAAGTCACATGGCTAAACTTTGAGAAATGCAGTCACCCAGCAAAGTGGCATAGATACAGGGTAGGAAAGGATTGGGACTATTGATGCAATTAACCTATTGAACCCTCTCAGGCACTATCACATCCTTCATGCTGTACAAAAAAAAAAGAGGATCAGAACTTTGGCTGGATCCTGCTGTAGAGGAAAGGGAATAATTCTCCTTAGTCCTCTTAGGGATCCTATGCCATCGGGTGGGAAGATCGTGGAACTGAAACCACAAGATTGGGTTGGAATCCAGATTCTCCCAGACTCTCTCTCTTCTTTGTGATTTTGGTCAACTGGCTTTACCTCCATAAACCCCGTCTGTAAAAGGGGAATAATATTATATTACCTGTCCCACAGCATCGTGAAGATCAAATTTGATGAATAGGTTATGCATAGTGCTTGGTGTAGTGTCAGCTCAATAAACGTTTTTCTTATGCCAAAGATTGGCTATTCTCTCACATATGCAGGTAGTACAACTTCTCTTTTGCTTTTGCATTTTACTAGTAAGAGGAAAATATTCCTCATTTTAATCAAATGGGTGGCATAGTTATTGTAATATTGGGGCATATAGCATATTTACAACATGGGTGAAGGATGACTCAGGAACAGTAAGAATTTCATATCCTAGAGCATCTAATATGATAGTTATTTCAGCTCCCTGCAACAACACAGTATTTATGAGTCTAAGTTTTTTCCAATTTAATGTATTTAAAATTCCTTTCTTTATTTGTACTATCATGGTATAGTTCACTCTGGCTGATTTGAGGGGTGGAGTTTCTTATTCATTATTTAAGGTACCCATTAAGGACACAGATGTTAAAATCTTCTTACTTCATGGTTATAGGCAGAGCTCAAAACTAATAATTGGAGAAATTTAAACTCCATTAATTGCCCAAATATGTAAGAAGTTACATTAAGAACAAATGTGTCATATAATAAGTAAATATATTTTCCCTAATAGTTTGCTTGAAATCCATTCAGGAAAAATAATCAGGGATAGTTTTTTGAGATTTTATTTTAATGTTAGCAAAAGTATAGTGGGGTCATTAGAAATATTTGATTATAGAGCTAAACGACAGACGTATTTCATCAGCCTCTTATAACAGATTCTTTAATGTAGTCTTATCTGGGTAATTTTGAAGCTGAAAGCACTGTCTAAATTTAAGTTGGTTTTTACTAACATTGTAAACTACGTCTATGAGGAGTCTCAACAGCTGGTTTTTCTGTTCCTTTACTGATGTACTCTTGTGGACCATCAATCAGATAGAGTGTTATGTATTATTACTGTAAATCATATTTCTAAGTGACCCGTGTAGTGTTATAGAGCAAGTCAGTTTATAATCAAGTGTTTCATGTTAAATAGTCTAAGAAATAAAGGATCGATTCTTTCCATTGTCTCTGTAATCCCATTAAAAAATTTCTTGAATCCCCCCACCCCACCCCCGACTCCCATGTATCTCTCAGATGTTGTGGTATTGTCTCATCTTTATTTTAAATTCTGAGGTTTTTATTATGGATTGTTTTCACTAACTTTGATTTTTTTTTTAAAAAGTTACCTTAAAATATTGTTTATCCTGATTACTGAACTTGAGGCATCCGCTCAAATTTTGCACCGCTGGCAGATGCCTCACTTACCTCCCCCTAGTCTGGTCCAAGGCAGTTTTACAAGTCAGAACAATAGGATGTTGAAATTTGTACCCACTATCAATATAGCTTCTCAGAGAGACTTGAGATTTAGGAAGTGGTGCTGAGAAAGGGAATCGTAGCTGTTAGGTGTGGTTCCATTACAGACCACTCCAAAACTTATGAGTTACAAATACCCCCCTTTGTTTATTTCTTATGCGGTATGGGGTCAAGATCAGATTTAATTGTTTTCTATGTAGATCTTCAGTTATCCTACTGCAGTTTTTGAAAACTGTCCTGTCCTCAGGGCTCAGCAGTACTACCTTTGTCTCAAAAAAAGTGCTTGTATAGGTATGGATCCATTTCTGTTTTTTGCATTTTTTTCTCTTGGTCTATTTTTTTCTATCCCTGCCCTAATATTTACACTACTAATTATAGCAGATTTGTAAAGTCTTGGCATCTAGCAGAGCAAGTTCTACAACCCGATTCTTCTTGAAGAACATCTTGGTTATTCTTAGCAATTTGCATTTCTATGGAAGTCTTAAAATTGGCTTTCCAACTCCCCCTCCCCCACTAACACACACACACACACACACACACACACAGACACACACAAAATACCAGTTAGGATTTTTACTGTTGTTGTTGTTGCTGTTTTAAGATTTATTTATTTGAGAGAAAGAGAGAGAGTCAGGGGCAGAGCAGAGGGATCAGGAGAAGGAGAGAAGCAGACTCCCCGCTGAGCACAGAGGACTTGATCTCATGACCCTGAGATCATGACCTGAGCTGAAACCAAGAGTTGACTGCTTAACCTACTTAGACATCCAGGTGCCCTATAAATATTTCTTTGAATCTGTAAATCAGTTTGGAGAGAGTTGATATCTTTATAATTTTGTATTTTCAAGTCTATGAACATGGAATATTGTTCCATTTATTTAGACTTTTAAAAATATCTTTTAGAAATGCTTTAGTTTTATTTTATTTTTTCTAGTTTTATTGAGATATAACTGACATATAACGCTGTGTAAGTTTAAGGTGTACATTGTATTGATTTGATACACTTACATGTTGCAAAATGATTACTAGCATAGCACTGGCTCAACCTCCCTAAGGTCACATAATTACCATTTTGTTTTTGTGGTGAAAACATTTAAGATCTATTCTCATAACAAATTACAAGTTTATAATACAGTTCAGTTGACTCTTGAACGATGGGGGATTAGGGCGCTGACCCCTTGTGCAACAGAAAATCTACATACAACTTTTGGCTTCCCAAAATTTAAGTACTAATAGCCTATTGTTGACCAGAAACCTTATTGATTACATAGTAGATTAACATATTTTATACAAAATATATATACTGTAGTCTCAAAATAAAGTAAGCTAGAGAAAATAAATTGTTATTAAGAAAATTATAAGGAAAATACATGTACAGTACTGTACTTATCAAAAATCCTCCACATATAAGTGGATCCATGCAGTTCAAATTCATGTTGTTCAATACAGTTCAACAACTGTATAATTAACTGTAATCATCATGCTATACATTAGATCCCCAGAACTTATTCCTCTTAAAACTAGAAGCTATAAGAGCAGGGAGCCCCACTTGGGGCTCAATCCCAGGACCCCGAGAGCATGACCTGAGCAAAAATCAGACGCTTAACCAACTGAGCCACCCAGATGCCCCCCCCCCCCCCCCCCCCGCTCATTTTTAAATTGGATTTTTGGGGTTTTTTGCTCCTGAGTTGTGTGAGTTCTTTATATATTTTGGATATTTAGTTCTTATCAGATTTATGATTTGCATATTTTCTGTCATTCCATAGGTTGCCTTTTCATTTTCTTAATTGTTTATTTTGCTGTATAGAAGATTTTCAGTTTTTTTTTTTTTTTAAGATTTTTTATTTATTTATGTGACAGAGAGACAGCCAGCGAGAGAGGGAACACAAGCAGGGGGAGTGGGAGAGGAAGAAGCAGGCTCCTAGCCAAGGAGCCCGATGTGGGACTCGATCCCGGAACGCCGGGATTACTCCCTGAGCCGAAGGCAGACGCTTAACGACTGCGCTACCCAGGCGCCTCCAGAAGATTTTCAGTTTGATGTAGCTTCATTATTTATTTTTGCTTTTGTTGCTTGTGCTCTTGGTGTCATATCCAGAAAGTCACTGCCAAGACCAGTGCCGAGGAGCTTTTCTCCTGTGTTTTCTTCTAGAAGTTTTCTGGTTTCATTCTTATGTTTAAACCTTTAATCCATTTTGAGTTAACTTTTTACACCAGTACCATACTGTTTTGATTATTATAGCTTTGCAATATAGTTTGAAATCAGGATATGTGATGTGTCCAGCTTTATTCTTTCTTAGGATTGCTTTGGCTATTCAGAATCTTTGATGATTCCATACAAATTTTAGGGTTATTTTTCTATTTCTGTGAAAAATGACATTGGAATTTTGGTAGGCAATGCATTAAATGTATACATGGCTTTGGGTAGAATGCACATTTTAACAATATTAATTCTTCAGGGGGTGCCTGGGTGGCACAGTCATTAAGCGTCTGCCTTCGGCTCAGGGAGTGATCCCAGTGTCCTGGGATCGAGCCCCACATCAGGCTCTTCCGCTATGAGTCTGCTTCTTCCTCTCCCGCTCCCCCTGCTTGTGTTCCCTCTCTCGCTGGCTGTCTTTCTCTGTCAAATAAATAAATAAAATCTTTAAAAAAACCACAAACAATATTAATTCTTCTGATCCATGAACATGGGTTATCTTTCTATTTGTGTCTTCTTCAATTTCTTTAATCAAAATCTTATAGTTTTCAGTGTACAGGTCTTTTACCTCCTTGGTCTTATTTGTGTGTGTGTGTGTGTGTGTGTGTGTGTGTGTGTGTGTTTTAAACATTTTATTTATTTGAGAGCAAAGGAGAGGGGTGTGGAACACGAGTGGGGAGAGGGGCAGAGGGAGAGGGAGAAGTAGACTCCCTGCTGAGCAGGGAGCCTGACATGTGGCTTGATCCCAGGACCCTGAGATCATAACCTGAGCTGACGGCAGACCCTTACCCAATTGAGCCACCCACGCACCCCAATATTTTGTTGCTTTGATGCTATTGTTAATGGGGTTGTTTCCTTTATTTCTTTTTTAGATGTTGTTAGTTTATAGAAACACAACCGATTTCTGTATGTTCATTTTGTATCCTGCAACCACACTGAATTAGTTTATTCTAACAAGTTTTTAGTTGAGTCTTTAGGATTTTTTTATATGTAAGATTATATCATCTGCAAACAAAAACGATTTTACTTCTTTCTTTCTAATTTGGGTTGCCTTTTATTTATTTTTCTTGCATATTGCTCTGGCTAGGGCTTCTAGTACTATGTTGAATGGAATGGTGAGAGTGGACACCCTTGTCTTGTTCCTGATCTTAGAGGAAAAGCTTTCAATCTTTTGTTAATCTGTATGGTGTTGGCTATGGGTCTGTGATATATGGCCTTTATTGTGTTGAGGTTACTTTCTTCTATACCCAATTTATTGGGCATTTTTATCGTGAAAGAATGTTTTTTTGTCAAATAACTTTTTTGTATCTAAGATAACTGTATGATTATTATCTTTCATTTTATTACTATGGTGTATCAGATTAATTGTTTTCCATATGTTCAACCATCCTTGTATCCCAGGGATAAATTCCATTTGATAATTGTGTATGATTCTATTAATGTGTTGTTAATTTGGTTTGCTAATATTTTGTTGAGAATTTTTGCATCTATATTCATCAGGGATATTGGTCTGTAGTTTTCTTTTCTCATAGTTTCATTATCTGGCTTTGATATCAGGATAATGCCAGCCTTGTAGAATGAATTTGGGGGTGCCTGGGTGGCTCAGTCTTTGAGCGTCTGCCTTCGGCTCAGGGCGTGATCCCAGGGTCCTGGGATCAAGCCCCGCATTGGGCTCCCTGCTCCACTGGGAGCCTGCTTCTTCCTCTCCCACTCCCCCTGCTTATGTTCCCTCTCTCGCTGGCTGTCTCTCTCTCTGTCAAATAAATAAATAAAATCTTTAAAAAAAAATGAATTTGGGAATATTCCCTCTGTTTCAATTTTTTTGAAGAGTTTGAGGTTTGGCATTAATTATTCTTTAAATGTTTGGTGGAATTCACCAGAGAAACCATCTGGTATTGGACATTTTTGCCTTGGGAGGTTTTTGATTACAACTTAATCTCCTTACTCATTATTGGTCTGTTTGGATTTTCTATTTCTTCATAATTCAGTCTTGGTAGTTTGTATATTTCTAGTAATATGTTGATTTTCTTCTAGATTATCCAATTCTTTGTCATGTAATTACTCTTCGTAGTCTTTTGTAATCCTTTATATTAACTGTGTTATCAGATGTAATGTCTTTAACTTTGGATGTTGTTTATTTGATTCTCTCCCTCTCTAAGTAGTTAGCATCCTTTTGTTTTATTGTTTCAGCTTAAGGAACTCCTTTCAGCATTTCTTGTAAGGCAGGTTTAGTGGTGATGAATTTCTTCAGTTTTTGTCTGTTAGAGAAAGTCTTTATCTTGCCTTCATTCCTGAAGGACAACTTTGCTGGGTCAAGCATTCTTCATTGGCAGTTTTTTCCTTTCAGCATTCTGAATTTATCAGAGGGCTCCCTTGTGTGTGAGAAATCATTTTCTCTTGCTGTTTAAAAATGTTTCTCTTTGTTTTTTTATTTTAGACATATTTTATTATAATTTGTCTTGGAGAAGATATTTATGGATTGAAATTTTGGGGTTACTTTTTAGCTTCATGAACTTGAATATCTAAATATCTCCCTAGAATTAGGAAATTCTCAGTCATTATTTCTTTAAATAAGTTTTCTATCCCTTTCTCCCTTTCTTTTCCTTCTGGGAATCCAATGATGCATAATTTTTATTAATGGTATCCCATAAATCTTGGAGGCTTTCTTCATTTCCCCTCTCTTTTTTCCCCCTTCTCTGATTAGATAATTTCAATTGATCTGTCTTCTAGGTCACTGATTCTTTCTTCTGCTTGGGGAATCTTCAGTTGATATTCCATATTCTTCATTTCATCCTACCATTTACATTGACATGGATGGAGGTGGAGGATATTATGCTGAGCATAATAAGTCAGTCACAGAAAGACAATTATCATATGGTTTCATGCATATGAGGAATATAAGAAACAGCACAAAGGATCATAAGGGAAGGGAGGGAAAAACGAAATGGGAAGAAATCAGAAAGGGAGACAAACTATGAGAGACTCTTAACTATGGGAAAAACACATGGTTACTGGAGAGGAGGTGGGTGGGGTTATGGGGTAACTGGATGCCAGGCATCAAGGAGGGCATGGGATGTGATGAGCACTGGGTGTTATATGCAACTGATGAATCACTGAACTCTACATCTGAAACAAATGTTATTCTATATGGTGGCTAATTGAATTTAAATAAATTCAAAAAAAAGATTCACACACAAAAAATAAATTCTTCATTTCAGTCATTGGATCCTTCAGCTCCAAAATTTCTATTTTGTTCTTTTCTGTTTTCTGCCTCTTGTTTAATTTCTCATTTTGTTCTTTTATTGCTCTCCTGATTTCATTAAATTGTTTATCTGTGTTATCCTATAGCTCTGAGATTTTCAGAGCAATTATTTTTAATTATTTGTTGGGCAATTCCTGGATCTCAGTTTCTTTGGGGCCACTTACTGGAGGTTTACTGCATTCCTATGATGCAGTCATGTTTCCCTGACTCTTTGTGATTTTGTAGCCGTGTGTAGGTGCATTTGAAGCAACAGTCACCTCCTCTAGACTAACAGACTGGCTTTGGTAAGGGAAGACTGTCCCCTGTGGGTGGAGGCATGCTGCAGAGTGTTGTGATCCTGGGTTTAGTTGTGCAGGGCACCAAGTGTGGGGCATTTGGTAGCACTGGCATTGGGGGGCATGATGTCTCTTCAACTCAGACTGCTGAGGTCCACAGTATCATGTATGGTCCCTGGCAAGCACTGTGAGAGGTCTTCAGCGGCTGTAAGGGCTGTTGCGGTCCTCAGCGATGTCTCCAGGTAGCTAGGAACCAGTGCAGGCAGTGGTGGTGACTGGTGGTGTACACACATGTTACTGTGGGGGCCTAATTAGTGACAGCTGCAGGTGCCTAATTAGTGACAGCAAACACATAATGGCCAGGGCCGGAGCAGGTAGCAAGGGCCAGGGCCAACTACTGGCTCTGGTTTCTGCAGGGGCCCTGGCTGTGGGTGTGCCCTCTTGTTTCCTATTCACGCACAGGGCAGTGATGGGAGTCAGGTGATGGGAGTCAGGCTAGCGGCATGCAGCTGCACAGCTGCAGGGGGCGCTACAGGTGAGCATGATAGTGCCGGCGGGTGACGACAAGGCCTGTTTCAGGCCCCCACGCAGCTGTGGCTGTCGGCATGCTTTCTTGTGGCTACCCAACCCCCTCCCAGGCAGGCACACTGCAGGGGAGGCTGGTAACGGGTGGTGGGCTTGCAGCATGCAGTTGCACAGCTGGAGGGGTTGGCCCTGAGTGCACGCATCGTGGTGTGGGTCAGCCACAGGGCTGCAGGCTGCCGCCATGCCCTCATACAGCCAGAGAGGCCTGAGCTGGCTGCCAGTGTGGTTCGTGGGCTCCACCGGGGACAGGGGTGTGAAGAGTGGGAGGGACTCCGGTGGTTGGCTTCAGTGAATGTGAAGACTTGCGGGCAAAAGCTGGTGAAATCTACAGTGGGTAAGAAGGTGGCAGCTCTGCTGGCCATTGGTTCCTTCTTCAGCCATGAAAGCTGTTAGGCTTGTCTGGACTGCGGGTTGCTATGAACCACAAATGCCCCCACTACTAGGTTGCTATTGATCCTGCTTTTCTTTTTCATTTCTGGTTGTCTCTCAACAGCTCCACATTGCTGGTCTGATGGGGTAAAAAAGCGGGACGTTGGGTGGTACTCTGAAAGTTTGGAGAAGCTGCCCACTCCCCACTCTCTTTCCTGGCGAAGGGAGGCCTTTCTAACGGGGAAGTTCCCTCTTGGCACTCACCGAGTGATGCCTGCTTGGGGGATGGAATGATTCAGGCAAATGAAGCTGGGTTCCTTCTCTTTTTTTGCAGTTAATCTCGAGTTACTTGTTCCATTATGTTGTTAAAATTTCTTTAATGGGCTCGAGAGCTCTCCCAGAGCTATTTTTGTTCTTGGATAGCTGTCTAATTGCTGACCTTTAAGTTAGGGTGGACTACCTAGCTGTTTTGGTCAAGTCACCTCAGAAATGCTAATTCTTAAGATGCTTAATTGATTGTCAGTATTTTTCCTTTTTTATATACATTTAAAGCTGTGACTATCTCTTAAAACATGGTTTAACTGCATCTTACAAGTTTCAAAGTGAAATATTTTAATTGTTATTTAGTTCAAATATTTTCTATCATGGTATTTTTAAAAACACATATCTTATTTATAGTGTATTTCCTAATTTCCAAAGATACAGTCTTTAGTTATCTTTCTTTTGTTAATTTTTAGCTTAATTGCCTATGGTACTAGACATATTTTACACAATATCATTCTTTTTTTAAATTTAAATTAAATTAGCCAACATATAGTACATCCTTAGTTTCAGATGTAGCGTTCAGTGATTCATCGGTTGCGTATGACACCCAGTGCTCATCATATCCTGTGCCCTCCTTAATGCCCATCACCCAGTTTCCCCATCCCCCGCCCACCTCCCCTTCCACAACCCTCAGTTTGTTTCCCAGAGCCAAGAGTGGGTTTGTCTCCCTCTCTGATTTCTTCCCATTCAGTTTTCCCCCCCTTCCCCTAGGGTCCTCTGTGCTATTTCTTATATTCCACATATGAGTGAAACCATATGATAATTGGTTTCATTCTTTTGAAATTTGTTATTTCTTTTCTGGCCCAGTTTATAATCTATTTTTTACAAATGTTTTATGCACAGCTAAAAGGCATATGTATTCTATAGTTGTTGAGTGCAGTGTTCTATATATATATCTAGTATTCATATTTGTTAGTTTTATTGTTCAGATCTTCTTTCCTTAATGATTTCTTTCCTCTGCTTAATCTACCAGCAAGTGAAAGAGATCATTAAAATTGCTCAATGTGATTGTGGAGTTGTCTGTTCCTCCTTAGAGTTTTATCACTTTTTTAGCTTTATATATTTTGAGGATTTGTTATCAGGTATATACACATCTTAAATTTTTTTATCTTCCTAGCGAATTAAATCTTTTATCATTGTGAAATTTGCCTCAATCTGTGATAATGCTGTTTACATTTTGTCTACTGTGTTTTTTATTAATCTAGTTACAACAACTTTCTCTTAGTGTTTGTCTAGTATTTATTTTTCATCCCTTTATTTTAAGCCTTTTAATCCTGTTTCAGTTATCTATTGATGCATGACAGAACGTTCCAAAATGTAGTGGCTTAGGGGTTCCTGGGTGCACAGCGGTTAAGCGTCTGCCTTCGGCTCAGGGCGTGATCCCAGTGTTCTGGAATCGAGCCCCGCATCAGGCTCCTCCGCTGGGAGCCTGCTTCTTCCTCTCCCACTCCCCCTGCTTGGGTTCCTCTCTCCCTGGCTGTCTCTGTCTCTGTGAAATAAATAAATTTAAAAAATCTTAAAAAGAAAAAACAAAATGTAGTGGCTTAAAGTAACAATGTGTTATTATCTCTCATGGCTCTGTGGGTTGGTTTGGCACAGCTCAACAGCTCTCATTTGGGAAGGGGTTCCGTCGTGCAGTTGTAGTTTATGGTAGCTGGAATTTGCAAGGGCTTGATTTGGCCAGTTGTGACTGGCTAGGGTGCATCTTTGAAGAGACTAAGGCAAAAGCCACAGGCTTCTTGTGACACGGCTGTGGAGGTCACATAACACCACGTTGCCATATTCTGTTAGTCCAAAGTGAATTAGAGGGCTGGCTCAGATTTAAGGAGGAAGGGGCTACACAGGCGGGTAAATAATGAGAGGTATGATTCACTCGAAAGCTATTTTTGAAGACCTAGTTACCACAATTTACTCCGGGCCTGCAGTGGTTCCTATCTGTCCCACATGCACTCCTCCACCAGGACCCCCCAAATTTTTCATTCCATTGTGGCATTAGGCTCCATCTTAAAATCCAGGATTTCATCATCTAAATTATGTTCAGGTGTAGGTTAGGTTTACTGGGTACATTACTTGGGTACAGTTCCTTTCAACCTGTATTTCTGAAAGCATGGTGATTTTTTAAATTAAGTTTTTTATTTTAATTCTAGTATATTTCATATACAGTGTTACATTAATTTCAGCTGTACAATATAGTGATTCAACAATTTCACATATTACTCAGTGCTCATCATGATAGGTGTACTCCTAATTCCCTTCACCTATTTGACCCATCCCCTCCCACCCACCTCCCCTCTGGTAACAATCAGTTTGTTCTCTATAGTTTAGAGTCTGTTTCTTGGTTTGTCTCTTTTGCTCTTTCTCTTTTTTTCTTTTTGCCCTAGGAAAGCATGGTAATTTTAGAGTATTTGTACTTATTACCTGGTGACTATCTTTCCTCAGAGCACATTTTCCAAGAAATTAAGGTGAATGATACAGGTTTCTTTTGACCTACCCTTGAAAGTCACAAAGCGTCATTTACATTACATTTTCTTGGTCCAACGCAGGCCACAAATCTACCCCAGATTCGAGGGGAGGGGACTACAAAAGGGCATGAATACTGGGAGTTGGGAATCATAGCGGGGGGGGATATTTTTTATGGCTAGCTAACACATGACCTTGTATTTTACACTAAAAATAGTATACCGTTATAAGTAGTATAATTATAAGTAGCATATAGTTGCCGTTTTTAAACCCATCCTAAAAAATGTACTTTTGGAAAAATTGAAACATTTAAGCCATTTACATTTAATTTAATAATGGGTATATTAAATATATATTCCATTTTACTACTTCTTTTCTATTTATTTCACTTATCCCTTATTCCTTTTTCTTTCCTTTCTTGACTTATTTTGTATTGAACACTTTTTACTATTCTGCCTCCTTCCTTCTATTAGCTTGGTTACATTTTACTATTTCTGAGTCATTATTAATGAGTTTATTGCATTTAAAGTTTTGATAATTTTTCTGGCTATATAATTTTTGGTTGTTATTTCTTGCAAAACTTTGAAGATATTGTTTATTTCTTTCATCACTTTGAAGATGTAACTCCATTATCTTCTGGCTCTTATTATCCCTGTTGGGATATTATGCAAAAGTCAAATTGTTACTCCTCTGAAGGTAGTCTTATTTCTTTGGCTGCTTTTAGGGTTTTTCTTTATTTTTTTGTTTGTTTTTGATTTTATCAATTTTATTGTTATACCTCTGAGTGTGGTTTTCTTTATATTATTTTGCTTGGTATTCATAAGACTTTTTAATTTGTGGCTTAATGTCTTTAATCTCTTTTGGAAAAGTACCACTAATATTTCTTCAAATATTTCTCTGCCTCATTGTTTTGATTACAAAAACCAAGACTTATGTCTTGGACATAATCTTCTTCTAGGATTAAAAGTGTAGAGATGTATTCTACATTGTTGTGGATATATTTCTCTATTAGCATATAGAGAATTTTCTTATTATTTTTAATGACTATACAGTATTCACTTGCATAAACATTACTACAATTTACTGAAATAGATCTCTATTGATGAAAATTTATAAACAATATCATACCTCTATTTCTTTGAATGTAATCTCCTTTGTCTTTCTCTCTCTCTCTCTCTTTTTTTACTTTTTGATAACTCATGACCATTCGTTATGATTACACTTAAATACAAAGCCCTAACAAACTCTCAAAAAGATTTACTCTTTCTCTTGTTGCTTTTGTACACTCCTATTTCAGCACTTATTACAATTGGTTGTGATTTTTTGCTCGAATGTCTATATTTTTCTTCACAATGTGAACGTCTTATGATCAAAGGTCATGCTTGAGTCATTTTTGTCTGCCAGTTGCCTAGTGAGATTTTTGGAACCA
Source organism: Ursus maritimus (assembly GCF_017311325.1). Classification (NCBI taxonomy): domain Eukaryota; kingdom Metazoa; phylum Chordata; class Mammalia; order Carnivora; family Ursidae; genus Ursus; species Ursus maritimus. The sequence continues at coordinate 13,598,523 of NW_024425119.1, read as the reverse complement.
TAAACATTCAATAAAGGGTGAATAAATAAATGAGTTTTCCCCTTAGAGATCTTCTTCATGCCTTCCTATCCCCCTTGCTCTGTTCATTAATCACTTTATGAGTTTCAATACTGATTGCTGAAAAGACTCACAGGACTCAAATCATTTATACTCAAGGAGCAGTTTTATTACAGGCAAAGAATTCAGTACAACAGTATTAAAAAAAAAGACACATACTTCGAGTGTCTGGAGATTTGATGTGTAGGCTTCTTTGTTTACCCATTGCTGGGTGGAATAAGGCTTGCTTGGCTCTAGGTCTCAAACCACCACCATCGTGTATGCAAAGCCCGTCATTACCAGGAAGTCCAAGGACTGCTCTTGATCCAAGTCTCTTGTAGTGCGCTGATCACATAGGAACATAACATTTATGTGATCAGACTTAACTGTCAAATCTACCTGGCTCCACTAAAAACAAGTATGAATAATAAATTCAATTATAATTAATTAACAATGCTGATAGGCTGGTGCATCCTACCCTGAAACAACTCATAGACCCATGGCTAAAGAACATCATTTATCTTTAGTTAATATATTAAAAAATATGGACCAAAGATTACTATTATACATTGGGAAGTTCTGAAAATGAGCATCCCAAAGCAGCTGAAATTATTGTTCAATCACTGTTGAGAAGGATAATGTCAGGACACTTCTCAGCTTTCAGAGCACCAAAGATTGTTTTAAACTCCAATCATGTGAAACATTGGCCTTTAATGGGGCTAAACATAAGCTTCCCTGCAAATAAATCCAGTCAAAGTTTGAAATGCATTTTTGGGGGAATAACTACCTATTCTTGAAATCACAGCTAGCCGTTGTCCATTCTCAAACTAACTAGATATTAAATGGCTCAGAAGAGATTAAGTCAGACCAAGAGGAGTTAAAATTTAATAGAACAAACTTCAGGTATTGTTTAGTTATGACCTCCTTGCAACCCTCACCATCCCTCAGATCTCATTTCAGATCCTGCGTAATTATACAATCTCAAGAATGCAGGGGCCCTTAATTTATCTGAAGCTTACTTTCTCTTCCTTCTGATATTTGTGCTCATTTTAATATAAATACTAAAAGGCAGGCCTATCTCATTCCCACTGGAAAAAAATTCTCAAGTTTCCTCAAAGCCTCCATATTTTAGTATACTTCTATATTCAGTTATACCACCCCCCACCACACATACTTTTTATTCTTTTGTACATTTGGGTCTAGCATATCGTTGATGTTCAAGAAATGTTTGCTAAATGAATTAAAGAATGTCATGCCAGATCAAAACCAGATCTTTCCCACTGTTGAATTTTCAACTTTTTCCTTCAAACTGTTAAAAATAGCTAGACGACATGATCCAGCTGGGCTGATAGGACCCTTTCCAATCCATGCTATTAAATCTGGCTGGGTCCTCATTGCTGCTGAACAGTCTTTGTAGACATGTGTTGTTGCCTTCCGAAAGCATTCGCTTTAGTAATTTCAAGCACTTTAACTCCTCAAAACTCTAGTTCCTCCCTGACCTTTTTTACTCTCTGCAGCAAACCTTTTGAAAAAATTGTCACTAGCAGCGTTACCAACTTTCTACCTTCTTGGTGGTAATATACGGTTATATGTGGTTGGGTGGTTATGTACATATCTTATTTTGGCTCCTGATTATAAACTTCTTGAGACCAGGATTCATCTTTTGCTACCACCTCCTTCAACCTGCACCATAGCCCATGAAACATATGACAGTGGCTTTCCACTAACTGGAGGTCATCTCTTCTGGTTATTGTGCATAACGAACCACTACAAAGTTTGTAAAACAACAACCGTCTTATTACCTGTTAGTCGGGAATTTGGCCACAATCACAATCAATGTGATTTATCACTGCTCCATGGTAGCTGGGGGTCTCATCTGAGAAGACTGAGAGGACAGAGAGTGGGGTCATTGGAAGACTCATTTACTTACATGTTTGATGTATGGTGTAGGAAGATCAAACACAAACACTGCCAGCTGGTGTGCCAACTGGGGTGGTGTCTCCATTTGGCTTGGCTTTCTCATAGCATGGTGGACTCAAAATTGTCAGACTCCTTGAACAGAGGTGATCTGAAGCTCTGACTATGAGTATTCCAGTGAGCAAGATGGAAGCTGCATTTCCTCTTATCTTAACCTCCATCTTAGCATTCATACATGATACACTCTATTAGTTGAAACAGTCATAAATCTCTCCCATACTCAAAGGGAGAAGGACCATAGGCCCCCCACTGCAATGGGAAAAATAGAGAACATCTACATCACTCCAGAAATTCCCTCTTTGCCCATTTGTAGTTAAACCCTCTCCCCACCTTGTAACTATTCCTGTAATTTTGCTTTCTCCAGATTGTCTTATAAATGCCTATTGTCCTTTATCATAAACCTCATCCTGCCTCAAATTCTTTCACTGATGCCATTTTCTCTTTACTCTTCTGTCATTTTCTTTCTCATTCCAAACATATTCCTGTGTCTTACTTGCATATTACTCACTCATCTTTAACATCTTACATTCTGGCTTCTTTCCTCTGAAATTTCACTAAAGGCTATAAATGTATCCTAATTACCAAACCCCGCACAGTCCTTTCAAAGTTTTATGCCCTGTAACATTTCTGCATCATTTATACTAATACCATATGTATACCTACATAATCGATCTAATTAACCAGGAACATTCTAAACAAGCTTCATTTTTTTTTTCTGCTTCTGCTCTTATGCTCAAGATCTTCTCTTTATCAAAAATGATTTTCCATTATCTCCACCTTTGAAATTTTTTTTATCCTTTAAGGAGTGACCCCAAATGCCTCTTCCTCCATAGAGTCTTTCACAAACATCCAGTCTCCCTCCCCTTTCTGACTTTCTTTAGAATTCATTTTTTTTCACTTATTGAAAATAATATTAGACATATGTTAGAATCCTTTTGATTCTGTCACTGCAGGACTTTGAACAAGACATTCAATTTATCTGAGCCTCAGTTTCTCTCATCACACAAATGTTAATTTAAGCAATGTTACAAATTCATACAAGTTTGTTGTAACAAATATCACTTAAAATTTTAATTTATATAAGTAAAATTTCTGACTCCTCCCCAATTCCTGCTTAAGAGTTTGCTTCAGACCCTTAAAGATTTTTCTATATCCATTTTTATTGAAAATAGAAAAAAATATGTCTATATTCATGTAATACATACATGCAAACACATGTGATATGCATGCATATGCATTTATATATTGTCTCTAGAATAATGAATTCTTACTATATAACAACTTCTGTGACTTTTTTTTTTTTAAGACTTTATTCATTTATTTGACAGAGAGAGAGACAGCCAGCGGGAGAGGGAACACAAGCAGGGGGAGTGGGAGAGGAAGAAGCGGGCTCCCAGCAGACAGGGAGCCCGATGCCAGGCTCCATCCCAGAACGCTGGGATCACGCCTTGAGCCGAAGGCAGACGCTTAAGGACGGAGCCACCCAGGCACCCCTCTGTGACTTTTTAAAAGTAATATATATTACATACATCTTCCCTCATTAAAATAGTTTTTATTACTTTGAATTTTAAATAAGTCATGCACTTAATTTTTTGGTGGATGGTTCTATGAGTCTTAACACCTATGTTGATTTGTATAACCAACATCATATTTAGAATAGAGAATGTTTACATCACTCCAAAAATTCCCTCCCTTTGCCCATTTGTGGTTAAACCTTCTCCCCATCTTGTAACTCTCCCTATAATTTTGCCTTTTCCAGAATGTCTTGTAAGTGGAATCATGCAGGCATTTTGAGACTGGATTCTTTTACTCAGCATGATTGTGTCTACATAGGAAATCTTAAGGAATCTACCAAACAGCTTTTAGAACTAACATGTGAATTTAGCCAAATTACAGGATACAAGTTCGATATAAAATAACATTTTATATACTAGCAATAAACAATTGGAAAATGAAATAAATATATACTTCATAATACTTTTATTAAAAAATGAAGTACTTAAGTATAAATCTAAGATCCTTGCCAACACTTTAAAATTGGGTTGTTTGTTTCTTATTGTTGTCTTTTTCCTCGCCAATTGTTGAGATTTTTCTTCGTTCTTCATATGTCCAGTAATTTGGATTGCATCACTGACATGGCATCATTTGAGTGTTATGTTATGAGAATCTATGTCTTGTTTGAATATTATGGAGAATGTAGCATTTTTGCTTGTTTTTTGTTTGTTCGTTTTTAGAGAGGTGGGGAGGGGCAGAGGGAGAGGGAGAAAGAGAATCTTAAGCAGGCTCCATGCCCAGCCCAGAGCCTGACGTGAGGCTTGATCTCATGACCCTGAGATCATGACCTGAGCCGAAATCAAGAGTTGGATGCTTAACTGACTGAACCACCCGGGCGCCCCTTTACTTGTTTGTTTTGGTAGGCATATTATAGACTGCTTCATAGCAAATTGCTCCAAACCCAGTAGCCTAAAACAGGAAAACATTTATTATTACGTGATTTCTGGGTGTCAGAAATCTGAGAGTGACTTAGTTGAGTAGATGTGGTTTAGGGGCTGTCATGATGCTGCAATCAAAGTGTTAGCCTGGTCTGTAGTCATTGGAGACTTGATTGGGTCTTGAGGGTCTACTTCCAAGATCACTTATGTAGACGTTGACAGGAAATTTCAGTTCTTGCCACTCCATAGGGTTGCTCATGACATAGCTTCCCTCAGACAGAGGGATCCAGGATAGAGTGAACCCAAGATTAAAGCCATAGTATTTATAACCTCAAAAGAGGAAAATAATCACTTCTGCCATATTCTGTTGTTCACACAGACCAATTTTGGTACAGCATGGGATTGAACAACACAAGGGTGTGAATACCAGGATATGGGGTCATTGGGGCCATCTTGAAAGCCGGCTACCACATTAGGCATTCAACCCAATTATGTTTAGGCTGCAGATTCCTACTTGCTTTCTGTGGACTGTGTTTCTAATTCAGCTCAATTTTCAAAGCCTTTGCAATGCTATACAAATCTGTCCTATATGTGCACCACTCAGTGGGCAAACTGGATCCTTGGTGGTAGTCTTCCTGACAGTTGGGTTCTCAAGCTTTGGTGTACTGTTTTGGATCATTTCATATATCAAGGGTGAGCCCAGGATTTCATCATCATTATGTGAGATCCTTTTTTGAGCCTCTTCTCAATCTCCCTGCACGCTCTGGCACCCAAAGGTACCTCTTTCTGGTCCTTTGGCTAGAAAGCAGAGTATTTGATCTCTCCACCCCGTGACACGCTTCCTGCAGTTTGGTCCACCATTATATCTAAGCAGTAGGAAGATATAAATAGAGGAAAAAACAGTGGGGTTTCCCCCTACATGCTACAGATTGCAGTTCCTCCTGTCAGAGAGAAAGGATTCTCCTCAGAGTTTTGGGTGCCTGCCTGGCCACTGCTGCTGTCTCTGCCTAGCCACCACCCGGCTGGCTTGAGACTTTGGATTTCTTGAGATCTTCAATAGGACAAGAAAGAAAGAAGGGAAGAAAGGAAGAAGGAAGGAAGGGAGGGAGGAAACCAGAGGATCTTCCCCATTCTTTCAGTACTATAGAGGGCCCCATTTCTCACTCCTCAGACAAGGAAGAGAGAGCTTCTCTTGGAGCTCTTGCTCTCTGTACTGGATCCACAGCCCTGGGATTTGGGTTGCTTTTCAGTCCAGGCTGGGAGATGAGGAAGAAAACAAACAAACCCCGGAAATTCACCACCACATTGCTCATTATTCAAGTTCTTGTTCCTCAATCTTCCTGCTACCATTCACTTTTCAGAGTCTTCAGATAACTTGTCCATGCATTTTGTCTTGATTTTTAGTTGCATTCAGTCGAGGCTCGCCAGATAAAATACAAGACATCCTGCATCACTTTTTAGTATAACTTTATCAAATATTACACTAAAAAATTTGTTGTTTTTCTGAAATCAAATGTACGTGAATATTCTATATTTTGATTTGTTAAATCTGGTAATCTTAACTCAGTGGGAGACAGGGTGGAGTGTGCTTACTCCATTCTACCCAGAAAGGGACTTCCACTCCTTATTTTTAACCGCTGCCTACCATTCCCTTGTATGGAGAAACATAATGTATTTAGCTACTCCACTGTTGATGGATATTTAGGCAGTTTTTAGTTTTCTTTTCTTTTAAATAATGCCACAGTGACATACATTGATATTTATTTTTACACACTTTGAGTCTCAGTTTCTTTATCTATGCCAAATAGGGAAGTGCAACTGCCTATCTCAAAGGGCTGTTGTGAGAATCAAATGATATAATGAGTGTGAATACGCTTAGTAAGCTGTTAAAAATTATGGAAATAATTTCTCAGCACTTGCCTTGTACTGAGTTGCAATTGACTATAAGCACACATGTTTAGCTTCCCTCTCTGATTAAGAAAATGCCTTGAGTGGATAGACTTTGTCTTCCACAGCTTCGTGATCACCTCTATCAAGTTCTATCACAGTTTCTTGTTCTTAAATGACTCTAAATAAATGGTACTTGGATAAGAGAATGAAATTTGCCTGTATCTTCTACCATTCTTTCCCTCCTCTTTTAGATGTAGCTCATTAATTATGTTTATCTTAGTTCTCTTTCTCAATTTACCTATTTTTTAAAAGTAATTTCTTAAAATCGTTGATCATCAAGTTTTTACATGTGTTTTTGCCAAGTTCCCTGATGACTTAGATGATCGGTCGCTCAGCAACCCCAGTTTAATACACTGTCCCAATCATGTAGGCGTTGGCTTTTTTTCCCCCCACGTTTTTTACCACAGACTGGGAGGTCATCTGACCTTGCCTCAATCCAGCTACGGAATTCACTCCTCCAGGATTCTTGTGGTTGCAAGTGACAGAAAACTCAAATTACCTAAAGCTGTGAAAGTGGGTACACATGGCTGAAAAATCTGGAGGCAACACTCCCTTGATCTGATGGTTCAAATGATGTCAAATTGCTCTGCCTCCCGAGACAAAAGCTTCATGCCTGGGGGTCCCTTTGACACTTTTCCTTCCAGATTGCAAAATGGCTGTAGCAGTTCTAGATCTTTTATCATCAGACTATCTATTCTAGGAGAAAAAAGTCTCCTTAAGTGGCTCTTAAAGAAGAAAGGAATTTTCTTCATCCCAGAAGTTCCAGTAACATCTTATCGGCTGTGATTCCTAATCAGATCACTATTGCCAGGGGCGTGGGACATGCTGATTGGCTGAAGTCTGATTGGCTTTTAGTCACAGCGGCCCTTGGTTTGAGAGGGTCTAATTCTTTCAGACTCTGGGTGAGAATGAGAAAATGATTTTTTGAAGAAAATTCAGAAAACTTTTAGGAAGTGGAAAGGAGGCTGGAGAGCCAACCAATGCCAAATATTTTCTATAGGAAACTTCTATGTATGTTTCAGTTCCATTTTATATATCTATTGCTAGCACCTTATTTTTTCTTATCTCGATTACTTTATTTCTCTGCATCAGTACCAGACCTGCTTGATAGAAGCCTCCTCAACGGTAGTTCTGTTTAATGAAAATGTTTTTCTAAGAGTCAAGTAATTTCCTTTCAGAGACAGGTGAGTTGTAATTAATCATTTAAAAAAAGAAGCAAATCTCTTTAACCATCTCCACTGAAAATCTCTTACCAGTACACACTTTTGCTTTAATACAAAGTGAAAATACTCACTTCCTTATCCAAAGGCAGGTTTAACATATGGTTGCAGGTGGGTTCTCACTTCTAAATTGAAGTTAATTATAATGATTTGCCTGGGCAACAATTATCTTAAACGGAATAGGAAAAGGGTAACACTTTTCATTAAAATGAAGAATCAATTGGGCAACTGAAAGCAGCTGCCATGGATGGGGGCAGACCAAAAAAAAAAAAAAAATCCTAGACTTGAGAAAAGGCCAATAGCCAGGAAGAAGTGACTATGTTATCACTCTTTGGTTCTCTTGCCTATGTCTTTAAAAAGGAATTAAAAGCAAACAAACAGCAGCAACAGCAGACCAGAGAGAGCGTAACCTATTCCACATTCTAAGTAAGCAGTTTCCCCCTTCCTAAGCAAAGGGAGGGTGAGCTACTGATAGGAAAATTGATGCAAATTAAGGGCATGGGGGTTTTAATGCCAATCTCATTTTTTCCCCCTCACCCCATTTTTGTTGTTCACTAGATCATCTAAGGTGAGAGTCCAACTCCCTTTATTTATAAGCAGAAAATGTCTTCTGATCTGACAAAGAACAGGCAAGTATGGACAAGTGAGCCCATCTTAGAGTGTGTTTGCAGAACCATACAGGACGGTGGCCCTTTATCTCCAGTAGAATGTAGGCTAAATGCTTCCAGGTTATTGTTCTGTGGTTACTGAGCGACCATGTAGTCTTTGCCAGGACCCTCCCCCCAGAATTAAATTCCTTGCATAATATCCAGTGATCCAACCATCTGGTCCCCTGCTCCTCTCTCTTGTCTATTCCATCTTCTTAGTGCCTCACTCTCCTCTGTGGTCAGTTTCTCTCAGTGCTCACCTCTCATGCATGGTCTTTTACTCCCCGTCTTCTTATTCTGGCACTTTAGTTCACCCTCCTATCATCCCTCTACAACTTTCTCTTTCCCTACTGCTCCTCTTCTTGCCATTGTAATCATCTGAACTTTGGCAAAGGGAACAAATGTTCTGAAAGATATCAATGATTCTGATAGAAATAGCTAGTTCCTCTGAGCTGGGAATGAATATGTGGAGTTGTGAATGGTACTTGTTTTGAAAGAAGCACTTAGAGGGAAAGAATTCAAAAGGATTGTCTTCTGTTTTTCTTGGACTGCTTTCATTCCTTTCACCTCTCCAGTTCACCAGAAACGTAGCTAAGGTGCGTGCTAAGACTCCCTCTGAAGTGGACGGCTGTCAGTGACTAGTGATATTAATATCGTAGTTTCCATCTCTGATGTGGGGGTTTTCAAAGGATCTATTGAAATGAAAAAGTAAACTAGCCCAAACATCGAATTGGTTGGTGCCATTTGCAGTATTTTGTTGTTTATCAGATAATTAGGTCTACTTCTTGATCTGTAGTCCCTGGTCACCCTTTCTCTTTCTCTTTGCTCCCCTCTCCATCAAAATTTTATAGACTGTCTTAATCAGGGTCCCAGCAGAAAATAGATGACACCCTCAAATTTGGAACACTGGTGGAGAGTTTAGTAAAAGGACTATTTACAAGGGTGTGGGAGGAACCACATGGGTGTGCAGGAGCTCTGGCCTCCCTTTCCAGCCCTAAGCCTGTGGGAACAAGAGGAACATTACTGGAAAATTCAGAGGGAGAGTCATGAAGAGAGGACATCTTTGATGGGCCTTGTGACCTTTGGTTGAGAGACACAGCTTGCTCCCCACTCTCCTTTTCTCTCCTGATCTCCCGCCAGGTCTCCTCACTGGTTGAACCCAACCAGAATGTGGAGGATAAAGGAGGCTGTGAACGCAGTCTGCAGAAGTTAGTTTCTCAGGGCAGAGATGAGGTTGCAGAAGGGTAAAGAGGGGACCTGGAGGGGCACACGAAAGAGATAAGACACACGGGCACACTCTTTGTGAAAGGAAGGCAAACCAGAAATATGGAAAACGAGCACAGAAAGTTTATATAAATTTGTCAGGATAACATTTTATGAGTTAAGAGCCAACTGGAGATAGAAATATAAGATTCTTTGGTCTTGGTCATCGATTTTAATTTTTAACTTTAGATCTGTGTGATTAAAAAAAATTTTTCTTTAGATCTGTGTAGTTTTTGCAAGCGTATTCATGCCAGCGAGTACCCAAAAGCTTTAAAGCATGTGGTAATATTTTAGGCTTGTCTAAGAATGTCACATTAGGCGGAAACGCTTGCATACTCACAGTTAGATGTTTTATATCTTGGCACTGAATAACTTTAATAAGTGAATACAAGTACTTCTGTTTAATCAAGAGATGCATTAGAGAACATCTTAAGCCGCCTTTCCCCCTTTGTTTGTAAGTAATTCCTTGAATTTTCAGTGAGGACTCACCCTTCCTCTCTTAAACCCTTGTGGAGGGTGGGCATGCGATTTGGCCTTGCCCAAGAGTCCACTCAGTCCTCCTGACCACGGGAATGTGATGCCGGATGAGCACCGGAAACAGGGTAAGCCAGTCAGAGTAGAACCCAGAACATTTATTCTTCAGACTCCCCTTGAACTCTGGAGAGGGACGGACAGGAGGGGCTGACAATCATTTCTGCCACCAACTGGACACTGACAATGAAAGCAACGTGAAGGAGAGCAGAACTCAGGTGTGGAGAGAGAACAGACTGCGGTGACAGACTTTGAGCCCTTGGATTAGTCTGTGCCGGAAGCCAGCTCTGTGCCTGTTACATAAGCTAATAAATTCCCTTTGTACTTCAGCTGGTTTGAATTAGATCTTCTGTCACTTGGAACTGAAAAGCTCTTACACTGATACAAATATACTCCAGTCTAATCATCTGTATAAGACGTTTCTTTAAAGGCAAAACCATAGTCCCACTAACTTCCATTACAAAGTTAGAAAGTTCTCTCTCTAAAAGAAGTGTTTCCACAGACTGTTGGAAACGAGATCAGCAGCACCATATCACAGGACTTTATAGTCAGGCAGCAAGCGTGGTGTGTTTTCCCCTTAGTTCTGTGCTTGCGGTTGGATTTGATTTTCATTTTGTTTTTTTTTTAGTCTGAGCACCTACAGTGATTAAGAGCGGATCCCTATTCATAGATAGGGCCATGCACGTACGCGGCGAGTAGGTTAGCACCCAGAGCGTCGCACAGTGTGGCGCAAATTCGTTCCTCACCTCATTGATCCTGCATGCTCCGCCTGCGGCATAGTTTATATGAATGAAAGTTGTGTGTTTTCATACACACATGTAATGAGTCGGAACGTGGCCACTTTGTAGCTCAAAAGCAGGAGAAGGAAGGAGAGGAGAGCCGTGAGAGTCACTCTCGGAGCCTTTCTGCTTCCTTGGACAATGGCAAGGGTAGTGGTTAGATGTTGGACCTGAATGTCTGCTTCTCAGTATTCTGATCTGGGAAGACGGAGAGATGGGAGGCTCGGCAGAGTTTCCAGGGATTCATTCAGCATGGGAGAAGGTCCTCAGCTCTTCAGTTCCGCAGGGCAAGGTACGTGAGGTGTGTTCGGGAGGCTGTAGCCACTGGTTTGGTTTGGTTTTGCTCTCTGCCTCGCTAGGGCAGCTCTGCTCCCATCAGCAACCCTGGGGCCTGTTCTTGGTGACGGATGTGTATGCAGTCAGTGCCGGTGGAAGGGCACGGTCCTTCTTTCCATCAAAGTACAGAAAGTGGAACTGTGAGTTCTGTCCCGTCTTCCTCTGCAACAGCACAAGAGTTTGGCTCTAGAGTCAGAGAGACGGGGTTCACATTCTAGCTCCATCTTTACAAGCTATGTGGCTTCCATAAGATGAGAACAATGACAGAACCTACCGCACAGGTTGATGTGATAATTAATTGAGATAATTTAATACAGTACCTGGCACATTGTACGTCTTCAGTAAATGCTAGCTTGAGAGGGAGAGTGGGGTATTCTGTAGAAGAATTTTTTTCACAATAAGATGTTTTTTAAATAAAAAAACTTTTCCGTGATCAACTTCCCTTAACTTCCGTTTGCCCACGAGCCTCCCAGCAGCTACTTAGACAGCTCCAAGTTTCCTTGTCACACAGTGGAAAAATGACTGTAGATCGCATTGCATTTTGAATAAGAACTGTGCAGCAAGCTCAGGATCTGAAATTAACTTTGCCTTTATATTTTTCATGCGAGTTGCTCTTCAAGCACAATTATAATCAGAGAGCTAGCACTAAAAATAGCACCAATTCTCATTTTTTCTCTCAGTGTTATCTGCTGCCATAGTGTTTCCCAGGCATGTTTATTTACTTGGTTCACCACAGTGACTCTTTTTTCTTATTAGCCTGACAGCAATAGTTGGATTCCACAGCAACGCTCGGTGCAGCTGGTAGAATCTTCATTACTGGTGAAGCACGCGAGGCCCACGTCACTGTTTCCCCTTGAGAAGCTCAGTGCAAGTGTTTGGCATAGCAAGAGCTGCCTGAGCAGTTTTGCTGTGGGGGAAAAAGAGAGCGAGGACCAGCGTAGGACCTTACCTTTGACAATTTCAGAGTTCTGTTCCCTCTGAGTAGAATGACAAGGTAGCCTTCAGACTTTCCCTTATTCCCTTTCCGGGCTCCTCTGGGCCTTGTGTGCCCGTGTGAACTCAGTGCGCGGCGGGGAGGCCAGGCCGACAGCCCCCAGCACACCCGGCCCCCTCTGACGCCCCCCCACTCATAGCTCGGCAGCAGACGAGGGGAGTGACTTGAGAACTCTCTTTATCATCTTTTCGATTGTTGCACGGCAAGATATTGACCAGGCAGGTAAATGAAAAATACTGTAACACTGGAAACATTCACCCTGGGGTATTTGCTACCCCCCAAATGTCCCTAACTTGTCCATCACAAACCTGAAACGTTAAAATGGGATGATTTGCAGTCCTACTAATGGGGTTATTAGGTGAGCACCAATTACCGTTAATTCTGCAACTATTCAGCCCTTTCCCTCTCGCTCTCTAGCACCCTTCCTCCACTAAATAATAGTAATAGTAATAGTAATAATAATAATAATAATAATAATAATAATAATAATAATTCATCCAACCCTGAGAAGAAACAACAGGCGGTCTGAGGACACAGCTGTGTAATCCGTGAGCTCCAAATATTGGCTGTGACGCAGGGCGGTTTGCAGCCGAAGCAGCCAGTGAAGCAGCATCCGAAACACGCTCAGAGAGAGTGTGGGATGGGGAGAGAGGGAGTATATGAAGGTGGGAAGGAAGGGATAGAAAGCGAACGAATTCAAAACAGGAATGGAAGCGAAAACAAAAAAATCAAAAAAACAAAAAAAAGCCGGCCACATCAAACCGAAGCAATTTTATATTCCAGTTCCTTCCCTCTCGGGAAAGAACGGTGTGCTGAGAGGGGCCTTGCTTCTAGAGGAAGAGCGAGAGGCAGGAAGATTCTCGCCGTGGTGCCACCAGTCACTGGGGTGGGGGTGGGGATCTCTAGCAAGGCTGAGGACTGTTCTTACCACACGTATAAAATGGAGGGTACTCACAGCTGCCCAAGCCACCGACTAGGGCTGAGGAGAGGCCGAAGTCATATGAAAATTTATAAAACCACTTTAAAAATGGAAACGGCTACTAGCAAATGTCACATATTATCAGTTCCTTTTCAGAGTGTGTATCCAACATGGCTCAAGCTTCTCTGTTTCTTTTGTTCCTCAGAAAGCATCATGCTTACTTTAAGGCATCGGAGGCAGTGCTCAGAATCTTTCCATTGTCAAGTCACACGCCATTTTATTCTTAGCAAAGAAGTGAAGCCATGGACCCTGCTCTGCCACCAGTTCGCAAAGATGAAAACAGTATAGGGCAATTGGTCCCCTCTTGCCTCCAGCCAGGCTTTTCCACTGGAGTTTACTATCCAGTTGGCAGTCTCTCCAGGTGTGACATGTAAGGTGCTCATTACTTCCTGCCACGTACTGGGTGGGGATGGGAGTCTGTGGTAGGACATGGCTCGTGTGCTGTGGAGCTCTGAGGTCCCTAGAGGCCTCCGTGTGGTTTAGATTTTAGCAGTAATTAAAACCATCTCTTGCAGTTTGAGGAGAAGGTGGGAATTCTCAGTGTCCATTCCACCCAGTTTTACCCTGACTCTGTTCCTGCCAAATGTTTGGGAAGTCCACCATTTTTACCCTGGAGCTTGATAAGGCTCTGGGGCTAAAGTTCCACATGGATCTTATTTGAACTGAGCAGGAATTTTCATAATGTTCCTTGGTCTGATTACTTAAGAAGATTTTTTGAACCCCTGTAGCTCCCTGGGGGTTTCTGTTCTTTATGGCATGCTGGACAGAGAAGTATAGCACTTTTGATATGATCTTTCCTCACCCATCATGGTGAGAGAATGGTATGTGCATCATAATCATTCAAAAGTTAGTGACAGACTTCCCTCATTGTTTTATTTTGTTAAAAGATTTGTATTTATTTATTTGAGAGAGAGATTGAGAGAACAAATGGGAGGAGAGGCAGAGGGAGAAGCAGACTCCCTGCAGCTCAAGGAGCCTGACGTGGGACTCAGTCCCAGAACACTGGGATCATGACCTGAGCTGAACGCAGACGCTTAACCGACTAAGCCACCCAGGCGCCCTCCTCCCTCATTGTTTTAATGCCTAAACTCTTCATTTACTCACACAACGTTAATTTATTGAGTGTTTAATTAAATGCATCACACCACAAAACCAACAATATTTATTAAGTATCTTGAGGACTACATGCTCTCAAGGGATTTTCATTGCTGTGCCTGAGACATATGAGATATTTCTATAAAAATATGGTACAGGACATCTCTCAGTGCCAAATGAGTGGTAGGAAAAGTAAACACTATAGGAGCTCAGAGGATGAGGAGGTCCATGCATACTACCATGGTCTAGGTAGAGTCCACAGGGAAGAGGGGACTTAAATTTGGCTCAAACTTGGAAGGCATGGAGAAAGTGAAGTGAAGACATATCACTTGGGAGCCCCAGCAGGAGTGAAGGTACAGAGGCAGGCTTGCACAGGGTCGAGACTCACACAAGAGCAGAATGGCAGTCCAGTCCAGTGGGTAAGAGCGTGGGCTCTGAAGTCATTCTGCTCCTTTCTGTCTGTGTGACCTTGGGAAAGTTACTGATCACCTCTTAGCATCATTTTTCTCTTTTGTAAAATGAAGATAATCTTGTCTTGAAGGGTTGGCATGAGGAATACATGAGATGATGCATGTAACGTCCTTAGCGCAATGGCTCCACACAGTAAGCCCCAAAGAAATGGTAGCAATTATTGGTATTCCCAATGGTAATAGCTGAATTGTGGAATTTATCTTCTGTTTTTTCTTCTGGGGAAAATGGGAAGCTACTGTAAGTATTTGTGGAGGGGTATGACAGGACCAGAGCCATCTTTTTGGAAGGGGAATAAGACAGTGGTATAAAGAGTTTGTGGAGAGAGAAGAGGCTAGGGGTAGAGAGTCAAACTAGAAAGCAACTTTCATCATTCAGCCACCAGGTAATGATTGTGGCAGAGACAAAGAAGAGGTGGAAAGAGAAAGCATTACATCAATTTTCATGACTGGATGTGGGAGAGAAAAGACTGGAAGGTTTCCAAGATGAGAGTGTAAGCTTCTTGAGGACAGGAGCTGTGTTCTAATTCTATTCATCCCCAGTGCTTAGCACATGGCTTGGTGTACTGCAGCCTTCAGTAATGTGTCTGAAGGAAAGAGTGCTTAAAGATGTGAGTGTAAAGGAGTGAATGAAAGAAAGAAAAATGACTTCTAGGTCATGAGCTTAAGTTGTTGAAAGAATGGCGGTTACCACCGACCAGATCCACTCTTTCTTGGAATATTTTTGGTGCCTGCGTACTCTTTGCCCATGATACTTACACACTGGTATCCACAAATGATCTACATCGGGGTCTGATACCAGTACGCAATTGCTTCCTTTCAAGGACATGGTTCTAATCTTAATGAGTGTGGCTAAAGGGAGAGTTTTAGTTTGGGGATTTTAGTTTGATTTTGCTTTTTAACTTGAATAGAGATTTTACCTCTGTAGTGTTCTTTTTAAGGATTTATTTATTTATTTACTTATTTATTTATTTATATATTTATATTTTAAGTGTAAGTGGAGCCCAACATGGGGCCTGAATTCACAACTCTGAGATTGAGACCTCAGCTGAGACCAAAAGTTGAACACTTAGCCAACTGAGACCCTCAGGCGCCCCTTGGATTGGATTATTGAAACTAAAACCTATGCAAGTTTTTATTCAGTTTCAAGAAATTGCTTGAAAACTTTAAGTATGGAGTGAGATTAGGAGGCCATTTCCATTTTTACACTTGTATAATTCTGCCCCTCTTCTTTCTTTGTTTCACAAGAAGTTGGGATAAATTGATTTGTTTCTTTAGACCAATAACTTCTGTGGAAAACTCAACTCTTTGGTCTCTGAAAGTGGAGAAAGAGATTCTAGTATAATCCAAACCAGGGGTTTTGCTCTTATCCAGAGGGAAATATGCACTATCAATCTGTAGGTTACAACCTGAACTTGTTTACTAAAAGACACCAACTTCCTTAGTTTTAAACTCACTCAAATGCCATATTCATGTTTTTTAGAGAACCAAAAAGCGGCCCAGGGACAATGACCTCTGGCAGTGGGGACACTTACTTTTATTTTTGATTCATCTTTTGCAAAAATTATCATGACACTTTGGTGTTCTAGAACTCTCATTTGATGGACATTTACTAAGATCATTTTCTCTTTTCAGTAAAAAAATGAATCCAGTCCCAGACTTGTCCTGAAAGAAATGGGTGGAATTTAGCCATGTGACTCTGTGAGCTCTTACTGAAAACAAGATGCCCAGGGAGCCGTTCAGCAGACTCACCTTTCCCTATACAAATATAACAGAAAATGATGTTGTTACTTGCAGTCTCTCTTTGGGGTCCTGATTGTGGTAAATATATGAGATTCCAGCTCTTTTAACAAACTTTAACTTTAAATTAGGATATTACAGTAGTTTGTAGAGGAGTATAGATTTTTGGTAGCACAGGAAACAAGGTGATATAATGGCCAAAGATGCCCTGGCAGGCAGTGGGGATAAGACCTTGTACTTCGTGCCACCAACCACCAAATACCCAGTTTCCTGAGTAATCAGTTATAGGTATCATCACTTTCTTCCTCCTACCACCACCACCAAGGCTGATCCTGGCAGTATGGAGTTGGTGTCCATGTGATAAGAGCATAGGGCAGTAGGAACAGGGAGAGATTTCATTAGTGAAATTATTATTGACAGAGACTTGCTTTTATCTGACATTAGCACTGATCTGTGCAGTAGGTAGAACTCTGTAGAAATTCAAGAGACCAGCTTTCCTGATCCCACTGTAAAATAAGATTATCTTCCTTCTGGCCCCCAGACTGTAAAAGAGCAGATAGGGGCCATGAGTCTAATGAAGAGTTGGACAACTACTTTTCAGGAAGGGTGGGGACCGGTGTGGTTCTGGGGACCTCAGAGTAGTGATAGCTTTCCTTCCAGAGACCTACTGTTAATCAGACTCAGTTTTCAAAGATTTCCAGTCTCTGGGTCTCTATTCCATACTTCATATTCACCACAGAGAGACTAATTGCCCAACCTGGGCTAGGTATCCATTCTTGACCAATTACAGCCACTGGGACAGAGTCAAGTAACAAAAAGATGGCTACCAGAAATCACTCCTGTGGGCAGCTCAAGCAGTTCTGTGAGAAGTTAATGTAATAAGATGATGCTATTTATCTATTGACATCATTACTCTGTAACAAACCTGGGGAATCAGTACAGCATTCCTTAAAAATGGAAGAAAACTCATCAATTTCTGAGGCATTAAAGTCGCTTCAGATCTTTAGGGAATCTCCACTATTTCCACAAAATAATGGGCCATCAAATCCCTCACTGCTAGTGTATTGGTTATGTATTGCTCCATAACAAGTCATGCCAAAACTTAGTGGGTTAAAACAACATCTATTTTTATTTGCTTATCATTTTGTGGGTCAGTAATTTGGGAGGAGCTTAGCTGAGCAGTTCTTCATGGAGTCACTCATGTGACTAGAGGTTATCTAGAGAGAGGTTCGAATGGGGCTGGATAGCCCAAAGTGGCTTCACTCACTTACCTGCCATTTGGTGTTGGCTTTCAGCTGCACCCCTTTCCCCTTTATCCTCGAGCAGAAGAGCCAGGCTTCCTCATGTGGCATCACTGTGTTCCAAGAAGCATCTTGAGGCCTGTACTTGAAAGTTTCACTAGGTCACATCACTGCATTCTCCTGTTTAAAGCAAGTCGCGAGGGGCGCCTGGGTGGCACAGCGGTTAAGCGTCTGCCTTCTGCTCAGGGCGTGATCCCGGCGTTATGGGATCGAGCCCCACATCAGGCTCCTCCGCTATGAGCCTGCTTCTTCCTCTCCCACTCCCCGTGCTTGTGTTCCCTCTCTCGCTGGCTGTCTCTATCTCTGTCAAATAAATAAATAAAATCTTAAAAAAAAAAATAAAGCAAGTCGCGAGGTCAGCGAGACTCAAGGGCAGAGGAAATCAACTGTATTTCTTTCTATAGGAAGAATGGCAAAGTCATGAGCATACAGGGATAAGAGGTTATAGTAGCCATCTTTGCAAATAATCTACCATGCTTGGGACCTTCCTGTATTAAAACGAAAACAAAAACAAAAAACATCGAAGCATTTATAGCCAATATCCAGGCATAGAGAAAGTTGAATGACATGGTATAAAGTTCCTGTGAGAATTAGTAGCCAAAAATATGACCCTTAAAATTTCTGTAATTCACATGGTAGTTGTGAATAATACATATCCAAAAGGATACTGGATTGAGACAAAGGGAGATTAAATTATAGATCCCGTCTTGTTTCCAACTTTCTCTGTGAATTTTACAAAACTCTTAACCCCCAAGCCTCAGTTTCCCCATGGTTCAAATAAGGAAATGTATAAACTGTACAAATTTCACAAGAAAGAGCTCTGTGAGCTGTAAAAATGCTATATAAATGAAAAGTCATTAAAAAGAAATCAAATCACGGACTCTTGTCTTTCTCCTCTCCTCTAGTTATGTGGTTTAAAACAAGGAACGATCTCAGCCTTATGTTGCTACAAAAGATATGTTTTTACAAAAATTTTCTTTCATTTAAATGCTTTTTGATGATTTGCCAGTGAATGTAGTGCAATCTATGGTCTTTCTAAGTGCACAAAAATGTGTGAAATTAAAACACCCAAGAAGAGAATAATTGGATGTAGCCATTTGGCGAAAAAAGGAAATCGTGTGGTAAAGAAAATGAGCTTAAAAGCATAAGAGAGACTATGTCTTTTAGACTATGTAAGAATAATTAGGTGAGATTCCTCTGTGTGGACAGTTTTAAGAGAAAATGATTTGAAATGGTAGTGTGTGTGCCAAGCTAGGTATGAGAACTGAACACACAGTTAACTTTGAAGAAGTAAAAGAAAAAAATTTCTCTACAATGCAACAACTAATTTCCTTAGGGAATGGGTCATAATGAATATAAAAACACCAGGTTTTAGTGTTTCTAGAGAAAAGGGCGATATGCGCAAGATCAGTGAGCACTTGGAAGAGCCTTGCGAGGTCATTTCATCAAATATGGGAGAATGTGAATATATTCTCCAGTGTTTCATAACCTCCATTTGTCCCTTTTGCATCTTGTGATGCACTTCACCAAACCCCCTTTGTCCACCTGACTCCAGCACACTTTCATGTATCCTTGGCAGCCAGTGTTCTGCATAAAACACGCTGGCCATTCATTTATGCCATTTTCTCAGTGTCTATGCACACCCAGAAATGGGGGGGGGTATCACTCTCTAGGGTAGTCTTCAATCATTGGACATTGGAATTGGTGGAAAAGAAAAGCGTCAGTCCCTGTATTCTAGTGCAGGGCTTGACAAACTTTGGCCAAATCCAGCCCATCTGTTTTTATAAATAAAGCTTTATTGGAACACAGCCATGCCCATTCATTTACATATTGTCTGTGGCTACTTTTATGCTGCAATGTCAGAGTTGAGTAGTTATGACAGGTACTGCATGGCCTAGGAAGAGAAAAATATTTAATATCTGACCCTTTACAGAAGATAGTAGCCAACCTCTGCTCTTGTGGGACAATGCCGAGGCACATTCTGCATGGGTTCTCCGTGTGTCCCCAAAAAGATGGAGACCCAGTCACCCATAGTGATAATCAGCACTACTGCACACTTTATTGGCTTTTTGCCCTTTCTTATCTCTCTNNNCCTACTCCTTCACTTTTGTTTTCTAGGATGACTTCCCAAGTAAACTCTTTGCACCTGAGACCTGATCCCTTCGTAAATATAGACTAAGAACACAATCCTCCTTGGTAATTCTTTTTCATGTTCCACTTATGAGACTTTGCTCTAATATTTTACTTTGTGACTTATCACACATAACATACATATAACTGAAACTCTTTCGAAAAGAATGATTTATTAAATGATACTTAACTTTCCTATCGCTAACATATATTTTCTATTCCATTTTACTCTCTTATATTTCATTTAAAAAATATTCTGGTCATGACCAATTAAATTGATTTCAACACAGCCTAGTGGTCCATTTACCAGTTTTTGAACCAATAGGTCAGCGAGTGGTCACAGGCCAAACTTGCATGGACATAGGGTCCAAAAGGCTTCAATTCAGATTGCCAGGCTAAAAAAAAATGCAGATTAAGTATCTGGATGATGTGAGAAGGAACTCTTACCTATAAGGGCAGAAATGCATTGACTCCATCCTACGAAGAACAAGGGGAGAGGCATGAGGGGACGAAACAGTGAGGAATAGGAAAAATGCCCTTAGGATGAAGGAGGAAGACTGAGGAAGAGATAAAACTCAGTGGAAATGTAAAGCTGCCAAGAACTACAAATCATCCTTTCATTTTCACATTGCATGAAACTGCATAAAAGCAACAAATAATAACATTTGAGTGAATATAAGTAATCAGTTGAAACCTTCTTGTATTTTAAAATTGATGTTTTCCATTAGTTACAATTTATGTCATCTTTATGTCTTTACCCATGATTTCAGATGACCTCCTCCTGCTTAATACCATACTGAGTGGATTCTCCCTACCTCTCTGATTACTCCTCCTTGATTTCTGTTGGGTTCTCTTCCAGTATTTGCTCTTAACTGTTGATGTTTTTCAGGGTTCCTTTCTTAACCTTCTGGGTTTTTTCATGCTTCATACTTTCCTTAATCAATTTCACCCATCCTTATGGTTTAATGACCATTTCTGTGCTCCTCGTCTACAAAATAAATACCTTTGGCCTAAATCCCCTCACACCTAGATTTATTTACCCAACTGCTTAGTGTCTGCACCAAATTTAATACATTCCAAATCAAACTCTCATCTGTAATGCCTACCAAATCTTCTTCCCATCTTCCCTGTCTTGTATTCTGTCTTTCCCACCATTGGTACAATTACCTAGACCAGAAGTCTAGAACCTACCTAGACTCCTTTTATTTTTCTCCTCTATCCAAATGGTCATATGTCCTAAATACTTTAAAAGTTATTCCCCTCCTCTGTTTCTCTTGATATTTTCCTAGTTTTGAGCATCATCTCTCCTTTGTATTATTGAAATAATCCATCGCTTGATATCCCTGCCTCTAGTCTCTCCCCGTTCAATTCTTTCTTCACAAAGCCACAAGCGTCATCTTCTAAAATGCCGCAGTCAGGGTTTGGATCAGGGAAACAGAAACCACATGAAGTATTTTGAGCAGAGATAGATTTAATACAGTTAAATGATGTTTATAAAGTATTGGAAAAGTTGTAGGACTGTAGGTCAGAGAAGGTTATCGGTGGCTCTGAAGCTTGCCAGCAGGCCTACAATGTGGTAGCAAACTTTCTGGGGAAGAGGAAGCAGCTATTGTTGCCCTGGTTAAGAACTTCAGAAAACTGCGGACGTTCATAGCCGTCTGTAACACCACAGTGGGTGCTTCACACACAGGAGAATACTGATAACAACCCAACGTCTCTTGAAGTCACACATTTTGCCTACCACTATTGGAGGAGTAATGGTGGCCTTTGATTTCCTTCTACCTTCTGAAAACCTGTCAGGATACTGAATTGGTGGATTTTAAACTGGCATACTGCTGACAAGAGATCTGGGGAATGTTTTCTCAGACTTCCAACTCCTGTGAGACAGAAGAAAGCATAGAAGGAGTTGGAATGGCTCTGAGGAGCACAGTTTTTAATCCAGTATACTCTCCATCAATGGTAGGATAAAATCTAAACTGCTCAATCATGACAAACCACATCCTTCATGAGCCCGTGTCTTCCTACTTCTCCAGTCATCTCTCTCCACTCCTGTTTCTTCCTCGGTGCTGTCCTTATTGAATTACTGACTTGCAGTTCCATGACTGAACTTTATAGTTTCATACCTCAGTACCTTTGCATATGCTGTTTCCCATGTCTGGGAGTCCTTTTACCCTCCCACAGTGGTCTTCTTGACAAACTTCTATTTATTCTTAAGACCCCAATGCAAAGATTTCCTCTTCTATGAAGGCTTTTTATTTTTTATTTTATTATTATTATCATTATTTTTTAAAAGATTTTATTTATTTGACAGATAGAGACAGCCAGCGAGAGAGGGAACACAAGCAGGGGGAGTGGAAGAGGAAGAAGCAGGCTCATAGCAGAGGAGCCTGATGTGGGGCTCGATCCCAGAACGCTGGGATCACGCCCTGAGCCGAAGGCAGACGCTTAACCACTGTGCCACCCAGGCGCCCCTTATTTTTTATTATTATCCCCAGTAGATTTGACCCTCTTGCACTAGCCCTGTGCTTTGAACTCACTTCTTTATTTAGTAGCTACAATATTCATCTATGTGTCTGTCTTCTCTGCTACAATTTGAACTCCCTAATTCTTTTTTCCTTTTATCCCCCCAGTGTTCTTTTATCCCCCTAGTGTTTGGCTTATAATAGGTGCTCAACTGAGTGGATGAAAGCTTCTCTAAGGCACTGTGCCTGAAGGCCATAGCATTTGTGAAATTGCTTACATGAGATATGAGGAACCAGACCCCTTGTAATAGAGGTATCATTTGCTAAGTTCTACCCTGTGGAAATGGTTATATAGGTAGATTCCAGTTGTGTTCCAATTCTCAGCCTGTATTCCTTGTCATATCTAAGTGATTATTTGGCAGCTGCCTGTATTTCTACATCCCAAATATCTTTTCAAATGGATTCTGAATTTGGAAATGGTGTTGGACCTTGGTTGGATAGAATTCAACCTAAAAAATACATATACTCATCTAGAATGCCTTCTTGCTTTGTTAGACTGTGAGGTTTTGAAGAAGGAAATGATTATGGGGTTGGGGATGGGAAAAGGGAAAGCTGGCCATCTTTCTGAACAGAGAATGAGGAGGAGTGAATTGGTTTCCTAGGAGATAAGGCTTTTCTTTATTTGAAGTTTTCTACAGAACGATTTCTGTACTGGTGTCTTCTCCTTAGTCATAAGGAGTTCACCATCAGAGATGCAGCTCAGAATCGCTTTCAATCAGCAGTCGCCAAAGGTGAGCGTAACCTTTTTGGCCCTTACTTTCTCTACAGGAAACTAATAAAGGCAACTAATAATACTAATTGCAATGGCCACTTGAGTTACTTAATCACTAGGACAGGAACCTTTAACACTAAATCTGCCGGTAGAACGTAAGCTCCTCCCCCCTCCATGTAATTTCTAAAACAGTTGCCCCACATACTGCCTTCTGAGCCACTTTCTCCCACCAGGTTTTCTCAGATTCCCTGAAAGGAGGGGCGCACAAGAATCTGTTAGCTCAAGGACTTTAATGTCAGCATCTCCCTTCCAAGGAATCTCTTGGCTTCAGAGGAATTAAAAGGAACCTCTTATCAAAAAGAGATTGTGACTCTACCTTCCTGTGTACCTGTGATCAGGCAGAGCCAAATTCCTTTGTTGACAGCTTTTGTTTGTCTTAGTTAGTTGGAGGTAACTGAGTCTTAGGTAAAACCATGTAGAAGCTAGAATCTGCCTTAGCCTCTGTTCTAGCATTTTCCCCAGCTCCAGTGATGACTACTCTTCTCCAAGGTCAAAGAAAGACCATACGGACACCACTAAAGGCCTGCACTGTCGTAACTGTTCCTAAGTGCTTGTTTAGCTCACATCTCTCTTCTCTGAGGACTGTCACTCTCCTCCCTCCGATGGGGCCCCACCACTCACCTGTGTTCTGTAAGTACCCGAGCTTCTAGTATTGTTGATTCAATCAAGGTAGATGTCTGACTCGGGCTGAGCCAGGTAATTCTCCCTCCCCTTGAGTTTGAGACCAAGAAATGCTAGTTTCTAGCTGAGCTGGCCCCGGGAGTGGAGAAGATGTCAAGTTAAGCATTGTACAGTAGCCATGCAGGAGGTTGGGGGAGACAGAGACAGACAGACAGGAGAGAAAGAGAGAGGCTGAAGAGAGGTGGGAATGTTTAGTGCAGCTTATACAGATCCCTCAGTGAATTGTAGTTTGTTGTTATGGTCACGGGTATTTTGTTTCAAATTCACACTGAAACTGAAGATAGAGAGGGTGCTTGAAGGGAAAAGGACTGTGGTTAGTACAAGTGTTGCCTAACTCTTGCTCTTCCTTCGCTCTTTGGACCTTGGAAGAAGAAACCAGAACTTGGCAGTTGCCACCTTAGAAAAAGCACAGCTTGAGCAGGAGAGCTGGAGGGTGTCTGGAACCCTTGGGTAGAAAATTTTGTAAGGAAGCTGCACATTTAGTTACCCTGTGAGCCCTGACCTCCTTAACCTGCAAAGCATGTCACCTGCCCGCAGGGCCTGCTCAGGTCCGACTGCAAGTATTTATAGCGCAACACTTGCCATGGAAATGAATATTTCCTGCAAATATGGCGGAATCCTGCAGTTTTCCCAGCCAAGACGAACCATGAACTTTCTTCCTGTGCTTTCGGAGCCTCCCCTCACCCTGTCCTCTCTGCTTACTTACTGCCCTGCTTCCTCTGGTCTCCCAGGAGATCAAGACTGCAGTGTTAGTTATTTTTGTTCTTCACCCTGAAAGCTGTGTCCGATCTGGAGCCACTAGACGCATATTTTCAAGGACCACTCGGCACAGTATGTGTGCCCGGGGGCTACCTTTCTATATGTGCCCTGAGGCTCCTGTCTGGTGTGGCTTCAGGACCAGGATCCCACTGCGCAAGCGTGCAGGCGTTCTCTTCTGACGGCAGCGCTGTCTTTCCCCCATGCGGGTTCCCTCTGCCTCCAAACGGCCATCCTGAGCCCGTATGCAGTATCCCTTTGGCTGCCTTTGCCCAGCATCCAGCTTCCTTCCTGGCCTTCCTACTTTCCCCTCTCTTCTCTCCTCCCTTTTCCTGGTGCCTGGCGATCAGGGAGAGCTGTCTGTCCACAGTTTGCCTCCTCCAGAGCAGGAACGTCATGAGGGGAGCAGGAGAGTTGCCCTGCTCAGCGACATCTCAACGGTGGGACAGAGAGTAGCAGAACTTGGCAGTATGACCAGGAGCACCAAGGACCTCAACTGTGGGTTGTCTTAGGTAGGGAGAGAATACTGAGATAGAACAACATGGAGCGATGGCTTTGGAGCCAGGATTCTGGTCTTCTCATGATGCCGGGGATGGGCATTTATGAAGAATTCAGGAAAGCTAAGAATATTGGTGTAATTTGTTAATTCCAGAGAACAAACAGCGTAAAAGTTACTGCTAATTTTAGTAATTTATGAATGACTTACCCTTTATAACTAATTACTGCGTTACTATAACTATTATGCACATCATTAATAGGTGTCAGATTAATTTTAAGTTTTATTTGATCACAGTGCTAAATCCCTCACATGCGTGCTCAGTCTCTGTGTGTGGCATTGGCTTTTGCTCACAACTTTCAATAATTGGGAGAAGCACTATTGGAGACTGAATTAGGACAGATCATGTGGGTATTATTTATTTACTTATTTATTTAGCAATGTTGCTGTATTTCAAAATGATATGGGTACAATTACTAGCCACACGTGGCTCTTTAAATTAAATTAATTAAATCAATTCCTCTGGTATACGCATTTCAAGAGGTCAGTAGCCATATGTGGCTAGTGGCTAGTTACTAAGGAGTGAACATATAGAACATTTCCATCAGTGTAGAAAGTTCTGTTGGGCACGTGGCCAGAATCTTGGTGGTGGTGAAAGTTAGTCCATCTAACTTTGGTGGTCTGCCTCTCACGGAATGACTAGGTCAGCTGGCTCTGAGTTTTCTGCATAGAGACAGGAATCAGGGACCCTCAGGGTCCCAGCTGTGGGGGTCGGGGGGAAAGCAGTGAGTGTAGCAGTGACTGAGAGGACTAGATTCTCCCTTGAGAAAGCTGCAGTAGCGCGTCAGGGAGCTCAGGCAGGGAGTGGGGGGACTATCGCAGACAGCGTGGATCCCATCACTGCTCATGGGAACAAGTTGCTACTCTTTACTGTTGCCTTGTTCAGTAGGATACAGAGAAGTCACGTCCAAATTAGCTCAATTCATTGGTTTTATGGTGGTTGGAGTATTGTTCAATAAAAAATTTGCAGAGTGAATGAATGACATAACAACCAGTAGGTTTTTATAATTTCAACAACTTTCATGCATATAGAGATTTATAGTTTGTGTACTTCTTTAATGCATTCTTTCATTTGATCCTTATACCCATTTAAAGTGAGTAAGAAACCTATTATCCTTCTTTTGCTGGTGAGAAAGAGTCAGGGCTCAGAGAGGTTTTGTTTTTGTTTTTGTTTTTCAGTAGGCCCCACGCCCAGAATGGAGCCCATCATCGGGTTTGAACTCATGACCCTGAGACTGAGACCTGAGCTGAGATCAAGAGCCAGATGCTTAATCAACTGAGCCACCCAAGTGGCCCTGGGCTCAGAGAGTTTAAGACATTTACTCAGGATCACCCAGGTAGCAAGTGGTAGAATTGTGACTCAAATTCAGGGTTTATGACTCTAAATGACATGTTCCATGCCATTGCATGGCCTCTTGGAGCCTTTTTAATAAGCGTATTTCCGGCAACAGATTGCTGATTTGGTAGGATTCAAGGATGCCTTTGACACTTAGGGTTTCCCAGGGACCAGTTGATTCAACTTTGATAGGTTTTTTAGGTTGTTGGCATGATGCATGGTTTTTATTGTTCACATTTGCCTGAATCCATGCTTTCAGGCTTTCATAGACAGACTGCCTGGCATTCTGAAGCTGTGGCTTTCACACTGTGTCCCCCCAACTCCAATAGTTTCACGGAGGGGCTGCAGAGGCTGCCGTGGGGGTGGGGCTCAGCGGGGAGGCCTTGGGTTTGGGCTCTAGGCTGTTCGGGGCTGATAATGCTTTCAACTATTTTTATATATTCGACATTCCACAAAAAAAATTTCACTTGAAAAAGGTTCTTTTGCTAACGATTAGAAAAAGAACCGGTGTTCTAAAGGATTTTTGTGGCAGCTTGCTTCCTGTGACAAGAAAGTGGGGCACGCTGAACTCCCTGCCCAGGCATCATCCAGGAACAGGATTCATTTGTAGACCAACACTTTCTTTCTAGTTACAAACGACCCCTAGAAGTTCAGAGTCCCCTACACCCTATGGAGCCAGCCCTCAGGCAGGACAGGGGACAGAGGGCCGCTGCGTTGGGACCAGAGAGCCTGTCTTTCGATAAAGCTGCCCCATTGTCTTATTCTGCCACTCGGCTCGCATTCTCTTCTCAGGCAGAAGTCCTCCTCACTGCCTGAGCCCACAGCACCTGCCACATTCTCCCTCTATGACTTGGCACTCTGTCCTAAGGGCTTGTTGGCCTGAGCCAGAAGCAGCTGCCAGACTGCTTCACCTCAGAGACCACCAATCTGGGCCTCATCTTGCCTGCTGGGTTCTGTTGTTGCTCACCTATTTGCAAAGCCAGAAACTTTCGAGAAGGTCGAGAATTCCCTGACAGCAGCTTTCGGATTCCTGTCCCTCCCTTGAATGTGAATACAGTAAAATGGATTGACTAAGCCTGGATTTTTACATTACAATTCTGTCCCCGCCTAACATTTAGGCTATAACTAATCTGAAAGCTCTTAATTTTTTCACCAATAGATCTGAATGATGTTGTCAGCACAAAAAAGGGAAAATGAGGTGTGTCATGTGGGAACTGGAAAATAAGGTGACCTTGTGACAGTAAAAGTAAAAAAAACACAAAAAACAAAAAAAACCCAACCAACATAGTGGCTGAGATCAGTTATTTTTTAAAGTTGATACACCTTGAGGAATAATCAAGAAATCGGTGCTTAGAGGGCCATACCAGTGTGATAACACTTGGTGTAGAGAGCAAGATGACGAAGGCAAGGTTTCAGCAAGAAGAAATGGTACCACAACCTTTCTTGCAGTTATTGAGAAGTAATTGACTGTAATACTGTGTAACTCGAAGGCAGGAGGCATGATGGTTTGACATGCACGTATTCCGAAATGATTACCACAGTGTGGGGCAGCTAACATCCATCTTCTCATATAGAGAGAACAATAAAAAGAAAAAAGAAAGAAAAAAGGAAAAAAATTCTCCTTGTGATGCAAACTACTTAGGATTTACTGTCCTCACAGCTTGTTTCTGTGTACCACACGGCAGTGGTACTACCACCGTCGTGCTGGACTCTACCTTTCCAGCACTCGTTAAGTCTTACAGCTGGATGTTTGTGCCTTTTGACCACCTTCCTCCAATTCCCCCTCCCCCCCTGCCTCTGGTATCCACAAGTCTGACCACTCTTTCTGTATTTTTTTTCTTCTTTTTCTTTTTCTTTTTCTTTTTGATTCCACATATAAGTGAGATGAGGCTGTATTTCTTTCTCTGTCTGACTTACGTCACTTAGCATCATGCCCTCAAGGTCCATCCATGTTGTCACAGCTGGTAGAATTTTCTTGTTTTTTAATGGCTGAATAATATTTCATTGTATGCGTGTACAGACTAGAACTCCTTTTCCATTTATCCATCAGTGAACACTTAGATAGATTATATCCATGGCCTGGCTATTGTAAATAATGCTGCTATGAACATGGGGGGTGCAGGTAGCTTTTCAAGTTAGTGTTTTCATTTCCTTTGCACGTATTCCCGGAAGTGGGATTGCCGTATCGTATGGTATTTCTGTTTGTAATTTTTGGAGGCTCCTCCATACTGTTTTCCACGGTGGCCGTATCAGTTTACATTCTCATCGACAGGGCACATCTACACCAGTATTCGTTATCTTCTTGTCTTTCTGATGATGGACATTCTAACAGGCATGTGATGATATCCCATTGTGGTTTTAATTTGCATTTCCCTGATGACTGGTGATGTTGAGCATTTTGTCACGTACCGCTGGTCTTTTTGTATTTCTTCCTTGGAGAAATGTCTGTTCAGGTTTTTGCCGGTTTTCAACTGGGTTGATTTTTTGCTCTTGAGTTATGTGAGTTCTTTACATATTTTGGATGTGAACCCCTTATCAGATTTAGGATTTGCAAATATTTTTTCCTGTTCTGTAGGTTGTCTTTTCACTCTGTTGATGGTTTCTTTTGTTGTGTAGAAACTTTTTAGTTTGGCCTAGTCCCACTTGTTTATTTTTTCTTTTGTTGCTCCTGCTTTAGGTAGTGATATCCAAAAAATCATTACCAAGGCCTGAGTCAAGGAGCTTTGTTCCTATGTCTTCTTCTAAGAGTTTTATGGCTTTGCATCTTATAGTTAAGTCTTTAATCCATTTTGAGTTAATTTTTGGGAGTGGTAGAAGATATGGATCCAGTTGCATTCTTTTACATGTGAATGTAAAAGCACTATTTATTGAAAAGACTGTCCTTTCTTCATTGAGTATTCCTGGGTTTCTTGTCGAATATTAGTTGACTGTTTATGCTTGGGTTTATTTCTGATTGCTTGATTCTGTTCCATTGGTCTATTTGTATGTTTTTATTTCCCAGTACTATACTGTTTTGATGACTATAGTTTTAAAGTAAAGCTTGAAATCTGGAAGTGTGATGCCTCCTGCTTTGTTCTTCTTTTTCAGAATTTCTTTGGCTATTGGGGATCTTTTATGGTTCCCTATAAATTTTAGAAGGGTTTTTTTGTTTCGTTTTTGTAAAAAATGCCATTGGAATTTTGATACAGATTTCATTTAATCTATAAATAGCTCTTGGTATTATTGGCATTTTAACAATATTTATTCGTCCAATCTATGAATATAGGATACCTTTCCATTTATTTGTTCCTTCTTTGATTTTTTTTTTTTTAGTCAACATTTTACCATTTTTAGAGTAGAGATCTTTGACCTTTTTCGGTAAATTTATTCCTAAATTTTTTATTTTATTTTATTTTTTTAAAGATTTTATTTATTTATTCGACAGAGATAGAGACAGCCAGGGAGAGAGGGAACACAAGCAGGGGGAGTGGGAGAGGAAGAAGCAGGCTCATAGCGGAGGAGCCTGACGTGGGGCTCGATCCCACAACGCCGGGATCACGCCCTGAGCCGAAGGCAGACATCTAACTGCCGTGCCACCCAGGCGCCCCCTATTTTATTGTTTTTGATGCTCTTGTGAATGGGATAGATTTTTAAATTTCTTTTTCAGAAAATTTGTTGTCAGTGTATAGAAGTATTACTGATTTTGTATGTTAATTTTGTATTCTGCAACTTTATAAATTCATTGATTAGATCTACCAGTTTCGTTTTGTTTTGTTTTGTTTCTGGTTGAGTCTTTAGGTTTTCTATACATATTATCATGCCATATGCCAATAGAGACAATTTTACTTCTTCCTTTCCAATTCTGATACCTTCTATTTATTTTTCTTGCCTAATTGCTCTAGGCAGGATTTTTAGTACTATGTTGAATATGAGTGGTGAGTGTCGGCACCCTTGTCTTCTTCCTGATCTTAGAGGAAAAGCTTTCAAACTTTCAGCACCGAGTATAATGTTAGCTGTTGTCTTCTCATATATGGCCTTTATTATGTTGAGATCTATTCCTTTGTTACTTAATATGTTAAGAGTTTTTACTATGAATGGATGTCGGATTTTGTCAGATACTTTTTCTGGATCTATTGAGATGGTCATATGGTTCTTTGCTTTTATTCTATTAATGTGATGTATCACATTGATTGATTTGTGTCTGTTGAACCATCTTGCATCCCAAAGATAAATCCCATTTGATCATGATGAATGATCCTTTTAATGTGCCACCAAATTCAGTTTGCTAGTATTTTATTGAGAATTTTTACATCTATAGTCATTGGGGATATTTGCCTGTAGGTTTCTTTTCTAGTTTTGGAATCAGAATAATACACACTTCACAAAATAAGTTTGAGAGTGTTCCCTCCTGTTTGATTTTTTAAAAGAGTATGTGAAGGATTGGTGTTAATTCTTCTTTAAATATTTGGTAAAACTGGGGCTCCTGCGTGGCTTGGTTGGTTAAGTGTCCAACTACTGGTTTCAACTCAGGTCATGATCTTGGGGTCATGAGATTGAGCCCTGTGTCAGGCTCCACATTCAGTGCAGAGTCTGCTTTAAATTCTTTCCCTCGCCTGGTACACTTCCCCCCACTTGCATGCTCTCTCTCTCTCTCTAAAATTAGTTAAGTAAATAAGTAAGTAAATAAATAAAAATTTTAAAAACAAACAAACAAATAAGTATTTGGTAAAATTTACCAGTGAAGTCATCTAGTCTTGGGCTTTTTTTTGTTGGGAGATTTTTTTGTTTTTTAATTACTGATTCAATCTCCTTACTAAAAATTGGTTTATTTAGTTTTTTTATTTCTTTTCAATCTCCTTACTAAAAATTGGTTTATTTAGTTTTTTTATTACTTCCTGGTTCAGTCCTGGTGGTACCACAATTTTCAAAAGTGCAACCCAAATCATTTCAGGAGACAGATGAACGACCGAATTATATTTTACAATAATGAGCACTAAACCAACCAATTGTCTGCTGCCCTGTTTGGGTATATACTTTATATATTGGGAGGGAGGACAAAAACCTACAGAGGGATTTTAAGTCTCCAACACTGTCCAAAGAATCTAGACTCTAGGCGCGCCTGGGTGGCACAGTGGTTAAGCATCTGCCTTCGGCTCAGGGCGTGATCCCGGCATTGTGGGATCGAGCCCCACATCAGGCTCTTCCGCTATGAGCCTGCTTCTTCCTCTCCCACTCCCCCTGCTTGTGTTCCCTCTCTCACTGGCTGTCTCTATCTCTGTCGAATAAATAAATAAAATCTTTAAAAAAAAAAAAAGAAAAGAATCTAGACTCTAGACACTGGATCTAGGACATAGAAACATTTTGGTCATTGGGAGAGGTGGACTCTGGAAGGGTAGTAAACGTTTATCTGACTTTCCTAGAGCCTAGGTGAATGTGTTTGACTTTTTGGCTACAAAGCAGAGGAGACAGGCATGGTTTACTTCAACCAATGGGATTTGTTTTAAGATAATGGGAGAGCTGGTAGGTGGTTTAATCTCAGGACTCCAAAATGACTCTCAATGGCTGGAGGTGTCTCCCTCCACTAGTTTTCCAGGTGCAATGACTTGGTACTTCTGGCATTGTTTCTTTTTCTACCTGCATGTGTTATATACTTGCAAGCTAACACAATCTCCAATTTTTTCTAAATCATTGCTTCTAGTAAAACATTGTTTCGTATGTCCTAAGACTTTTCCTTATTTTTCTCTCTCTCCATATAACTCCATTATATTCAAAATCTCAAAGAAAAATGATCTTGGTTGCCATCTAATACAGGGCCACCTCCTAGACTTCTAGATGATGGTCCGTCTCTGTAGTCTAAAGTGAAACAAAGAATAAAAATATATTGTTAGGGAAGATTTGAAAAGGCAAGACCTCAGGTTTTTTTGAAGGGTAATAAAATTGGCAGGCACTTAGTAGAATCTGATCAGTACAGTGATTATTCCACACAACTGTCCTACTACCTTTGTTCTGATTCACATTCATCAAGTAGCTTAAGGTTTATTAATTTAATCTCCTAGATGCTCTGTTGTTAAGGTTTTCTAGCTAGTGGACATACATACTTTGCTGAAAAAAAGTGTCCCAACTTTCTTTCTTTCTTTCTTTCTTTCTTTCTTTCTTTCTTTCTTTCTTTCTTTCTTTCTTTCTTTCTTGAGAGAGTGAGTGAGTGAGCATGGGGGGAAGGGCAGAGGGAGAGGGAGAGAGAGAATCTTAAGCAGGTCCCACACCCAGCATGGAGCCTGATGTGGGGCTCAATCTCACGACCCTGAGATCACGAGCTGAGCTGAAATCATGAGTTGGACACTTAACCCACTGAGCCACCGGGGCGTCCCAGAAGTGTCCCAAATTTAAATTAATGAATTGACTTTTTGGTGTATGTGATGGTTAATTTTATGTGTCACATTGACTGGGACTTGGTGCCCAGATATTTGGTCAGATATTATTCTGGATGGTTCTGCAGTGGTGTTTTGGATGAGATTTACATTTAAATTGGTGGACTTTAAGTGAAGCAGCTTCCCCTCATAATGTGGGTGGGCCTCATCTAATCAGATGAAGTTCTAACTAGAACAGAAGGCTGTCCTTTCCCCAAACAAGGAGTTCTAAAAGCACACAGCCTTTGGACATGACCTGCAATATTGACTCTTCCTTGGGTCTCCAGACTGAGAACGCATTCTGCAGATTGTCTCCATAATCACATAAGCCAATTCCTTAAAATAAATCTCTTTTTAGATATACATCCTCTTGGTTCTGTTTCTCTGGAGAAGTCTTATTAATACAGCTTATGCCAAGTCTCTTGTGAGTTTATTTAGCATGGGTCAGTTCTCCTAAGTTCATTCTGCTTTAGGGGCTTTAAAAACTCACATTTCTCAAGTAGTTGTCATCTCACTTAAAAGCTTTCATCTTTTTGCTCTCTAACTAAATTCGTCTCTTTTTGAGGCATTCAATGATTTATTTAATGCTTATTGAAACTTCTTGGGATTCTTAGATTTAAGGTTCCATAGCATTGTAAAGTGAGATTCACACGAATCCCCAAATAGGTTTTAAGGGACTGAGGGACATCAGTCCATGGCTCTGAGTGTTAGTTGTTTGAACCCAGAGGGTTATTATATGTTGGAAATGGGTGGCAAAAACCGGGTGGAGAAGGGACTGATGTCTCCAAAATTTTGGTTATTCTAATCCTTTCCTGTTGTTGCTTCAACAAATGACCACAGAGCTGGTGGCTTAGAAACACAAATTTATTATCTTGTAGTTCTGAAGGTCTTAAGTCTGAAATGGGTCTCATGGGTCTAAAATCAAGGTGTCAGCAGTGCTTCATTCCTTCTAGAGGCTCTAGAGGAGAATCCCTTGCCTTTTCCGGCTTCTAGAAGCTGCCCATGTTCCTTGACTCAGGGCCTCTTTCTAGCTAGCAATTGCATCGCTAAGACCTTGGCTTCCATTATCATATTTCCTTCTCTGATTCTGACCCTCCAGCCTCCCTCTTTCACCTCTAAGGACCTTGGTGATTACATTGGCCCATCCAGAATAATCTCTCCATCTCAGGATCCTTAACTTAGTCACATTTGCAAGGTTCCTTTTGTATATAAGATAATATATTAGCAGGTTCTTGAGATTAGAATGTGGACTTTTGGGTGCAGGCATTATTCCGTCTACCAGTTATATTATTTTCTGTTTACACAGTTTTAATAAGTAGTTAGTGTGGTTGGACTCTAAAAATGGAAAATAAAGAAAATAGAGTCATTTCAAGTTACACTTAAAATCAATACATAACTTACAATAAAGGTATGGAAAAACACTCGACATGGATGGGGTTACTTGTACACAAGCAAGCCTTCACTGTACCCTCCTTAATAGGAGAATTAAATGTAGAATTAAATCAAATTAAAGACACAGGAAAATAACTTAGGTCCATATTGGCACTGCTAACTAAAACAAAAGGGAAAAGAGAGACTCAGATACCGGACTTTGATTGTTTCAGTTCTGTGGTAACTAAGTCCGTAATGGGAGACTGACGCAGGGCTTCAGTTTTTATATTTCAAGTACACGAGGCCCATTGGCAAGTCCATCCCTGTGGTAAGATTGTATATCAGGCTAAGGACTTCGGTCGGTGAATACTAAACTTCATCTGTAGGGTAATATTGTTTCGTGAGATACTGATAATTGTTCTATAAAAACAGGAGTCAAATTTATTCTAGAAAAGTTGCCTATATGAACCCTTGCAGATTCATAATTCACATCCGCAGATCAAAGGAAATGTGAAGTTATGAAAGCTGCTTTACTTGGCTTAATCTAGAGTTTCTCAACTTCACTTGATTACTGAGCCTTCTATTGTTGAAAGATCTGTTGAAGTGTCTCACAGCACATAACACATTTTGGGAAAAGATGCATTAAAGATTCGATTTATCTACTTCCTGTCGTTTTGAGTCCGTGCTCACAAAACCACCTTTTGATTTCTGTGTGGTAGGACCACTAGAAAAAAAATGTTTTGATCAAGCCAACGTGATATTTATTGTGCGTGTGGTGTTGTCTTTCTCTCTGTAAATCAACACACCAGCATTTGATGTTTCCTTTTGCCTCATATGCCTTTTAGTTCGTTAGTGTGAGTCATTCCATTTACTTTCCATTTACTTTCAAATGCCTGTCTACTCACCAATGTCTACAAGAGGAAAGGTAGGCAGAACTTTATCTCCTATTGGAGTGAAGGGTGGGAAATAATAATGAGTTGTGGACTCCACAAATACTTGTCCTGGTGGCCTGACATCATGGGAATTGCCTGGACTGCTTTGGGTGATGGGTGGATCTCACAGCCAAACATCAAAATGAAAGCCTAAGATTACCACATATGTCTGTCCTCAGGCAATCAGTTTATGTTTTTTCTTCCTATTAACTAACAGGAGAATAGCATTAATCTATTATATATGGTTACTATAGAGTGTATTCATACTACTGATCATAAAAGGATCCTCCAAAGCTTGGAGAGAATACAGGGTTAGGGAGGGCCAAAAATAGATAAAAAATAGCAGGTAGTTTTATTTTAAAACTCAGCCTGTGACGCAAAGATCTTTTATAAGAGCAAGTTAATGTTAGGACCGTTAGGTTTTCCTGTTAATGCACTCAGCTGTAGCTGGACTGTAATAGACATCGTGATTGTACTAAAATCCTCAACAACTCAGAAGAGAAAGACAGCTTCAGGAAAGAAGATAATAGTAATCAAGTATTAGACTACGAGAGTCCTAGCGAAAGATGAAAGACCCAGAGTCATTTAGCCCTTTTTAGAAAATAAGGTAATTATTATCATAGAAATAAATAGTACATGTCCATAATCCATTAAAAACTAAGACATTTAAAATCTTTTTTTTTTTTTTTTTTAAAGAGAAAGAGCGCTTGCAAGAGAAGAAGGAGGGGAGCACGGAGGGAGAGAGAGAATCTCAAGCAGACACCCCACTGAGCACGGAGCCCTACACAGAGCTCAATCAATCTAATGACCCTGAGATCATGACCTGAACTTAAATCAAGAGCTGGACACCCAACCAACTGAGCCACCCAAGAGCCCCCAAAACTAAGTACATTTCAATGAGCTAAGTTCATGGTAAATAAAACCTAGGAATAGTGTTGCAGTCTTCATTCTTGCCATCATTCCTCCTTTTGAGTCCTGAATTTACTCAAGCAGAGAGGTTCCCTCTCCATAGTGCTGTGCGCCCAGATTCTGCCTCCCCAAACCTCTCCATCTTCCAGTGGCTCTTAATTACCACTTCATGGGGGTAAGATCACAGATTCCTTCTTCATCTGCTTCTTGGGACCTGACATTTGAGAATTTTCCTTCTTACCAGTCTGTCTTGGCCTAGGCTTACAGTTCCTTTTTGTCTAATTCTTTGCTACATTTTGTCCTAGCTCTCATCCAGTGAGAAGGAGTTCCTACCTCCTCTTGCTTTTTGGTGTAAGAGGACGTCAAGCAGGGAATTCTACAGGGCACAGTCCTCCGTAAGATCAGCACTTGTAAGAAAGAAATGGAGTGACACAAGATCCAAGTTAGATTGATGAGAAAGCATACTTCCCTCAGAAACATTTTCTTAACATTTCTTGTCTTTTATGCATAAAAAAGTTTAATTTTACATTACATAATTTACATTAATAAGACTTGTTCATTTATTTTAATTTTAGAAAGAGGACAATTAAACACAAAGAATTCTACATGCAATTTTAATAGTCCAAAATTATAATGTAAGTATTAGACATTAATATCAAGTTTTCACAAAATTTCAAAATTGTACAACCGAATGATTCTAAATCAATACACATTTGGTGCAAAACATGCTGTACTTTAAAATATTTTTTATTAGATTTATTTAGTAGAGTGTTTTTTGCTGTGATCTAGACATAGATTGAAATCTAATCTTTGAAAATTCAGTTATTTTAGAGGTACAGCTTTGAAAATTGAACTTCTCTTATTAATCTCAGAAATGACTATATAAATGGTTTTAGTGCTTACAGTTCTCCTTCCTCCTCCCCAAATTAGAAGAGGACTATGGGAGGGGGATGGGGGATTGGGATAAGCTGGTGATGGGTATTAAGGAGGGCACATATTGCATGGAGTACTGGGTGTTATACGCAAATAATGAATCATGGAACACTACATCAAAAACTAAGGATGTACTATATGGCGACTAACATAACATAATAATTATTATTAAAAAAAGTTATTTTATTTTATTTTATTTTATTTTATTTTATTATTGAGTACAGTTGACACACAATATTACATTAGTTTCAGGTGTACAAGGTAGTAATGCAGCGGCTCTATACATTATGCTATGCCCGCCATAAGGCTACAATTAATTTCTGAGTGCTCAAGAAAATTTTACAGAGCTTTTGGGGAAACTCAGGAAATACATGTGGCTTCATATCTGCATTTCTCCTAGTAGTCTGCAAATGGGATTGGAATACCATGGCTACAGTTGCCTTAATTTCAGTTCTTCAGTAAAGCTTCATTTATTGGCATCTATGCTGTCCAATATGGTAGTCATCAGCCCAATGTGTCTATTAAGCAGCTGAAATGTGGGTGGTATGGACTGAGATGTGCCATAGTGCAAGTACACACCAGATTTCATAGACTTAGCACAGACAAAATCTGCAAAAATTTCATTAGTGATTTTTATGTTGATTACATATTATAATGATAATATTTTGACTATGTTGGGTTAAATTGCATTTATTATTGGAATTACTTTTAGTCTTTTTCTAGATAAATTTTATTCTTCTTTATTTTTTAAATAAAAAAAAGATTTTATTTACTTTCGCAAGAGAGAGAGAGGGAGAGCACAAGCAGGGGGAGGGGTAGAGGGAGAAGCAGGCTTCCCACAGGGCAGGGAGCCCGGTGCGGGGCTTGATCCCAGGACCCTGGGATCATGACCTGAGCCGAGGGCACATGCTTAACCGACTGAGCCACCCAGACACCCTGGGAATTAATTTTACTCTTTTAAAAACTTTTTAAATCTGTCTGCTAGAAAACCTAAAATTACATATGTGTCTTCCAGTTGTGGCCCACATTTATATTTCTACCGAACAGTGGTGATTTAGAGCCATTGTACATTTTGCATGTTTCTATTTTCCAGATGTATTTAAACATTAAAATGTTCACTGTATCAATTATTTTTGTGAAAGTCTTCTTAAATGTACTATACTTCTGCATCTCCTTAATCGGAGAAAGCAACTTAATATAGCATTTTCTTGATAAGTCAATGTCATCATTATGAAGCTTAACATTTTTAAATATTGTGATTTACTGATGCCCTCATGAGTTAGTTAGGAAGTGAAGCTTATAGGGCTATTGCTGTCGTATATAAAATGGCTGCTGGGTGATATGTGATTATAGTTGGGAGTTTGGCTGTGTTTTTCCTAGTGCTTGTAATTGCTTCTTAGCATACCTTTTTGCCCTTTTCATTGCAACCTGTATGTCCCTGATCATTTAAGGAGACCTAACAGTTTTCTAGAGAAAGTAGACAAGTAGCTTTGTAGCTTTTACAGAATTGCGGGTCTTAGGCCTATGGTAGGTTCTGCTTCTTCCATGGATAGAGTTCATGGTT
Organism: Ursus maritimus; assembly: GCF_017311325.1. Taxonomy (NCBI): domain Eukaryota; kingdom Metazoa; phylum Chordata; class Mammalia; order Carnivora; family Ursidae; genus Ursus; species Ursus maritimus. Next base: position 13,559,928 of record NW_024425119.1, on the reverse strand, counting down.
TTCTTGTAAGGCAGAGATCTTTCCGGCTTCTGGATTAGTGGTTATGAATGAGATATTTGCGGCTGCCAGAAGTCTTCCCACCAATCTGTTACCTACAGTGTCGCCTTTTCAAATGACATGAGAGTTGATGTGTACAATTTTTGGAAAGAATACATAAAATATATAAGGGATTGATAGGGAGTATCCAGAATTATTCTGAGGACTTTTGTTTTTTATGAGAGTGCTGGGGGTCCAAGCCACAATGGCTATGTTCAAGTGGGGCTACACAAGCTAATGGAGAATGAGCTATGCACCTGTGAAATTTGAACCTGGGTTAGCAGTTGTAGCCTATTGTTGGTTAGCTATTCACCTGAAGGCTTTCTTCAGATTCCTTATAGGGTAGCTAGGGCTGTTTTGTGTACTGCTGCTATTTCCCAGCAGTCCACAGCTCTGTTGCATCGCTTGATGCTGTGCTTTGATATGTTCTTATAGCATTTATCCTGCTCTCCTTGCTTGTGATTTTTCCGACATCAGCTCTCTCATACAATAGCTCTTGGAGTGTCCTGCTGTCTTCCATTCTGTGCATACACACATTCCAGGGTACATCGATATGAGGACTATTTCAATGCCACAAGTGACAATACTCTTTATGATGCTGGTGAGAGATCTGATTTTGAAGTTAGCGTTCTTAGATCTGGGAAGTGGCATTGTTCCCTAACACACAGATGCCTATTATGACCCGTATCACATTACGTTATAACATCTATTTATTGGTGAGCTCTCTCATTGAAGTGAGGGATAGTAGGATGCCTTGTGCTGGCCCTGTAATGTTGTAGGTATTGTGTTGCAGATCTTGGTGAATTACATGGAACTGATGGATCTGCTCAAGAAGCTCCGTGCGCGTGCGCAAAAGGTACAGAGCCTGCGGCCAGACGGAAGTTTAGAATGCGTCCTTGCATTCTCCGTTTGTAATGCAGAGTGAGAGAGTAATGCCGAGTTAGCTCTCAGCTTGGTCTGTCAGGCTCATAAAAGGCCCAGTGACATTTTCATGTGCTTCTCTACTTCTTTGTCAATAACTCTTAGAAGCAAATGGCTCTTTCAAGCTTACACCTGGCACATTGCTCTCTCTTGACTCTGTAGAGAATTTCATGATAAATCCATGCACTTGTTTCATTATCTCTCCATGGCATTTGATGACGCTTGTAACCTAGACATTACCCTTCAGCCTGGATCCATTTAAAGGGGCGTACAGTGCAGAGCATGGGACTACTTCCTTTTATGGTTGGTGTGGAACAGGTTAGTACGATACCATTTATTATTAGGTGACTACATAAGTCAACATTGCTGCATAACAAACAATGCCAAAAATCTCAGTTGCCTATAATAATACATATTTATTCTCTCATTTATGTGTTTGAAGGTCAGCAGGGTTTAAGCTGGGGTTTGGCTGAACTTGACTGAGCTCAGCTGGGTTTGGCTTAAGGCTCAAGATTGGATATACGTCCACTTTATGCTTCTTTATTTTAGGACCAGTGACTATCCAAGGTATGCTCTGCTGATGATGGATACCAGGAGTGCAAGAACCAAGTCAAATCATGAGAGTGCCTTTGAAGCCCCTGCTAGTATGCCACCGGATGAAGTAAGTCACGTGGCCAGCCCCAACAGGGACGGGGCAAAGAAATACACTTTTGCTACTAGGGAGAGGTACTACAAAGGCACACAATACAGATATTTCTAGCTATTGTGCTGTGAAGAGGTCAATGAAACCTCTCTGCACAACAAAATCAAATATAAAACTGTATAAAAATTTCAATAACGATCACTTCAGGACTCTGAAAATTGAACAAAGCAGATCATAGTTGAGAAGTATTGATTGAAAAAACAACTGAAGAATTTTGTGTAAGCAACTGTGGAAATATGCAGCTTTTTGGGGGGTTGGAGCTGCTTCCTTGCCTCCCCTAGCCCAGGCTGGTTGGTGAAAGCTGTAGTTTTATGAGGGTAGTGCTGGCCATGAATGTCAGCAGTTCTGTTCCTGAGTGGGCAGACTCAACTTGGGACTGGGGACAAAAACCCATGGCTCTGTCATTTAAAAGTGGCAGCTCTGTAGGAAACAAATGGAAAAGTCTATAGCTTTGTTGGCCTGAGGCTCTGATTCTATTTGGGGCAAGTAGCAGCCTACTAGTAATTTAATGGTGAGATTTTGGAAGTGAGAGAGCCGTAAAAAGGCTTAATACGCTTTCCACACATTCCTGGCTGATTTCTGATTGTGAACTATACACATGGCCAGAGGAGACCAAAAAGAATCTAGTGGCAAGCAAAAGCCCAGAACTATCTGAGCTATGAATGTGTTACCCAATCTACACACAGATTGATTGGCAGAGATTGGAAGTGCTTTTGGACTTGAAGTGCTGAAGCAAACTTCAACAAAAATCATTAGCTGATCTCTAAGCTGTTAGTAACACAGGGGTGAGCCCTAATAAGACAAGAGGAAAAATAATTTTAAAAACACATTTTCAAAACCTAAGTGGAAACATTAGGAACTACACACATTGTGGGGGACAGATTCTGCAGTTTAAGGTCATTCAAGTTACTTTAAAAAATCCTTCAGAAAAATCACTCAATAGATAAAGCAGTTTCAGAATTGCTACATTATCTTATCTAAAATGTCCAGTTTCAACAAAAAAATACGAGAAATGCAAGGACACAGGAAAGTGAAATTTATACACAGGACAACAAGCAGTCAATAGAAACTGAATCTGAGTGGGCCAGAAGTTTGAATTTAACAGATAAAGACATCAAAGCAGCCAATATAAGTATGTTTGAAGAATTAAAAGAAACCAGGTACAAAGAAGTAAAGGAAAATATGGTGAAAATGGCTCAGAAGTAGGAAATCTAAATATATATATAATATATCTAAATATAATAATCGAATATATATATACTAATCTAAATATATAATTTATAAAAAAATTGAAATTCTAGATTTGAAAAATACAATAACTGAAATGGAAAGTTTACTAGATGGGTCAACAGAAGATTTGAGAAGATACGAGAAACAAATTAGTGTATTTCAAGAGAGGTCAATAGAAATTATCCAATCTAAAGAACGAAAAGAAAATAAGATTGAAGAACAATGAACAGAGACTCAAAGACCTGGAGAACAATGTCAAGCCTATCAACCTACTTATAACGGTAGTCCAGGAGGAGTGGAGAAAGAGAAAGGGGGGACTGTTTTTTTTGAAAAATAATAACCATAAACTGCTAAGTTTGATGAAAAAACAATGTATAGTCCAAGAAGCTTGATGACCACCCAGTAGAATAAATATGAAGAGATCCACGCCTAGACCCATGATAATAAAAACTACAAAAAACCAAGGCAAAGACAAAGTCTCGAAGCAGCAAGAGAAAAATGCTTCTCTGTATCTGGAGAACAACAGTACAACTAACGGCTGTCTTCTCATAAAAATAGGGAATCTAGAAAGCAGTAGAAGAAGATATCCAAAGTATTAATAGGGAAAATAAAGTCATTGACCAAGAAGGTTTCTATCCAACAAAACTGTTTGTCAAAAATGAAGGCAGAATAAAGACCTTCCCAGATAAACAAAACCAGACCTGCCCTATAAGAAATTCTAATGACTGTCTTTCAGGCTAAAAGGACAGGAGAGCAGATGGTGACTAAACTCCAGAGGAAAAAATGGGGAACTCTGAAAATGTTAATATGTGAGTTAATATAAAAGACTATTTATTGTTTTATTTTTTTCCCTCTTAATTTCTTTAAAAACAAGGACCATTTGAAGCAACAATTATAGTGCTATATTGGGGGGTTACATGTATAGATGTAATATGTATGACAAACAGCACTAAAATGAGAGGAAATATGTCGGAGCAAGGTTGCTCTATATTATTATTATTATTATTACCATTATTATTATTATTACCATTATTATTATTATTATCCTGAAGCAGAATGTGATAAATTGAAAATATATATCATAATCCTTAGAGGGACTATTAAGAAAATAATTTTAAAAATACAGCCAACAGAGGAAGGAGCAAGATCCAACTATATGCTGTCTCTACAAGACATACTTTGTATTCAGAGACACAAGTAGTTTCAAAATAAAAGGCTGGAAAAGCAAATAGTAACCACTAAAGAACTGGAGTGGCTTCATTAATATATAAAAATAGACTTTAAAACAAGAAATATGAGTAGAGACAAAAGAAAACATTTCATAATGATAAAATTTTTGATACATCAGGAAGAAATAGCAATTATAAGTGTATAATTACCTAACACCAGAGCCCCACGATACACTTAGCAAAGACTGACAGAATTAAAGGAAAACAGACAATTCAATATGGTAGTGCTTGAAAATGTCAATATCTCTGACATTGATAAAAGAACTAGAGAGAATATCAGTAAGGATATTCAAGCTTGAACAACAGTAGCAACCGACTTGACATAAATAACATAGCAGACTCCATTTAGCAATAGCAGAATATACATTCTTTTCAAGTACACATAGAACTCTTATAATAAGCCATACTACAGGACATAAAATGAGACTTAAAATATGTTTTCTAACTACCACAAAATTAAATAAGAAATCAACAACAGGAAGCAATTTTGGATTTCCCAAATATTTTGAATTTCACAGTATACTTTAAGAAGAACAATGAGTCAAAGGTGAAATCACAAGGTAATTAGAAAACATGCTGAATTGGATGAAAATGAGAACCTAACATATAAAAATTTATGAGATATAGCTAACAGAGTGCAGAGAGTAGTACTTAAAACTTTAAATTATTATATTAGAAAAGAAAGAGGTCTCATAACAACAATCTAAGCCACCATTGCAAGAAGTTAGGTAAAAATGAGCATATCAAACCTTAAGTAAAAGGAAGGAAAGAAATAATAAAGACCAGAAAATAAACAAGTGAAATAAAAATTAGAAAAACAATAGAGAAAAATGTGGAAACAAAAGTTGGTTCGCTTAAATGATCAACAAAATTAATACAATGTTAGCTAGAATAACAAAGAGAAAAAGGAGAAGAGACAAAGTAACAAAACTAGGAATGAAAGTGAGAACATCACCACGAACCTTACAGAAAATAAAAGTGTTAAAAAGGAATATTATAAACCATTATATGCAAACAAATTAGACAACTTAAGATGAGATAGTTAATTATCTTGGAAAGATACAAATTACCAAAACCATCTCAAAAAAAAAAAAAATGAAATCTGAATAGACCTGAAATGCATAAAGACATTGAATTACTAAGAATCTTCCTATGCCCAGTGATATCACTATTAGATTTTATTAAATATTTAGGGAAGACAATACCAAGCCTTTACAAATATTTTTAGGAAAAGAAGGAGGAGAGAAAACCTTCCAATTTGTCCTGTAAGGCCAGTATTAGTGTAAAACCAAAGCCAGATAAAAATATCACAAGAAAACTAGAAAGCAATTATTTCTAATGAATATAAATGCGGAAATCCTTAATAAAATATTAGCAAATTGAAATCAGCAACATATATAAAGATCAGATACTACAATCAAATGAAATTCATCCCTGGAATGCAAAGATGACTTCATATCTGAAAATCAATGAATATAATATATCATATTAATAGGATGAAGGACAAAAGTGCATAATTTTTAAAATAGTCACAGATAAAGCTTTTGATAAAATGAATACCCATTTATGATAAAAATTCTCAATAAAGTATCAATAGAAAGGAACTTCCCCTACCTGATAAAGGGCATGCATGAAAAATCTACAGCTAACATTATACTTAATTGTGAATAACACAATCTTTGCCACTGAGATTGGGAATAGGGCAAGAATATCCATTTTCATGACTCTATTCGATGTTTTACAGAACATTTTAGCCAGTGTGATAAAGCAAGGAAAATAAAAGACTTATGCTTTTGCATGTACAAAAGCCTAAAATTATATGTATGTATATGTTAGAACCAATAAATGAGCTTAAGAAGGCTGCAAGATACAAAATCAATATATAAAAATCAATTTTAGGGGGCCTGGGTGGCTCAGTCCATTGGTTAAACAACTGCCTTCGGCTCAGGTAATAATCCCAGGGTCCTAGGGTTGAGCCCCGAGTCAGGCTCCTTGCTTCTCCCTCTCCCTTTGTTTCTCCCCCTGCTCGTGCTCTCTCACTCACATACTCTCTCTCTCAAATAAATAAAATCTTTGAAAAAATAAATAAAAATCAATTTTATTTCTTTATGTTAGCAGTGAACCATCTAAGAATAAATTTAAGTAAGGGATTCCAGTCAAAAAATGTTAAAAAGAAAAAAATTCTTGGGAAGAGATAAAATGAAAGAAGTGCATGAGCTATATACTAAAATAGAATAAAACATTGCTAAAAGAAATTACAGAAAATCTAAATTCATGGTGAGGTAAAGTGTGTTCATGGATTATAAGACGTCTTAAGATGGCAATTGTCTTCCAAATTATCTATAGATTTAATATAAGCCCTATCAAAATGCCAGCAGGCTTTTTTCTTGTAGAATTTGACAAGTTGATCCCATAGTTTACATAGAAATGCAAAGAACTTGACTAGCAAAACAATTTTGAAAAGTAAAATAAAGTTGGAGGATTTACACTGTGTGATTTCAAACTTACAAGGGCGATAGTCATCAGTGTATTAGAATAAACATATAGGTCAATGGAACAGAATAGAGTTTATTAATATCTTCTAAGATTTATGGTGAATTGATTTTCAAAGAAGATGCAAACACACTTCAGTCAGGGAAATAATACTTTTTAACAAATCGTGCTGAGACAATCGGATACACATATGCAAAAAAATTTTAAATGAACTTAGATCTTTACTTTATACTGCATACAAAAAATTAATTCAAAATGGATCACAGGCCTAAAAGTAAAAGTGAGAACTATATTTCTGGAAGAAAGCAAGAAAATTTTTGTGACCTTAGGTTAGGCAACAGTTTTTTATTTTATTTATTTTTTGAGATTTTTATTTGATTATTTAAGAAAGAGAGGTCACAGACACAAGTAGCAGGGGGAGGGGCAGAGGGAGAGGAAGAAGCAGACTCCCTGCTGAACAGGGAGCCCAATGCGGGACTCCCTCCCAGGACCCTGGGATCATGACCTAAGCCAAAGGCAGACGCTTAACCGACTGAACCACCCAGGTGCCCCAGGCAACACTTTTTTAGATCTGATGTGAAAACAATCTGTAAATGACAAAATAGATAAATTGGACTTCATCAAAATTAAAGTACTTTACTCTTCAGAAGACACCATCAAGAAAATGAAAAGACAAACCACAGACAAGGAGAAAATATATGTAAATCACATAGTCAGAACATTTGGCTCTTACAACTCAATAATAAAAAGACAAACAACCCAATTAAAAAATGGACAGAAGAACTAAGCGAAATGAGTCAATCAGAGAAAGACAATTATCATATGATCTCACTAATATGTGGAATTTAAGAAACGAAACAGAAGATCATAGGGGAAAAGAGAAAAAAAATAAAACAAGATGAAACCGGAGAGGGAGACAAACCATAAGAGACTCTTAATCATAGGAAACAACCTCAGGTTTTCTGGAGGGGAGGAGAATGGGGGGATGGGGTAACTGGGTGATGGGCATTAAGGAGGGCACGTGACATAATGAGCATTGGGTATTATATATATATATTATATATATTCTACCTCTGAAACTAATAATTATATGTTAATTAATTGAATTTAAATAAACAATGTTGAAAAAATGGACAGAAGACTTGAATAGGCATTTCACAAATGACATGCAAATGGCTAACAGCATACGAAAAGATAAAAATACTTGGGAAAGGTAAATTAAAACTGAAATGAAATATCACTGCAGACTGGCAGACCAACTGCTATCAAAAAGTCTGACAATAGTGAGTGTTGGCAAGGATATGAACAAACTGAATTCCTTATATAATGCTCATGAAGATGTAAAATGTTGCATCCACTTAGGCAACAACCTCTACGACATCGGCCAAAGCAACCTTTTTCATGACACATCCCCAAAGGCAAGAGAAACAAAAGATAAAATGAATTTATGGGACTTCATCAAGATTAAAAGTTTCTGCACATCCAAGGAAACAGTCAGAAAAACTAAGAGGCAGCCCACGGAATGGGAGAATATATTTGCAAATGACACTACAGATAAAGGACTGGTATCCAAGATCTACAAAGAACTTCTCAAACTCAATACACGAGAAACAAATAAACAAATCAAAAAATGGGCAGAAGATATGAACAGACACTTTTCCAATGAAGACATACAAATGGCTAACAGACACATGAAAAAATGTTCAAAATCATTAGCCATCAAGGAAATTCAAATCAAAACCACACTGAGATACCACCTTACGCCAGTTAGAATGGCAAAAATAGACAAGGCAAGAAACAACAATTGTTGGAGAGGATGTGGAGAAAGGGGATCCCTCCTACATTGTTGGTGGGAATGCAAGTTGGTACAGACACTCTGGAAAACCGTGTGGAGGTCCCTTAAAAAGTTAAAAATTGAGCTACCCTATGATCCAGCCATTGCACTACTGGGTATTTACCCCAAAGATACAGACGTAGTGAAGAGAAGGGCCATATGCACCCCAATGTTCATAGCAGCAATGTCCACAATAGCTAAATCGTGGAAGGAGCCGAGATGCCCTTCAACAGATGACTGGATTAAGAAGTTGTGGTCCATATATACAATGGAATATTACTCAGCTATCAGAAAGAACGAGTTCTCAACATTTGCTGCAACATGGACGGCACTGGAGGAGATAATGCTAAGTGAAATAAGTCAAGCAGAGAAAGACAACTATCATATGATTTCTCTCATCTATGGAACATAAGAACTAGGATGATCGGTAGGGGAAGAAAGGGATAAAGAAAGGGGGGGTAATCAGAAGGGGGAATGAAACATGAGAGACTATGGACTCTGAGAAACAAACTGAGGACTTCAGAGGGGAGGGGGGTGGGGGAATGGGATAGACCGGTGATGGGTAGTAAGGAGGGCACGTATTGCATGGTGCACTGGGTGTTATACACAACTAATGAATCATTGAGCCTTACATCGGAAACCGGGGATGTACTGTATGGTGACTAACATAATATAATAAAAAATCATTAAAAAAAAAATGTTGCATCCACTTTGGAAAAGTTTGGCAATTTCTTGACAAATTAGACAGATACTTAGCATACTGTCCAGCATTTCCACTTCTCCGCCTTTACTCAGGAGAAATGAAGCCACACAAATACTTGTGTGTGAACATTCATACCAGCATTATTTTTAATAGCCAAAATTTGGAAACAATCCAAATGTTAATCAACGAGGAAGTGGATAAGCAAATATGGCATATCCATACAATGGAATACTCTTTAGCAATAAAAGGAATGAAGTTTGATACAGGCAACAATATGAATGAATCTCAAAACCATTGCATTAAGTGAAAGAAACCAGACTCAGAAGACTTCATGTTTTTCTAAAAAAGGGAAAACAGTATAGCGAGATGATAGCCTGGGACTGGAGATAGGAGATAGGATTGATTGCATAGAGCATGAGGGAACTTTCTGAGGTAAGAGAAATGTCCTAAAAGTGCACTGTAGTCATGGCTCCATTACTGTGTACATTTACCAAAAATTGAACTATGAACTTGCAGTGAGTGAATGTTATGGCATATAAATTATCCTTCAAATCTGATAAAAAGTCACATGGCAAAAAGTATATAATGTATAATTACATAAAGGAAGGAAGTGAAAAAATTGGAACAATTATTCAACCTGTCACAGTTACCAAATACACTCTTTTCAAATCCATAAAACATACCGGTGAATTTTCTGGGGTGGTCAAACTTGAATTGCTAGCTTCTACAGCCCGTATCTAACATTGGCTTCAATTAGACTCTACCGTCCACACGTTTGTGGTTCACTCTAGCAGTCAGCATGGGGCATATAGTAGGTGCTTTATAAATATAAATATTTTTTGAATGCCATCAAGTAAAGATGTCTTGAAACTATAATTTTTGGTATCTACTCTAACTCTGCAGCAAAACCCACTCTCCATTTCTCGGTAACATCTAAAATTGCATTGTAATTTTAGAATATTCTCTTAAAAATTTTTTTCATTGATGTTTTGAGTATTCTTGCCAGGAAAAATACATATGAAACTCAGAGTATCCTAGTTACAGACCACTAACCATGCCACTATTTAGACTCTTAGGAAGTCCTGAAGTCTCTCTCACTCCCTGTCAAGTCCCCGCAGCCCAGGGGATATTTCACATGTACTCAAACACAATTTGTCCCCCTGACAGTCTCACTGTTCTTCTGGAAAGAGTAATTTCGTCGCTTGTGGCTGTTCTCACTCTTCCAGATATTGGAGATGGTGCTGCTTGTCAGCTGTCTCCAACACACTGTGAACAAGCACCATAAATATCAGCCAACCACCGGGCCAGGCAGAGAGGCGGCCAGGAGCTTCTGTGGTAGTCTGTGCTTCTCCACCATTGGCTGTTGGCCGTCTCAGTGGTACCCATGTGGCGGCTCTAAGCTCTCAGTAGGACAAAGCCTTGGGCTGCCCTACTATGGAACTGGGGAATATGCCTTCCTACCTATAGGGTTACATCATGATAGAAGTGCCTTAAGGCCGTGATGCTTGGGCCCCAAAGTGTTAGAGAGATTTTGAGTTTACTCATAGCCTCCTTTCCCCTTAGGCTTCAGACCTGTACCAGGGGAGCAGTGTTAGGACCAGATTTGTGTAGTTTCAACAATGCTGTTCTTAGAACCCTTATTCTCCTCTGACTTGAGAGGTCAGTCTTGCCATGTTTGTATTCTTCCCTGCCACTGAGTTCTTTGGGACCCCCGAAAATAGACTTTTATCAGGCTACTCCCTCAAGTTAACAAACACATTCAGATGCACCTGAAAACACAGCAATGGATGATGGTTCAATAGTGATCATTTTTTCCTATATTTGGAACCTCACCTGTCCCTGGTACAGCACCCGGGACAATGGACATTTTTTTTTTTTAACTGGACCAACCATTTCTTTTTTACCTTATTAAAGTTATCTTTATTTAAAAACCAGAAGTTTAAAATATAAAATTAGTTTGCAATGTATTGTTCACAGTTTTGATAGTGGAAGGGTTTCTTCTCTTTTTCTGGATTGTGGCAGCTGAAGCAAGATGACGAATAGAGCATAAGTGGTAAGTGTCACAGTGAGACGTACATTTTGCATGATCCCTGTAACGCTTAAGTCTGAGTTTCAGAACGTGACCTATGGCGTATGCTAGTAATTGCTTCTGCAAGTGGATTATCCTCTTATTCCTCAGTAAATCCAGTCTTTGCAATGGGCCCAACCGAAAGCTTTATTTCCCAGCCTCCCCTGCACATCTATGTGGCTAATGAGATATACATGGAGGAAGAGTTTTAGAAACGCTCCTTAGGAGTGAGGGGATGAGCTTTCTTTCTTCTCTCCCTTCTCCATGAGGATCTGATAGCTGGAATTTATCAGCCAGATTGTGAGTAAGTCTTGAGAATGGAAGCTGTGCGTTGGGAGGGTTGAGAAGAAAGATACAGTCAACCCAGGCCTCTGAAGACTTTGAAAAGTCCCCATGGTGGCTCTGGTCTGCCTACATACACCTTCTTTCAGATTTAAGGGAGAAACAATTTAGTTCTATATTGTTTAAGACTCTCTTTGTTTTTTCTGGAATACACAGTGGACTGTGATTCTTAAAGTATCCATCTGCTAAGTATAAGAGAAAGGTGAAGTGTCCCTGATATCAGAAGAATAAAGCACCTGACTCAGGAATGGTTGCCATTATGAAGCAACATCTCAATAGAGCAGCTGTTACAGCTTCCAGTTTACCTGATGCGTTTCAAATATTAGTTAAAAATAAGTGTTTATGAATCACAGAGTCATAAATGGCTCTGAACTGAAGCTGGTCTAAATACTAAACTTCTGAAATTGAAGTCAGAGAGGACAATTCTGTTTCCCATGCTGTGTCTCCTGGGGATTTTGTTAAAAACAATGCTAAATAAATCCCAATTCTGAGCCACAAGATGGATCCCCCATTGCCATATGTCAATTACCTGAATTCTTCTGCCTCTAAGGAAGGACTTTTTATCTGTTAAAAAGTAATGCGTCCATATAATAAGAAATTGAAACAGTACAGTAGAATAGAAGGTATCTTTTAAACCACTAAGACCTCCATCTATTCTGTTCTATAGACCTTTACTAAGAATTTTTCTCCACTTTATTGAGGTATAATTGGCAAAATCGTAAGATTTTTAAAGTGAACAATGTGATGATTTGATATATGTATCCATTGTGAAAGGACTCCTCCCATTGAGTTAACACATTCATCATCTCACATAGGTACTTTTTTTTTTTTTTTTTTTGGTGAGAACATTTAAGTTTTAACCTCTTAGCAAATTTTAAGTATACATGTATACATTATTATCTATAGTCACCATGTTATGCATTAGATCTTTGGACCTTATTCAAAGAATTTTTTTGTGCTTACCACAGTGCTTAGTCTATTTTAGTCTATTCATTTATTAAAAATTATTATAATGATAATAATTTTCATAATCATAATGTCAAAGATAAAATACAATTAAAATGAAAAAATCCTTATAAAAATTTCACAGGACATTTTGGGATTCAGACATTGTAAAGGTTTGAGCAGCATCCATTTATTATTATTTAGATTTGGATACTCTGGCACCTGAAACTGGTACTTTCTACCCAATAGCTCTCTTTTCTATTCGCAAATTTATGGAGTGGAGGAAATCAGCTGGTACCCTGACCGCTCCATTTTCCAACCAAGGCTCCAATGAATAAAGTCTGCCTGTTGTATGGGGGTGGCTTTAGCTGAAGCTGCTTGCAGGACAGGACAAGGGGACACTCGAGAGTACTGTTTCCACAATGTAGAGGTAAGCCTGTGACAGAGAATTGGGCTCAGTCTGTAGACATAAGTTATGAGAGGCGAGTGATGGTTCTGGGAGCATGGACTGGCAACAGAATTCACCCTTGCCCAGGGCGTTTGTTTCCTGGGGCTGTTCTAACAGAATTGCACAAAGTTCATTGCTTAAAACAACGGAAATTTACCCTCATGCAGCTCTGAAGGCGGAGATTCTGAACAGTGTGTTGGCAGAGCCATCCTCTGTCTGAAGGCCCTAGGAAAGAATCCTCTCTTGCCCCCACTGACTTCTGGTGGGTCCTGGAATTCCATGGCCCCTGGCAGTACAACTCCAATCTATGCCTTTATTTTCACCTCTCTGGTCTGTGTCCCTTTCACTTCTCTTGTAAAGTCATTGGCTTTAAGGCCCATTCTAATCCAGGATGATTGTCCCAAGATCTTTACTTAAGTACATCTACAAAGACCCTTTTTCCAAATAAGGTCACATATAGGTTCTGGGTGGTCATACCTCTTGGGGGGCCGCTATTCAATCTGCTGGAGACCACGCTCTGGCTCTCCAAAATTTATGTCCATTGCACATGCAAAATACATTCAACCCTATCCCAACATTGCCCCAAGTCTCAACCCATTACAGCATCAACTCTTAGTCCAAAGTCTTATGTAAACATCATCAGCTCAACAGCCCCCAAATCTGATCATCTAAATCAGGTATGGGTGAAACTCTGGATATCCTCTGTCTTGGGACAGAAATCCCCTCCATCTGTGAACCTGTGAACATAGAACACAAGTTATTTGCTTCCAAAATACAATAGTAGGACAGGTAGAGTATAGACATCTACATTACAAAAGGGGGAAATTAAAAGAAATGAAGGGGTCACCAGTACCGAGCAAGTTTGAAATCTGACAGGGCAGATTTCATTAGGTTTCAAGGCTTGAGAATAATCCTCTGTGGTTCACGGCTCCTTCCTTTGTGCCTATGGCTCCATTATCCCCTGGCACCCTCAGTGGCAGCTCCATGGTCCTTGGCCTCTGGGTCCATGGCAGTCCCACCCTGAGTCATTCTAACTTTTTCTTGAAGGTTAGCGCATGTTTGCAGGGGGGAGTTCTATAAACCCATTTCTTGCCTATAGCATTCTAGGAATAGACGACCTTCTTTCATGTTGTCCAGTCTCTGTCCCTATCAGTCCAAACTGGCAATGTTTGTGCTGGTGTAATATCATCAAAACCTTATGGGCCTCCTGTGTATCCCAAGGGGATCCACATCATTGACTAAGAGGGTTCTCCACAGATTGTTCCTGGATGACCTCATCTCTATTCTTGGCTTCTGTTGAGATGGTTGATTGGAAAATGAGTCACACACCTTATCTCTTTAGCAAAAGGTTGTCCAGCGACACTCTTGGCTTTTTCTACAGAGCAGGTTTTCTCAACAGTGAATTTCCTAATTTTAGCATCCTTTGCAATATGGATAGACTGAGAACCTCTCAAATCATGAAGTGCTGGTTCCTTTTTGCTTAACAGTACTTCCTTGATTTATCTCCTTCCTTTTGCATTTTACTGTAAGCAGCAAGGAAAAATCAGGCAGCACCTTCAACACTTTGGAAATGTCCTCAGCTAAATATTCAAGTTCATCTCTTACAAGTTCTGCTTTTCCAAAGTAGAACACAGTTCAGCCAAGTTCTGCTGCTTTTCAGCAAGGGTTGCCTTTCCTCCAGTGTCCAATCACGCATTCCTCATTTCCTTCTGAGATCTCACCAGAAGTACCTTTAACGGCCATATTTCCACCAATCATCTCTGCGAAGCAATCTAGGATTTTTCTGTCAAGCACCTCAGAATGATTTCAGCCTCTACCTGTAACCCAATTCCAAAGCTCCTGCCACATTTTTAGGTATTTTTTACAGCAGCACCCCATTTCTGAATGTCAAAATCTGTATTAATCAGTGTTCTACTAGAAAGACAGAAATGAAGGAAATAACAGAAATCTCATTCTTTCTATCTACTTATCAATCTATCTCAACGAATTGGCTTATGTGATCATGCTGGCTGGCTATTGGAAAATCTGTAGGACATGGCAGCAGGCTGGAAACTCTCTGACAGGAACTGAAACTGCTGTCCACAGGCAGATTTTCTTCTTTCTCCGGGAATTACCAGTTTTGCTCTTTTTAAAGAAACAGCTTTATTGAGATATAATTCACCCACTTAAAGTGTACACTTCGATGGGTTTTAGTATACGCACATATATGTGCAATTATCACCACAGTCAATTGTAGAATATTTTTATCACCTCAGAAAGAAATTCCATATTCTTTCCCATTCTTCCTTCCCTACATCTACTCCCTCCACCCCCACAGCCCTAAAGAATCACTAATCTACTTTCTTTCTCTACAGATTTATCTACTTTGGACTTCTATTTAACTGGAATCATATAGTATGTGGTCTTGCAGCTGGGTTCTTTCACTTAGTGTAATATTTTTAAGGTCCATCTTTGTTATAGCATGTGTAAATACGCCACTCCTTTTCATAGCTGAGGAATATTCCACTGAACGGATTATAAGATGAATTGTCCAGTCGTCCATTGATGGATATTTGGGTTGTTTCCATCTTTTGGCTATTATGAATCATATTGCTATAAACGTTTGTGTATAATTTTCTGTGTGGATATATGTTTTTATTTGTCTTGGATATATACCTAGGAGCAGAATTGCTGGATCATATAATAACTGCTGTTTAATCATTTGAAGAACTGCAAGACTCTGTTCCAAAATGGTTGGACTATTTTACATTCTTACCAGCATTTTCAAGGGTTCCAATTTCTCCATATTCTCACCATTTGTTGGTTACCTGAGTTTTTTTTTTTTCTAGCCATTTTAGTGAGTCTGAAATGATATCTCATTATGATTTGAATTTACTAATGATGTTGCATATCTTTCCATGTACTCAATGGCTACACTATATCTTCTTTGGAGAAATAACTATTTGAATACTTTGCTCATTTTTTATTAGGTTATTTGTCTTATTATTGAGTTGTAAGAGCTCTTTATATTATATAAGGTATCTTACCAGATATATAACTTGCAAATATTTTCTCCCATTATATAGGCTATCTTTTCCCCTTATTGATAGTGTTCTTTGAAAAAACAAAATTTTTTATTTTGATGAAGTCTAATTTATTTTTTCTTTTGTTGCCTGTGCTGTGGGTGTCATATCTAAGAATTCTTTGATAAATGCGAGGTCATGAAAAATTTTCCCTACATTTTTGCCCTTTTATTTAGGTCTTTGATTCATTTTGAGTTAATTTTTATATATCGTGTGAGATGGGTCCCCAACTTAGTTCTTGTGCATGTGACTATCCAGTTGATCCACCACCATTTGTTGAATGGTTTTGGCATCCTTGTCAAAAATCAGTTGATTATAGATATATGAGTTTATTGCTGAACTCTCACTGCTATTCCATTTCTCTTCCATTTATCTGTATGTTTATTTTTGTCCATACCATCTTCTATACCACTGCTTTGTAAATATGTTTTGAAATTGGGACATGTGAGTCCTCCTTTATTCTTCTTTTTTTAAGATCGGTTTTTCTAATTAGAATCCCTTGCAATTACATATCAATTTTAGAATCAGCTGGGGTTTTGATAAAGATTGAATAGAATCTGCAATTCAGTTTGGGGAACACTCCCATCTTAACAATGTTAAATCTTCCAATCCATGAACATGGGGTGTTTTCCCATTTATTTAGATCTTTAATTTCTCTTCACAATGTATTGTAGTTTTCAGATGTTTTAGAATTCTTTTGTTGAGGTTATTTCTAGTATGTTATTCTTTTCGATGCCATTATGAGTGGAATTATTTTTTAATTTTATTTGTATTGCTCATTGCAAGTGTACAGAAATAAAATTTATTTTTGTGTAGCGACCTGGAATCCTACAACCTCCCTGAACTCATTTATTAGTTCTAATAGTTTTTAAGTGGATTCTTTAGGATTTTTCTACATATAAATAAGACACGTCACCTGCGGATAGATATAATTTTATTTCTTCCTTTCCAGTTTGGATACCATTTCTTTCTTTTTCTTGCCTAATTGTGATAGCTAGAATTTGAACTAATATGTTGAATATGCACAAGGAGATCAGACATCCTGTCTTGTTGTTGATATTAAGGGGAAGAATCTTGTCTTCCACCATTAAGTATGATGTTACTTGTGGGTTTAGCTTTGTTCTCAAGGTCTTTCAACTGATTGAATAACCCCCCTCCCTCATATTACTCGGGATAATCTCCTTGACTTAGAGTCGTTTAATTGTAGATGTTACCTACATGTATAAAATAACTTGACATACCTAGATTCGTGTTTAATCGAATAACTGAGTAGGATAGCCTGGGCAGATTGACACATGAACTGTAACATCCAGGTTCGTTCTTTCTTTCTTTCTTTCTTTCTTTCTTTCTTTCTTTCTTTCTTTCTTTCTTATTTTTTTAAATTAATGATTTTTTATTATATTATGTTAGTCACCATACAGTACATCCCCGGTTTCCGATGTAAAGCTCGATGATTCATTAGTTGCGTATAAACATCCAGGTTCTTTAAAAGGTGGGTGTACTCTCTGGGGCGCCTGGGTGGCACAGCGGTTAAGTGTCTGCCTTCGGCTCAGGGCGTGATCCCAGCGTTATGGGATCGAGCCCCACGTCAGGCTCCTCCGCTATGAGCCTGCTTCTTCCTCTCCCGCTCCCCCTGCTTGTGTTCCCTCTCTCGCTGGCTGTCTCTATCTCTGTCGAATGAATAAATAAAATCTTTAAAAAAAAAATAATTGGCCTTTAAAAAAAAAAAAGGTGGGTGTACTCTGAGCACTAATGGCTATGTCTGTGTTATAGAAGAGGTATAATAGTAAAGTCCATACTGCTTTAGAGCCCCTGGGTGTCGAGCCCTAACAGGATTAAAAAAGAGAAGCACTTCCTTTCTCAAAAGAGTGTTGTCAGGGACTTCCGCTCTGAAGTGCAGCCGCTGTATTGGTTTCACTGACATCAGATTGTCTAGGTGGTTTCCTAAAATCTGTCTTTTCCTTGAGCTTCACCTTGACGAGCATCCCACAAACACCACAAATCTGAAATATCAAAACAATTTCTCCCTCCCATGCTTTCTTTACCTCCTCTATTCTTGCTTCTGTTCTAGTCCCCGCCTCAAAGTGTGGTATCGTCAAATACATGATCTCTTCATTCAGAACCCTCAGAGTCATCCTAGTTTCCAGTCTCTCACTTAACTTCTCATTCAATTAATACGAAATCCTGTAAATTCTTTCCTCTCAATTTCTTTCAGACTACCTCCTTTTCCATTCCTTCCATTACTGCCGTAAGTCAGTCCCCAAATGGTCCTTTCTGCCTACGGTCATGTTTACCCTTCAGTGAATCCTCCACACCATTACAAGAATGATTTTTCTAAAACCCAAATCTGATGACCCAAATGCTCTGCTTAAAACCTGTTGCTGAGAGAAAAAACTCTAAACCTCAGAGTGTGGTAAATAGGGCATCGTAGCCCGTTTACCTGTAGCCTTATTTATTATTTGGTAGCGTGTCCTCACCTTTGCAGTCTGACCCCCACCAAACAAGCATCAAAACTCCAGCCACACCCAAGTATTTGCATTTTCTTAAATATGTTATGCTGTTCCCTACCTCTGTACTTTTTAAAAAAATTAAATTCAATTTAGTTAAAATATCATGTATTATTAGTTTCAGGGGTAGAATTTAGTGATTCATCAGTTGCATATAATGCCCAGTGTTCATTACATCAAGTGCCTCTGTTAATGCCCATCACCCAATAACCTCATCTGTCCACCCATCTCCCCTCCAGGAACCCTGTTTGTTCCCTATAGTTAAGAGTCTCTTATGCTTTGCCTTCCTCTCTGTTTTTATCTTATTGTGTTTTTCCTTCCCTTCCCCCATGTTCATCTGTTTTGTTTCTTTAATTCCACATAAGTGAAATCATACTGGTATTTGTCTTTCTCTGACTATTTCGCTTAGCATAATACCCTCTAGTTCCATTCACATCATTACAAATGGCAAGAGTTCGTTCTTTTTGATGACTGAGTAATATTCCATTATATATATACCACATCTTCTTCATCCATTCATCTGTCGATAGACATCTGGGCGCTTTCCATAGTTTGGCTTATGTGGACATTGCTGTTATAAACATTGGGGTGCAGGTGCCCCTTTGAATCACTAGTTTTGTATCCTTTGGATAATTACCTAGTAGTGTATTTGCTGGATCATAGGGTATTTCTATTTTTAACTCTTTGAGGAACCTTCATACTGTTTTCCAGAGTGGCTGCACGGTTTGCATTCCCACTAACAGAGTAAGAGGGCTACTCTTTCTTCACATCCTTGCCAACATCTGTTGTTTCCTGAGTTGTTAATTTTAGCCATTCTGACCAGTGTGAGGTGGTGTCTATTTCATGGTGGTTTTGATTTGTATTTCTCTGATGCCGAGTGATGAGCATTTTTTCAAGTTAGCCATTTATATGTCTTCTTTGGAGATATGTTTGTTCGTGTCTTCTGCCCATTTCTTGACTGGATTATTTGTTTTTTGGATGTTGAGTCTGGTAAGTCCTTTACATTTGGGGTACTAGCACTTTATCTGATATGTCATTTGTGATTATCTTCTCCCTTGCCTTTTAGTTTTGTTGATTGTTTCCTTTAATGTACAAAATCTTTTTATCCTGATGAAGTCCTAATTGGTCAGTTTTGCTTTTGTTTCTCTTGCCTTTGGAGATGTGTCCAGTAAAGAAGTTGCTGTGGCTGAGGTCAGAGAGGTTGCTGTCTGTGTTCTCCTCTAGGGTTTTGATGGATGCCTGTCTCACATTGAGGTCTTTCATCCATTTTGAGTTTATTTTTGTGTATGGTGTAAGAAGGTGGTCCAGTTTCATTCTTCTGCATGTGGCTGTCCAATTTTCCCAACACCATTTGTTAAAGAGCCTGTCTTTTTTCCATAGGACATTCTTTCCTGCTTTGTTGAAGATTAGTTGACTGGAGTTGAGGGTCCATTTCTGGGGTCTCTATTGTGTTCCACTGATCTGTGTCTGTTTTTGTGCCAGTACCATACTGTCTTGATGATTACAGCTTTGCAATACAGCTTGAAGTCTTGGAATTGTGATGCCCGCAGCTTTGGTTTTCTTTTTCAACATTACTTTGACTATTTGGGTCTTTTCTGGTTCCATAAATTTTAGGATTGTTTGTTCCAGCTCTATAAAAAATGTCGATGGTATTTTGATATTGATTACATTGAATGTGTAAATTGCTTTGGGTGGCATAGACATTTTAACAATGATTGTTCTTCCAATCCATGAGCGTGGAATGTTTTTCCATTTCTTTGTGTCTTCCTCAATTTCTTTTATAAGTGTTCTGTAGTTTTCAGAGTACAGATCCTTTACCTCTTTGGTTAGGTTTATTCTTAGTACCTTATGGTTATTGATACAATTGAAAATGGGATCTATTCCTTGATTTCTCTTTCTGCTGCTTCGTTGTTAGTGTACAGAAATGCAACGGACTTCTGTGCATTGATTTTGTGTCCTGCGACTTTGCTGAATTCCTGTATCAGTTCTAGCAATTTTTTGGTGGCGTCTTCCTATCCATGTACTTTTGATCGTCTTCTTCCATCTGTTTCAAATGCTCTTTTCTCCCTACTATGCTTCTCCACCTTCACATATTCCAGAGGGCATCTACTTATCTTTTAAGACTCAATATCTAAAGGACATGGTGGGAAGGGAGAGTCTTCAAAGAAGGTTGAAGAAGAATTATACATGAGAAGATGTAAGAGAAAATATTGTGCCATGTATAGTTTAAGGAAATACCATGGTTACTCAAAAAAGACTGAAATTACAAAACGTCAAAACAAAATATTTACTTGGGACCCTCAGAAGTTGACAAACTTTTACTTGTTTTTATACTCAACATTTATATGAGAATTTTTTTATATACAAAGTTACTTCACAATGTTTTCATACAGCTTTTTAAAGTTTAATTGCCTTGTAGGTATGACAGAAGCAATGTATATGTATCGTATAAAGTCAAAAGAAATTTTTCTCTAAAGAGTGATGTGGACTTTAATTCTATAGCCAAGGTTATCCATTATCTTCTTGTTTATGGCAGCCATTTGCGTTATGTGTCATAGGACCTGCGATGAGTATATATTGCAATAACTGCATAATATTGTTGTCCTGCAGTTTGATAAATTCACTTCTGAACTTCTGCATAGGATATTTATATCATAACCCCAGGCTAAGTTATTAGACTTTATGATGCGCAGGGGAAAGAAATGAGAATACACAGGGGCTTTATGAAGACTCTGCTTGTATCTATGTGTGTATATGTGCATGTCCAATATTTGTGTGTACATGTAAATATTTGTGCATACACCACACGTTTTTCTGGTGTAGTTTCAAGTCCGTTTTATTTCACCCTTTCCTGAGTGTAATGAAATTAAACTTGTCTTCATCTTTCTTAAACATTTGTACCCTTGAATAGTGCTACTAAGCCATCTCTTAGCCTATTTACTGTTCAAAAATTATCTAGTTCTTTTCATTTGTCTTCTTTCTATTTTCCAAATGGCGAAATAATTCCATTTAGAAATTAAAATGCATGGCAGGTTGTAGGGATACAAAAATGGGGTTCCCTATTTCAAGAAATAGCACTGAAGGTTTCAGTAGGGTAGGAGGATTGTTCTTCCCCAGGGTTTCTAGGAGGTACTTTTATTTATCCAAATACTCACTTGATTGCAGCAGCAATAACGCCATTTCATGCGCCAGGTGTCATCCGAAGAATTTAGAAACACGTAACAATTTTTTGAACAGAACAAGGGGATCTGGTTGCTTTGCCCTTCAGAAGATGGCAAACTTAAAAGTTCTTAAAATCACGGCATTTTTTCTGAAGTGGAAAGTGGCCCCTGGCTTCCACAGTGTCACAGGCTGTGGCATTCACTGATAAGCGAGCCAGCGTGGAGCACCTATTATCCTGTAAGATTACATTCCAGTTATTGCGTAAGTACATTTTTCATTACACAAGTGTACTTCTGTGATTTTATATCCTTGAGTAGTTTTGATATTAGGAATACTTTACTCTCCGGAAAGATTTTCGTTACAGTAGTATTTACTCAAAAAGGGGGGTATATGCCAAATGATGAGGTCCCTCAGATCTGTGTTGAAATGAACAGGCTGCAACTCCAGCTCTGCATAATTACTGCACACCAGAAAGTGGAAAGAAGGATCAGCTATACTGGTGGGAATCGCTAAGAATTAGTCTGTGACTTATGCATATGAATTTTTCTCTGTGCATACGTAATAAGGGCAGAGTGGCCCGAAGAGAAATACCTTAATATCACATTGGCCACATATACTGGATCTCAGGTCCCAATTGGGAAGGAGGGGAAGACATTGTCCTTCCTTTACTCATGCCTGCCAGAAGACTGAGATGTCTCCGCCCGACTGAGGAGCAGAGAAGGAGCAAGAGAGGGAGGAACAGTTGTGTGTTTTCACACTTCTGGATTGACCCAGATTCTGCTGACCACAGTAAGTTGTCCTCACATCGCCTGTATAGAGACCTTGCTAAAAAGAAGGGATGTACATATAAGAGGTGACGTGAGGACATGTGTTTAACAAACAGCTATAAGAACACCAATGCTTTCACTCATCTCCCTAAAAAGAGGATGAGAAGAAGTTGATATATTCATTAGGTAGGGGGACCTCCACGTTCAAATCTACTTCCTGTGACCACGAAATACCTTATTCTCAAACTCCTTATGATGAAAATAGTCTTAGCCTTCCCATCTCATTTGAATATTCTTCAAGCTTTTTCATGGTTCAAGAAGATCATTAAAACATATTTGGTACCATAATGCTACTGAAGCTTCCCTTCTACTCATGAAATGATATTAGGATGAAAACGACCTCCCTGCTGCCCCCACTTTCGTACTGCCCGCTCTAAACTAGTGGCTTGCTGTGATTGCTGCCATTGCTGATGGGGTTCCTCTCTGTAAGCATCTATTTAATGGCTCAGGAGTAACTTACACATACTGGGGCATGCTAACAGCCCATCGAATGCCCCAATTTCTTAAATCATAACATTTTTAAATCCATGCTACTGAGCAGCAGTGGTGCTTTTTCAGCTAAAAGAAAAAGATCCAATGAGTATTTTTGTGAAATGTTTATTTATAGGTCAGAGTTTTATTTATATCCAATCATCATGAATAAGTGGGTTTTTTGGGGGGAGTGGGTAAACATAAATATTTAGAACAATCAATTATTTCAGGGAATTTGCCTGATTTTATCTATTCTATGTTTCCTTTGTCTTCCCAAAACCTAATGTGACCTGTCCAATATAAGCAAGACATAGAGAAATAAATCAGAGAGAAACAAAATTTAGCCCACCTTATAGTTTGCTGAATTAAATATAATAAAAAATTTTTATTTCTTCTGCTAAAGGGATAATAAGATATTAGGAAAGACTATTTTAGACGAGCTCATACTGAGTTTTATGTGTTTGTAACCTAAGAGTTCTTCTAAAAATTGTTATTAATTCCACTTCTCTAAGGAATAGGGAGGAAGCAATCCAGAGGCATGTTTCCTAGGTAGGATGAATGCCTGGGAACGTTAGCCTGAAGCACAAGAATTGGGGAGCCAGGGGTACCTGGGTGGCTCAGTTGGTTAAGCATCTGCCTTCAGCTCAGGTCATGATCCCAGGGTCCTGGGATCCAGCCCGCATTGGGCTCCCTGCTCAGCGGGGAGTCTGCTTTTCCCTCTCCCTCTGCTGCTTCCCCTGCTTGTGCTCTCTTGCTTTCTCTCTGTCAAATAAATAAATAAAATCTTTTAAAAAAATAAAGAATTGGGGAGCCATTCATTTGGCTGAAACCTACTCATCTCTTACCTGGAACTGACTGAGCCGGTTCAATCTACTTAGGTCTCCAGTTGGAAATGCCAACCGAGATAATGGCCTAGTGAGGCACGTCTAGCCACTGGAAGGGAATTGGAAACTCCCAACTCCACATTGGAACTGTTTGGTAACTGTTTTCATGCTTCTCTCAGCAGAGCAAGGAACACAGCAAGTACCTATTGTTTCTAGTGACCTAGATAAAACGACAAATAGAAACACGGATTTGCTGGTTCCTTTCTTTCAAGTGTCTCTCTTGGTCATTGTATGGTATTCCTAAATCTGGAACTTTTTTGAAGGTGGAAGGAAAAGAAAAAGTGTATAAGAGGACTTAAAAGGGTGAATGAAAATGAAATTAGTTCACGAAGGGAGGAAGACCTTCAAGCTGATGTGAGAAGAGTCTCTGCTTTGTTTTCTTTTCCTTCTCTGGAGTCTGAATAACTTTGGGGCTCAGAAGATAGCACAAGAGAGTGAAAGAAAGAATTTTGCTGGCACCCCACTTTTCTAGAAAGAAAAAGATCTAGTGGCTCTCTTTCTTCTTTTGAAAACATCCTCAAAGTAAAAGTAGGCCAAACAGCTTTCCCCACGCCATTAACTAAGACAGTGCCAGAACCAGATTTTCTATCAACTGGTTTAGAAAAGTTGCATATGCTGTTCAATGATTAAAAATGGTTTTTTGGGGGCGCCTGGGTGGCACAGGGGTTGGGCGTCTGCCTTCGGCTCAGGGCGTGGTCCCGGCATTGTGGGATCAAGCCCCACATCAGGCTCCTCTGCTATGAGTCTGCTTCTTCCTCTCCCACTCCCCCTGCTTGTGTTCCCTCTCTCGCTGGCTGTCTCTATTTCTGTCGAATAAATAAATAAAATCTTTAAAAAAAATGGTTTTTTGTTTGTTTTTTAAACATGACCTTAATAATGGAACATAAGTAACGCTCCTAAATTGTGGCCCTGTTGAAACCTTGTAATTTTGTTTGCAAGCCCAGAGCTGTCCTTTTTGCTGTTTTATTTTTTGTCACTTGTTTTTTCATTCTGTCTTTTTAAAATTAATATCAGATCAACATTTACTTATTAAACGTAGAAATTGAAAAAGAGAGATGTTATGATGAGTAGATTTATAAAATTTATTGTGTGAATTAATATTTCTGCTGGGCTTGGTTATATTGAAGTTACCATTGGTTTTCAAAATTTGTGGGGTGGCGCTAAAGCACGTGGGTTCCATTTCTCGCTGTAAACTTTCATTCAGTAATTATTGACGCTAAAATTATTAGATGTATGTAGAATGTGCAATGCTTATAGAAGACCTTATAACATCCTTTATTAGTTATTCTTCACATCACATGTATGTAGTGGGTAAGAATTACCAGGAAGGTAATAAAGATAATATCCTCAGACCTGATACAAAAACTTGGAAAACTCTCTCAATAATAGAGAGTAATGTTCAGGATCAAGGAGTAGTTCTAATACTCTCAATGCACATTTACATCCTTTTTAACGAAAATATGACCTTGAGCCTCAAAGATAGTTTCAGCTCTGGATACAACTTAAAATTACATCTTTATAAAAAATTGAGCCTCAAGTCACCAGTTGGTGAGTAAAAGAAGAGTAGAAATTTAGAGAAAATACCGTGGAAAGATTCTGCTGCAAATTCTTAGAATTCTCAGAACACATGACTCCATGAAGGGGGAGAGCGGGCCTCTGTGGTAGAATGAAGAGGGCTCTTTCTGCAACATAAACAGGGAAACCGTCCTCAAATACAGCAGGGACAGGAGAATCTAGGGGGTGAGTGAGCAGAGGAAAGATCACTCTCAAGGTCAGCCAGTGTTTCCTGAATTTTTATCCCTTGCAGATCCTTCCTGTGTGCCACCTGCCTTGTTAAAGTGAGCACAAGAAAGAAAGGCAAAATGGCAAGAATAAAGAAGACCTTAGAAAATATAGAGTAAGCCTCCATTACGTGTCTTTCTATGGTATATTCAGAGACAAATAATCTGAAATATGCCTCTGAATATCCAAAATATGAATTTTTATTTTAAACACAAGAACTTTATCATATTCTGGTCCTTGAATGGGATAGCTCTTTGCATATGTTTTCCTTAAGAAAATAAATACGAGAATGGAAAATCATGTAAGTGCGGCAGAAGTTAAATCTTGGAAGTGGTCGTAGAATAAAATTTGGTGAAGGTAAAGGCAGCTTTGCTTTCCAGAAGTTAACAATATCTTAAAAGGAAAATTGTGCATGTGTAACTGGCAATACATTTTGAAAGACTGATTATTTAAATCCAAAGAAGTTGACAAAACACTCAACGAATCAAAACAAAATTTTTAATTTAAATTCAAGTAGCCAGCACATAATAAATCATTAGTTTTTGATGTAATGTTCAATGATTCATTAGTTGTATATAACACCCAGTGCTCGGCACAACATGTGCCTTCCTTAATGCCGACATCCAAGTACCCCATCCCCACACCCACCTCCCTTCCCGCAACCCTCAGTTTGTTTCCCAGAGTCAAGAGTCTCACATGGTTTGTCTTCCTCTCTGATTTCTTCCCATTTAGTTTCCCTCCCTTTCCCCATTGTCCTCTGCACTATTCCTTATATTTCACATATGAGTGAAACTATATGATAATTGTCTTTCTTTGATTGACTTATTTCATTTAACATAATGCCCTCCAGTTTCATCTATGTCAATGCAAATGGTAGGTACCAATTTTTAAAGACTTTTTTCTTATTCTTTCTGGGCTTAAACTGTCATCTAAAGACCCACTGATTTTGCTTTGTCATTGCAGTTAGTGGCATTTTTGTGTTGCATGATTTGGATGTAATCCATATATCACCATGGCATAGTTGATGCGTTTATTAGTATCTGTAACATAGCAAATGGCCACAACAAAAAGCTCAGTGTGTTGATAGACACATCCACTATTAAGTTAATAAAAATCATTATAATATATATAACATCGTATAAGCTTCAACTCCAAAACATATAGAGATTGGATTAGAGATGATAGCTGTCTATTCCTAAAGTGAGAGGACAAAGACACTTGGGATGCAGTCCTCAACTGCATTCCTGTTTCCACTTAGCCGTGTAAGATCTGTGTTATTAAGTACAGGGCTGTGAACATGTGAGGATGTGAGTGATCTAGTATATTTCATCACTACTGTAGAATCAACAATCCAAGTCGTTACCTGCCCTCCAGTAGGATTGGGCAAGTAATAAACATCTTACAAAGTTGATGCCATGCTAAGTGGTTTAGACTTTATCCTGTAAGGGATGAGAGAGTAAAGAATTTTAAAGTGGGAAGTACCTTATCAATGTAGATTCTCTAAAGAGCTGTCTGGTACGGTGTGCTATATGGATGAGAGGGAGTTGAGTCTGCAAGTTGTAAGAACACTCAAGACTCTATTGCAAAAGCTACGGAAAGCTGGGAATGCAATAATGAGGGTAAGGCAGAAAAGCATGAGATGGATTCAGGAGGCAATTACAAGGAAGACTGAATTAGTTTGAGAGCTGTGAGAAGGACCTCAAAATTTTGGTTTGGACAACTGGGTAAATGTTGATATTACCCACACTATAGGGAATATAGTAGAGGAAGCAGGTTTGGCAAGAGAAGAAAGAATATGGGTAAGTGTGGGACATGGTGAGTGTTCAGTGCCTGAAAGGCTAAGTACCATCTAGCAGCAGTCTCCAGCACATTTGGAAACGTGGATCTCAAGTCCAGAAGAAAGGTTTGGTCTCGCATATAGATTTAGAAATCGTACCGTGGGTGTTTGGAATCTTGGGAGCTCAATAGGAAATAAATTCTTGCAAAGGTGATAGTATTGCTTCAGTGAACCTCCTAAAGCAGTGTTTTTTCCAATAAAAATGAAGCTTCAGAAAGCACAGGGTGTTTCTGAAGATGAGGCTTTTGGCCCTTTCACTTTGGAGTGGCAGATGAACCCTGTTGCCAGTAAAAAGAAAGATTGTTAACATTGTTGCAAAAAGGAACAGGTGGCCCTTTCCTTATCGGTGCTCAGTTATTGTGAATGTTTGTTTATCTCTGTTTCTGCTGAGATCTTGGCCTCCATGCTCCTGGAATGGCGTCTAAAAGTATTGCCCACTAATGTATTCTTGGAATAATGGTGTGGATTTAGACTGCTATGTGATTCTATAAATCATATGATCTGCTCTATGAATAGCTACCAGAGGCATGCCTTTTCTACATTATATTTGCCAACTTCGTAAGAGCATAAACCCTGGCCCAGCCCTACTCAACATCTATAATACTGGTCTGCCTGGGTCATTCACAAAGTCAAAATGCTAAAGCCACATTGGAAGGAAAATTGGAATTGGGTCAAAATTTCGTCACTGAATCAAGACTAACTTAGGCCAATGTGAATTTGTTTCTTGGGAGTTTAGAGTATGGTCGTTAGGAATTTCTGTAAGTGCTTCTGTAATAAATATTTTAAAATATTTTTAACAGGAATATCTTAAAAATTAAGATTTTATGCTGGGGAAGTATACAAAATAAGTGTGATGAATATAATTCGAATATACAAATGTAAAGAGAAAGATTACAGATGAATAAAGCTAATATTTCTTTTCTACAGAATAATTGGCCAAAGAGCAAGAAAAAACCATTTGCACACAAGAAAGAATGAACAATAAATCAATAAGCTTGATCACAGCTATACATTAAAGACCATAGGAAATGATCCTTCTTATATGTTATATAAACAAATATAAATAAAATAAAACCCAAGTATTTGGGGCAGCAGAGAAAGAAGTACAAGTAAGATTTTACAAACTTGTAAAAGCTTTCTAGAAAAAATTAGAAATGAAAACAATAAATATCATAGTACTCAAAGATCAATAATCCCACTTTTAGGGAGGCAGCCCAAGTAAATATTTCTAAGAGAAAAAGAAGTATTTTTTTCCAGATGTTTATGGCAAATTATTCATCATATTAAAAAATTGGATGGGATGGATTAGCAAATTACAGCCTTTATCTTGGTAAATGTGTGACCTGTGTGATACTTAGGAAATTATATAAAAAGTAGATTTTAAATAAATAAATAAAATACACAAGTAACATCACATATTTATAACTACATAAAATATTAAATATAAACATAAGCTGCTGTTAAAGATTGGAAAAAGTGACATAAATGGCTAACGTTTTAAAATGAAGTTATGGGCTAGCGTTCTTTAAATATAAAATTAAAAATACTAATACAAAAGAAAAGATTTTTGCATCTTTATTAGTTGTTTTAAATTTAAGTTCCTTTCAAATTAAATGGGAAGGTCAATCATTTTTAGGGGCCAGGAAGCAAGATTAAGACATAAAAATGAATGCTCTATTTAACCAAATTCTGAGAGTCTTAGTGTCAGGGGTAAATGTACATTTTTTTTTTTTAAGATTTTATTTATTTATTTGACAGAGATAGAGACAGCCAGCGAGAGAGGGAACACAAGCAGGGGGAGTGGGAGAGGAAGAAGCAGGCTCATAGCGGAGGAGCCTGATGTGGGGCTCGATCCCAGAACGCTGGGATCACGCCCTGAGCCGAAGGCAGACGCTTAACGAGTGAGCCACCCAGGCGCCCCGTAAATGTACATTCTTAAAAAAACTCAGAAAATCTATAGTGGGTAGCATGCGTCTTTGGAAGGTCTTAATTAAGCTAACCTATTGTCCCTTATGCAGTCGTGTTAGTTAATCGTTCTTCCCTGTCCTTCCTTTAGATGTTGATATCATCGGACAGTTGTTAAGGTTTCGGTTCTGACATTTATCATGCTATCAAAATAATTTCAATGTAGAGGAAAACCTGATTAATTTTGACCTTACTAAGTTGAAATTTGTGATAATTTAGGCAAGATGTGTTTTAGTTCTCTACGTATTAACATCATACTGACTAGTTTTACTAGATCAGGCAAACTGTCTTGTGGCAAGATTTCTCAGGATCAACAGAGAGATTCTGGAAACCACTCCTCTCCCATCTTCCTTGTCTCTTGTCTGTCCACATGAACTGTCCCTGTCTGAAATTTACCTGTTTGACCTAAGGATTTGCTATCAACCAACATAAAAATATCCCTGGGGGAAGCATTCTAAAACCAGAGGTCACAGTCTAGAAAGTGCCAAGAAGTTGTGTTTTGTTCGATCCTGACAGTGTTTGTGTTTCCCCTCAGAATTTGCAAGCCTTTTGTTAGAACGTATACTTTTCAGTTCGCGGTAGCTCCCGCCATCCTTACACCTGGCTACTTCATGCATTTGAGTTCACCACTTCAGCTGTTAAGATACTCTCAGAAAACCATTTCAAAACATTCCACATTTCTTTCTTCACTGTTCTCTAGAATAGTATTCCCTATCAGAAGTGCTCATTGCCACGTGTTTTCTGCTGTTTTGCTTATGTTTATTAACATTTCATGGACACAGCCTGGGTTCTTCATTCAATTGTAATTGCTTGAGGGCAGGGGTAGGTGTTAAGTAACTTTGTGTCTTCCACGATGCCTAGTAGAATGCCTTTCGTCTAGGCGCTCCATGACAATTGAACTCCTGGCTGAGAGCTAATTGGGGGTAAATAAAAAGCCTAACATCAGATAGAATGATACTATTCATGTTGTCCTTTAAAGTTTGCAAAGCATATGGATTATGTCATTTGATCTTTCCAGTCTCCTTGGACAGGAATGGGAGTGGTGACAGGGAACAGGGCGTGAACTCCCTGGATTCTGAGAAGGGAGGTAGAAATTAGGATCCGTACACATGCTTATCCAAATACATTTCAAATTAGTGCTTTCACCCTGACTTTGAGTTTCAAGACCCAAATGTCTAATTACTGCGATGTTACAAGAAGCTGTATAGTTGGGGAAGTAGATATCACTGCTGTGCCACAATATTTATGGCTCCTCTCTCTCTAGTTAGAATTGTCCCTGCTCTCCACAAAGCTGGGCATGGCCATGGGACTAGTTCTGACGGGTGGGTTGTGGGCAAGAATGAGATGGCTCTCTTTTCTTAGGACAAGACATTTGACTTCAAGAAATGCAATCGCTCTCCTTCCTTATGGCTGCTATCTTGGTAGCACGTATTGCTGTGGACGTGACCTACGACTGAGGCAACAGAGAATGTTCTCCTGACACAGGGAGAACTATGCCTGGCGGTTGGCTAGAATCTGCAGGCTTTGGAGAGCGCGAGAAGTAATCTTTTCTTGTGTGAAGCATCTGTGGTTTGGGGGCTCTTCACTGCAGCATAACCTTGACTGTCCTGATTAACAGTTCTTGGGATTGGGGTCGGGCACGTTGGAAGAACCGTTACCGACTTCCTCAAGAGTTGGTTGTCAAGAGTGTGGCCCCAGAGCCCAATTGCCTGTGTTTCTATCCGAGCATTATTGCTAGTTCTTGCGCTTCTCAGTTCCTCGGGTTTCTTAGCAATAATACAGGATAATAATAGCACGTACTTCATAGGGTTGCTGTGTGGATGGTGAATTGCTTAAGGCAAAGCACTAAGAACAGGACTCAGTGAGAGTTATTATTAATATTATCACTAGTCAGAAAGCTTCCTAAGATGATAACTCAACTCTAGTGTCTGCTTTCTTACCACTGAGTCTGCTTTTCCTCTGTCTCCTCTTGTAGCGGCATCACAACAGTTCCGTTAGTCATGCTCAAAAACATGGAATCTTCTTATCATCCACTGTCATTGGCCATATTTAGCCAGTTGCTGGCAGTTTTATTTCGGCAATATAAATAAATAAATACAACTGTATAATTTAAAATATATTCTCTCTTCTCTTTTCTCATTGCCACCATCATAATTCATTAGCACTGCCTGGAGCATAGCAGTAGCCTCCTGATTGGTCTGCCTGCATCCAATATTTGGGAAGCAGAACGATGACAGTAGAAAGAGGATACAACCTCAACCTACCTTCTTGTCTTACAACCCGACCTTCAACCCCAGCTCTCTCTCTTGCCAGCTGTGGGATTTGGGGAAAGTTACTTAATGTCATTATGTCTTTTTCTTCATCTTTATAAAGGGATACCTATAATTACTTCATAGGAATGTTGAGAGATTATATGAGATAGTTAAGGTAAAGCGCTCAGTACATAGTTGGAAATCGATCATTTTTAATTTGATTCCTTTTTCTTCATTGCATTTAGCCCAAATTGGTGTCAATATTATTTTCCAAAAGTCTAGGCCAGATCAAATTCCTCACTTCCTCAGAACCACAGAGCATAAAGTAAAATGCAGATTCCTTAATATGGCATTCAAGAGACTCCAGAACTTGCCTCCAGACTTTTACCATGTTCCTCTTTGGCTCTGCGTTCCATTGCTTGCTATGATTGAATAGGACTCTGAGATCCTGCCTCTGCTTTTCCCTTCAGCTTAAAATGGTCTAGTTCCTTGGTGATTACATTTAATAATACTGTATTGTGTCCTTGAAAGTTGCTAAGAGAGTAGATCTTAAAAGTTCTCATCACTAGAAAAAGATCATAACTACGTGTGGTGATGAGCGTCAACCAGACTTACCGTGGTGACCATTTTGCGATATATGCAAATATCAAGTCAGGTGATACACTTGAAATTAATATAGCGTTAGATGTCAATTACATCTAAAAAAATAGCCTACTCCTTCCAAGTTCAGACCTAATGCCACCTCCTCTGAGGAGCAAGAGTTCCTTCATCCCTCTGTATACCAGTCAGTTATTGCCATGAAATTGCTGCCCCATATGCCACCCGAAATCTCGGTGGCTTAAAACATCAAGTGCTCATTCTCACAGATTTAAGGGTTGGCTGAAGATGGAAGTAGTCTGGGCTCAGTTAGAGTGTCTAGTTTTGTTCTACCTGTCTCTTCTTNTTAGACAAGCATGTTAGCCTAGACGTGTTCTTCTTGTGGCAATGGTAGAGGTTTGAGAACTCAAGCAAAAATATATAAGCTTCTTGAGACCTGCATGTGGAGCTGACACTCCATCACTTTTGCCTCCTTCTGTTGGTTACAGGAAGTCATATTGCCAAACCCAAAGTGAAGGTGCCTCTCCCACAGTGAGAGGGCACTGCAGGGTTACCTGGCAAAGGGTGTGGTTATAGGAAGAGATGAGGAATTGGGGCCACTAGGGCAATCTTCCACACCCTGTCGGAATGAATAAGTCTTACTTATGGGGGCTTAGCGTCTTAACTTCTATCTCTATTAATAGGGGTTAAATAGTTCTGCATTGATTGTTTCTTTGTTTACATACTGTTTTCCTTTCTTTTAACTTCTGGGAGGCAGCGGTGTGTTTGACTTATTCTAGTTTTTCCAACAGTACTCAGCATCTTGCTTTACACATAGTCAGTGTTTGGTTAATGTTTTTTGAATGAGTATTTTAAAATTTGGACTAAACTAGCTAACTAACTTAGAGATGTTAGCATTTTGTAAAAAGAAATTTATGAAGTGTTTTTGTTCAAAAAGGAAGAAATTCAGATATCACTCCTACATAGAGGCTAAAGGATTTTTCTCTACAGAGTCACTAAATTATGTATGAATTGGTGCTCGCGGCGATCTACCAATGGGTAAAAGAAAAAATTTTGCAAAGAAGGAAATTTGGAAGGGTTTATGAAATGTGTTAGTGAACATGGGTGCAGAGGAAGGGGTGTTTGTAAGATGTGAGAGAATATACGTTTTAAAGTTTTAGAAATGGGCATAATAATTTTTACAGGTTAAGAATAAGCACATTGAGGGGCGCCTGGGTGGCACAGCGGTTAAAGCGTCTGCCTTCGGCTCAGGGCGTGATCCCGGCGTTCCGGGTTCGAGCCCCACGTCAGGCTCCTCCTCTATGAGCCTGCTTCTTCCTCTCCCACTCCCCCTGCTTGTGTTCCCTCTCTCGCTGGCTGTCTCTATCTCTGTCAAATAAATAAATAAAAAATCTTTAAAAAAAAAAAAAGAATAAGCACATTGTATAATTGTGGCTTGCCAAAAATCATCATCAAAAAAGCATTTATTAGTATTCACTGATGATCAGCTGTTACACTGGAGATGGTAAAATGGTGATCCTCTAATTCTATTATTCCTCAAGCATTTATTAACTAGAATATTTGTAAAGAAGAGCTTTTCTTCCCTCTCCCCACCACCATTTTCCTCAAGCGTCCCTGTGGACTAATGGAGTCTTTTTTATTCATTGTCTCATAATCAATATGGTCATTATTCTTTTTCAAGCTAAAATAGTCCCAAATTTGGCCAGTGGGAGATCTTTAAGCTGGATCATACATTCTTTAGACATGTCCCTGTTAGTTTTAGAGTACTTCCTTGCTTTCAGGCCAAACAAGATGTTCTGGGCTCACCTTGTATTTTCCCTGACTCCACCCAGAATCAGCCAGTTCTCCAAGGATTCCCGGTTCCTATTCCTGGAGAATGGTGTTTAGAAACCAGGATCTAGGTGTCGGGTGTGCTCATTGTTACTGCGAAGTCATTGCTTTTAGGTCCTTTTGGTGGACAGAACTTACATATACAATTTTTTATTTCTGTCCGTAATTGCAGCACTAATACCACTACCAACAACAAACAATCTGTTCAGAGTTTAAGATTCTTTAAAATACTCTTTGTCCTCAAGTTATTAGGAAACAGGAACATGGGAGCACAGTCTCAAATTATCACCCAGCAGATTACTTAGTAATTACAAAGGGAAAATATACCTTTACGATGAAGAGCTCTGGTAGATAGCCCCAAATCAATGATCAGATTTGCCATAATCAATAATGGGACACACTGGTATCAGGTACCTCCTGATAATTTAAAGGGTTGGAGAAGTTCACAATATTACCTTGCCAGAAATGTTTATCCTTAATTTATTCATGAGGAAAAGAATCAAACAATTCCAAATTGTGAAGTATTCTATAAGATAATTGGCCCAGTCGCTCCAATAATGTCAGTGTCATGAAAGACAAAGTAAGATGGAGGAATTATTCTAGATTAAAGGAGACTTGAGACAGGATAACTACACCTAATAAGGGACATTTATGGGACAAGCGTAGACTCTGAATATTGATTTAAGTGTAATTATGATCTATGCATATTGGAGGATACGAGGGAAGGAAATGTGCATATATGTGGTACATTAGTTTTTGTTTTTATTTGTGAAAGAGAGACAAACTCTTGTCTTCCATAGTAGGATGTCAATAAACAAGGAAGAGTAGCAATGTAGGTGTGTCATTTTGAGCTATGAGGGTGAGTGCCAACAGTTTGAATGAAAAATCACTGAGGGCACCTGGGTGGCTCAGTGGCTTAAGGGTCAGACCCTTGATCTCAGCTCAGGTCATGGTCTCAGGGTCCTGAGTTCAAGTGCTGTGTTGGGCTCCATACTGGGCAAGAAGCCTGCTTAAAAACAAAAAAACGGATAGTGGTGGCCTTTAGGGAGGGGGATGGGGTGGTGGGAGGTCAGAGGACACTGCTGTTGAACAACTTGTCGATTTTAAACTTTGCTCACACAACTTTGAAAAAAACTAAAATCTAAATTAAAAAAAAATCTGCATTTAAAAACAAAATGAAAAAAATGAGTGCGTATGATGGAGAGCTACAAGGGTGAGGGAGGTTAGGGGCCAGACTGTGAAGCAACCAGCGTGTGAAAGGGGAGTTTGCACTAAACTCCACTAGCGGGGAGGCTGTTGAGTGTTCAAGCAGGGTCGCGGTGATGCAGCTCCTGTAAAGATCGAGAAAGTCCTTCTTCGAATACTTACGGACTTCATTCTTAGGGTCTGCTCAGAAGTTATTCATTCAGGCACCGTGCTGGGTGTCCGGAGGGTTGCAGTGAACAGAATGGACCAGCCCCCTGCCTTGGTGAAGCTTACTTTGTATACCGCTCAGGCCGATGCGTAGATTTGGGACATGTGAGGACTAATCACCCCTTGCCTCCGATTGGCACCTCAGAATTCTTTCAAAATGCGTGTGTGTGTGTAAGTGTGTGCACATGCTCTCCAATGGAATCTGGCTTAATTCACGCAATTTCATACCCATTTTGCAGGACCAATGGAAAAAACAATATTGGGGGGATGGATGCACAGCTCACAAAGAAAAACCTTAGAAAATTTCAGAGAAGGACATGAAGCGATGAGAGAGAAGGGAACCTGTGAGAGGAGAGATATAGAATTTATCTCCATTTTGTTTTATCATTTGCATCATTATCTGACTGCCTGTGCTAATAAGATGTTTGAAAACGCCTTCAGATAGAGATGGGATCTCTCATCCATATTGCCTGTAGTAAAAGAAATTAGAGCATATTTCTCAAGAAGCTTGTTTAGTCTGATAGTGAAACACCAGCCGTGCACTGTCCCTACATCATAATGGTGAGACTAGAGGCCATTTCCCCTCCCCCCCCAAAGTATATAGATGAAAAACAAGAAAAGAAAAACAAAACCTATTCAGGTAGATAAAAATCAAGATTCTAAAGGATTTCTTAAAAAACAAAACCAAAAAAAACCCCAAAAACCCAAAAACAACCCCCCCAAAACAACAGCTAGGTCAGAAAAAGTGTTGTCATATCCTTGCTATGTTGGAGGAGGAGAAAAACCCAATAAGGCAGTGCCAGCTCTAACTGTGCTTAATTGGGGGTTATTTCCGCTCAGGGTGTGTTCTTGCAGGAGTTGAGCGATGCTAGAAATAACACCATGCAAATTCTTCTCTTTATCACAGAGAACTTACTATCACATCACAAGTTCCATCCACTTTCTAGATTCAATCATTCTTTTTTCTGCAAGACTTATTTATTCCTCTCTTCTTCCTCTTCTCCCTCCCACCCCCATTGTATATTTTGGAGAAGAAAAGGGACCATGTAGGAAAGGATTAAAGAAATGTTTCTCCGAGTATACAATGTGAATGTGTACAAGCGTATTGTTACAATGTGCACAGCAGGCTCCAGAAAATGCAGTGGATAATGCAGACTTTTTTAATTGTTGGAGGATGGGCAGGTCTTCAGGCCGGGAGGGAGGAGATGGAGGTTGTTTAACTATCCCTTTGAAAAGAGATGGCTTGGGGTGAATAATTAATATCATTATGATAAGACAAAATAGAGATTCTTTTAAAAAAGTAATGATGGCGGAATCAGGATCTTAGTATGCTTGTGAGAGTTATTAAAATTGAATGCTCTGTGTTTCCTGTACACTCCAGGAATTGCAAGCAAAAGAAGATGGATTGGATTCAGCAGAAGGCATTAATATGCATGTTGTCAACTGAGCCTTTAACGAATTATTTTTTCAAAGATAAAATTCGAATATTTTCTCTAGAAACTAGGAAGCCTGTTTGACATTAGGTAACGAGCAGAGGCAGGCTGACTTTGAAGCTAATGCAGCTTCAGATTCCCAGTCCCTCACTTGGGGCCCTTTCTTCTAAGGCTGCGGGAGAGGCCCTAATAATGTGTCCAAATGTTTTAGTAAAATTTGCAAAAATAGCATGTTTTAATTGCAATCATTTAAGATTGCTGTCTCTTTCCACTCCAACTTTCTCTGTCTGATTTCCTCTCACACTGGGTGTCATTGGAGTGGTGGTGAACATTTTTTAAAATTATTTTTAAAATTATTTTTAAAGATTTTATTTATTTATTTGACAGAGATAGAGACAGCCAGCGAGAGAGGGAACACAAGCAGGGGGAGTGGGAGAGGAAGAAGCAGGCTCCCAGCAGAGGAGCCTGATGTGGGGCTCGATCCCAGAACGCTGGGATCACGCCCCGAGCCGAAGGCAGACGCTTAACGACTGTGCCACCCAGGCGCCCCTGTGGTGAACATTTTTGAGATGAAGCTAAGTGGAGGTTGAGTTGGGAATAATTTAATTTGGGTTTAGTGAGATATATTTATGAGGCTTGCCATCAGTTTCGTATAGAGTTAAGTTATTGCCAGCTTTCTCAATGAAGGAGAAGCTTCCAGGAAGACTCCAACCACCCTTGGTGCCTCCTCGCCCAGCACTGGAACTTGAAAGTCTCAGAGATCATGTGCTCAGGCCATCATCCCCTTACTTGAGCTGGAGTGAATGCAGCCTCCAGCTTACCTGAAGTTGTAGACCGCTTTGGCATTTTGTAAGGCTTTTTCTCCCCTTTCAGATTTGCCTCACAAATAGAATATTTGACAATTTAAGATTTTCTTTAAAGAATCAAAGTGTAATGCTTCCCGTTAGAAAGCTGCTCAAGCTTCACGAGATAAGGTTCTAGAATCTTTCATAGGCTGGGAAGGGAAACCCGAACATGGATTTTAAAAAGTTTCTTTATTGATAAAGCTTGAGTATGCCACTTTATCTGCAGTGTGGAAAGATATTTTGGGACATTTTAATAAAACAAGTGAGAAATTACAGAGTGTTGTTTGGGTCATAGTTGAAGAGTTCTTTATTATATACATTTATGTATTGAAGAACTAAGAGAAAATTCATATAATAATTAATGCCTGTAAAATAAAAAATGACAAAAAGATTAGCATTGACATCAATAGAAATCACCCTGACATTAAGAAGCAAATTGCAACTTTTTTTTTCCATATCATACTAAATTCTTTAAGAAGGAAAGAGAAATTTTGAGTAATGAATAGGCTCCTGGATTGTTTGCTAATCCAGTTATAGAAGAGGAGTGAACCAAATGAACACACTGGAAAAAAGAGCTAAATATCTGGCTGGTTTGAGACAAAATACTAACATTGATGAAGATAATGCAAAACTTGTAATACATGGCAAACTGGTAAATGAGTGACATCAGTTCAAGGGATAGTGACTTTTAACCACTGTACATGAAAACTTGAAATCCTTGAAATCTTACTTCTATATAAAAGAAATTTGATAAGGGTTTTCCCTAATTTGACAGCATTCTAAAAAACACACATTGCACTACTACCAATAAGAAATTTTTCTAAATGATTAATGATGAAAACCAATTTTTGAGCAACCATGGTGAAGGATAGACTGATTCTTTCTGTTATTTCCATAGAAATGATATTATAAATCATAATGTGAAGAATATGAAGTAAAAAATATATAGAACAGCAAGTATTACAGAGCATCCAGGCAATAACTAATAAATTATTATTTAATTACAATTTTTTTGTGGCATTAATCATATCAAAGAATTTTTTATTTCTTGTGATTTATTTTCTCATTTTAAGTAAATACTCACTTGCACATCACAGTTTTACTCTTTTCCTTAATGAGGAACCCCAAATTGTAAACTTCAGGCCCTACCTTGTGGTGTCAGTGCTTGATAGGAAAGATATTGTGAGATAAACATACTCCCCCACCTCCTGCTTTTTTTTCTTTTTTCCTTTGCTGGGCAAGGCGTGGGCTTTGCGTCTGCTGATTGGGCCAGGGACAAGAGTGTTTGCATCTCATGGGATCCTCTCTTTTAGTCAAGAGAGCTGACAGAATACCTCCACCGGGGTCATTAGCAGCCTCAGGCAAGAGCTTTTCCTTCAATAAACGATGCTATGAAATATAATCCAACATCTTGTCTTTTTAGGACATTGCTTTTTGTGCTTCCTGACTAGGAGTTAGGAAATGCATATTTGCAATGTTGAGAAATAGTGTTTCAAATTTCATGAATCCAGGTGATCCTTAAAAACAGTTTTGTGGAAAGACTTGTGGTCCTTGGAGGCAAAGGTCATTCATGAGACGTGCCAGTGAGTGACAGGGACTCTGAGAAATAAGGAGAGAGGTCTTCTGCCATTGAATGGACAATGGGCAATGAATAGCATGGAGAAGAGATGCCGCCTTCCACTCACAAGCTGCATGGTTCCCAGAATTAGTACTTCCAGAGCCAGAGTCAGCAAGACTACTTGGGAAAGTGATTTCTAATAGTCATGAAAAGGCAAAACAAAAAAACCCCCAAACAACCTTAATATTGACTGAAGCCCCACTATATGTCTGGAATTGTGCCACTGTTAGAGGAGGTCATTGAGAGGAAGTGACTGCCAGTTGACCCACAAGCTGGATCTGGGCAGTTGGAAGCTCCTTATTCCCTGCACTGTCCTTAGAATGTTCGTTCTACCCAATGTTCTCACTCTAGGAGCCACTTCAAGATACAGCTTTGAGAGACTAATGGAGTGACACCATCTGGACTGTATACATAACTGAACCCACAAAGGCCGCTATTTAAACTCCTAAGATTCTGGTGGGCCGGTGTTGAGATCCATTTATCTTGCGACTGCCCAAGACAAGCCTCGTAGGTAAGTTGTCTTGCTTATTAAAACAGCCACCCACCAATCCGGAGTGCTCTGTGTCTTTCTTTAGCCTTTCCTTGCTCTCCTTGTAGAGGGACCAATTTAAAATTTCCCCAGGGGAACTCCTGAGGTTGCAAACCAACAGTCAGGTGCTGGGAATAAATGGATAATCTAGATGCTGGTCTAGCTCCTTAAGTAGTTAAGTAATTGGAAAGACGGGAGGTACACATAAGTATACAATTTAACGTTTAGCCTTATGAAATTGCCTTTTTATTATAGGTCAATGATGGTTATTTCATGTGATTGGCAGTTTCATGTGATTGAATACCCATAGTTTCATATGGTTCAACATTAATAGTTTATGGCAATATTATTTTCCTTTTGGGCCAGTTTTTCCTAATGCAAGACCAAATGACCAATTTGGTGTGTGTTGGATCTCCAGTGCCTGCATCACTCACGCCAGTACCGTCACCTACAAATCCCTCTACACATTTCCAAATGCAGGGGGTGGGAGTCAGGGGGATGGTGGTGAGGTGCCATACCTCATTTAAAAACTCTTGCAGTTGTTACAGAAACCAATTCAGGCTTGGCTGACTGAAAATATCCTCAGATGAGGTGGGACTTGAGCTAGAAATTGAAGGGGAGGGTAGACCTAGTTAGGGAGAGGGAGTCTGAGAACTCATTCTTTCCTCTACACTTGCAGAAGTGAATGGGCTGTAATGGAATTACTGGGTCCGGAAAGGGAAGAAAAGAAAATAGAGAAGAATGGGCCAATTTTGGTGAAGGGGATTCGAATAGGAAGGGGAAGGTGGGCTCTGAGGGTTTTTTGTTTTTATTTTTTGTTTGTTTTTGTTGTTGCTTTTTATTTTTTATTTTTTTTATTTTTTATTTTTTTTTTAAGATTTTATTTATTTATTCGACAGAGATAGAGACAGCCAGCGAGAGAGGGAACACAAGCAGGGGTAGTGGGAGAGGAAGAAGCAGGCTCCCAGCAGAAGAGCCTGATGTGGGGCTCGATCCTACAACGCCGGGATCATGCCCTGAGCCAAAGGCAGACGCTTAACCCGCTGTGCCACCCAGGCGCCCCATGTTGTTGCTTTTTAAAGTAGGTTAAAGGTCAACCCTTGAGTGAGCGTGGGTCTTATTGTGAAGGTAATGGCATTCCTGGGAGACTCCAGGAAGTGTTTCAGGAAAGCCTCATGGGGTCCTTGCTCTGCATCTTACACCCCTCCTGGAATCCATGTTCTAACAACTGGAAATCTGCACATAGAGGGGCTTGGGTTGCCTGTTGTATATCAAGGGGCACAGCAACTCTGGAGTGGTTCTGTCGTTCTCCAAAGAGGTGGAAGACCAGCCCTACCCTGTCTTAGAAAAGCAGCAATACCATTACTGAGAAAGAATAATTTCAGTATTTGTGTTTCCATATAATGCTTATGCGTTTGTGTGTGCCTTTAAAAATCTTAGATGCAACGATTAAACCTAACAAAAACTAGGAAACATGAAAGAACTAGTTCAGATATATTATGACTGCTGTCTGGTCTATAGACCACAGTACACATCTGGTGTATGCTACATAGATCAAAGCTCCAGATTACTAGGTGTTTATATGGCTGCTTCTCAGGAACATTGGTGAGAAGCTCATGATATAACCAACAGGAAAATGTTCCACCCCTATAATATTCTGGATCTTTGACGAGACAACGGATTAGAATAAAAATGGTGCATACACGATGATGTTAATATGAAAAACAAACAATATTACGGGTGGTGATAAGTGATATTAAAACAGAAAACAGTTTAAGAGGGAGAGAAACGAATGGATGTTTGCGTTTTACAAGAGGGTGAGTTTGTAAATGCCATGAAATATAGTTTCATGTAAGGATTATTCACCAGTCTCATCATTATCTCTCCTCAAGGTCTTTAAATAACAGGATCTACTTTAATAAAAAATGCCAGACTCCTCGAGCCTTCATGAATCGTCAGCAAAGCACACATATTATCTGTACTATACAATTCAGCCCTTCATTACATTTGCCTTTCTTTGTTTCCCATTGTTTCCCCGTCAGCCTCGTGAGCTCAAAATAGATCCTAAGCTTCTTGAAGGCAA
The DNA here is from genome assembly GCF_017311325.1 of Ursus maritimus. NCBI lineage: Eukaryota > Metazoa > Chordata > Mammalia > Carnivora > Ursidae > Ursus > Ursus maritimus. The sequence goes on along the minus strand of NW_024425119.1, from coordinate 13,517,879 downwards.
GAACCCTGCTTTAAACTGCGTCCAGCACATGGGCTGCACGTACGAAGCGGAGACTGATTTGTGGAAAATAGAGCCAGGGTCTTAAATTTCAAAGGGCAGCTCCGCCTTGGAGATGCTTTCCGCAGCCCCAAGCGCGGCCGCTCACCGGGGGCACTGTCTCGCTCCCCACACCCCTTAGCCGCCCTTCCTCATTGCTGTGCCCCACTGCGGCCAGCAGGAGGCGCCACGGACTCGGGTTAAGCCTTTTCCCCCTTCCTACCCCACTTCCCCCAGCACGTGACGTGGGAAGCGCCTCCGCCGGAGTCTTAGCAATAGGAGTGAGGGGGTGACGGGGTTTGGGGGTGGGGTGGGGTGGGGGGGATGTGGAGAAAGAGGACACGTACGCACACACACACCCTGGGAGCAGAAACATCTTCCCTAGCTTCGTGGGTTTCTCCTCCCACCAGAGCCAGTGTGTGAGAGGTAGGTGTGTGTGTAGGGGGGGGCACGTTTTTGGGTGTGAGACCCAGATCCAGACCAGGCAACCTGTGATCTCCCGCCCAGCCCCCGTCCCCGGTGATTAATACCCATTTTTCTTACTCTCCCCCTCCTCCCCCTCCTCGTCTTCCTCTCCCGCTGCCGCGCGGTTGACTTGCACAGCGTGCCCCCGCCCGCTTCCCCTCCCCCGGCTCGGATCATCACCAACTGGAATCTGGGCTCCTGCCTCTCCACCCCCCCTTTTTTTTTTTTTTGAGAAAGGAAGGTCCCCCCACCCCTTTTCAAAAACCACTTCCTTCGGCTTCTTCACCTCTAGGAAATCTCGGGGTTTTGCTCTTATCGAAAGTGTTCGTCAGGGTGATTTTTGATGACCACAATCCCGAAGTGCTGGCGTCCGAATGCATTTTCTTTGGCTCTGCCAAGCAGAGTCGTGAACTTCAAAACCCCCGACACGGATTATCAATCCTGCTTTGCAGGAAAGGAAAACCCTCAATCCCCGGCCACCCGCCAGCCCTCTCCGGAGATTCTGCAATCGCCGAGGCGCTCAGAGTCGGTACGTAAATATTCGTTTTGGAGTCTCCTGTCTCAATGTTGGGGTTTGGGGGTGTCAGGAAGATAAAGGGTCGAAGCAGTGGAATCGTTAACTAACCTGGTGTTGGGTGAAGCTCTTGAATCCAGCAGAACCCGGCACTTGCTAATTTGGACGTGGCTTTTTAAAAATATATATATTTTTAGGGTGAAAGGGGAGGGCTCTCTCCGGTCTTTTTTTTTGGGGGGGGGGCTCTTAATCCCCTTACCGAACAGAGAGGTTGGGCATCGGTGCCCCGGGCCGGAGCCACGCGCCGTGACCATCCGTCCAATCGACACGTTGCAGGTGAAGCCCCGTGCGCTGCATATCAGCGCGGCGGCGGCGTGAGTGTGCGCGGGGGTGAGTGTGCGCGGGGGTGAGTGTGAGTGCGCGCGCGGGGGCGCGTGCGCGTCGGGGGCGTGTGTGTGTGCGCGCGTGTCAGTGTGCCCCTTCCAAGAAATGCCCAGTGTGCACCCAGTGCACAATCAGAACCCATTCAGCACGAGCCCGGGGTGGGAGGAGGCGCTGCCGCTGGAGGCGATGGGGAGAGCGAGACAGACATGTCAGCAGCAATGCAGATGGGGCTGGGGGCCGCACTTGCTGGCGAGTTAAGTGGGGATTGTGTGTTTCTGCGTGTGTGTGAGTGTGTGCTGCTCTATGGTGCCGCTTCTCCCTCCCTCCCTCCCTTACCACTTCCCTCCTTTGCTCGCTCCCTCCCTCTCTCCTCTTCCATTCAGGTTGGCATTCCCACCTCTCATCCATGCCTGTCCCAGGAATGGTATAGCCAGACCTTTTCTGAATTATTTATAGACCGGTGCCAGCTGTTTTCAATTCCTCTCGTGTGCACTCTGTGGGAAATGCGGGGTTTCCTCCCCGTTTTCCTTAAAACGAATTGATATCTTTTTCGGAATGCATTTTTCTCACCCTCCGGGGACACTCGAATCAAACCCTGACCGCCTCTTTTTCCCCCCTCAGGAAGGGGACGCTTTGGGAATGACCATGCTCCACGGAGGGACAGAGCCGGCCCCCAGCTTCTCTACACAGAGCCTCCTCCACTAAAGCTCCAAAAATCAAAAACCGTAATTGCGAGAAGCCCAGCCACTAACCTCACATGCAAATGGAATAATTACTCTGGATTCTGCACTGTGAGCTGCTCTCCATACCCTGAATTACCTTTGAATTCTGTCTTTTTTCTTTGAATTTGCATCTCTTCAAGACACAAGATTAAAACAAAATTCACGCTAAATTGGATTTTAAATTATCTCCCTTTCATTTACCCTTCGGCTTTCTTATGTGGATATGCCAGCGAGAAGAGGAGACTGGACGTTCCCAACATGCTCACTCCCTTAATCTGTCCGTCTAGAGGTTTGGCTTCTACAAACCAAGGTAGGGCAAATTCTGTTTTATTGTCGTCTCACCTGGGGTAGGGATTCCTTGTTTATCTCTCTCTTCAAATCCCTCAAGTGGAATTTTTGGAAGAAAAGGCGACAAGATAATAAAATAATGCTGTTTTGGGAAAAAAGGCTTATTACAAAGGGGGAAATCGCCCATGTTAGATCTTTCCCTTCCTCATCAAACAGGTTTTGGGTTTTGGGGAGGCAGTGGGGGTGGATGTATGCAGGGACGGAAGATGTTGGGTGACATAAGGGTCTATGTATGTAGACGTGCATGGGAGACCTGTGTGATTTTTGAGCTAAATAGCATTTTATTCACCCAGGGCTAAAGCTCTGATTTTTATGGGAATCTAGAAAAAAAAAATTTTTTTTTTTCAGGCTAGCTTTTTCCCCTTGCCACTTCCATGCCTGTCCGTCTCCTGTCTCTACCTTCCTAGGCTTTTTTTTTTTTTAATGTCCTTTAAAGAAATGAGAATAATGATTACTGTGGTTGTTGCCCTGAAGTCCACTTGCTGTCTAAAGCATTGACACGGGGCCCAGAGATCCCGGGAGGCCTACTGCAGAGGGACAGGTCTAGGTGGGGAATCTGGCTGGTCTAGGAACACCTGGAATTGAAGAATGCTGCAGGTTAAGAAGGACTTCAATCTCAAGCTTGCAGAGAAGGAATTCTGTCAATATTCTCCTTGTGATTGATATTTCTTTTCCTGTGCTATTATTTTTGAGCTGTAAATTTCTCCTTCTGTCTACACATCTATTTATACCCACACATCCTCCAAGCAAACTGTTACTTCCACACTCTTGCAAAATGGCTATCTTGCAGAGTTCTAAAACGCTGTGCATGGGGAAGGGGTGCAGAATTCGACACGTGAGTCTTTGTGTTAAACAAAGAGATGTGCCGTTTGCATGTGCTCGTCTTGTACCTTCCAAAGAGAATGAAGACTTTCTTTTTGTCCCCCCCTCTTGTCAATTTTTACAGTATGTGAAATGTGGCTAGGCAGTATTTTTTTATGTACTTGAAAAGAGAAATAGCAGGAGAGACGGAAAAGACTTAGCTAATGACTCTTCAGCTGGGCACTCATGCAATGCAAGACAACTCCTGAGGCAATCTGATCACCCACAGGCTGGAGGGCTGTGATGGGGAGCTGGGGCTCTTTTCCTTGGTCCACTGACCGTACACCCCCAAACTCTGAGGGTGCCCAAATGCAGAAATCAGGTTGAGATACGGATCTTCAAAATCCTGTAGCCGAATCATGGGCATCAATAGTCTTTCTGAGAGTGTTCTCCCCCCAGATCTTTTTTTCTGGCATTTTTAATGACTATACTTTGAAGCAATCCAAAATACTAAAGGGATGTGGGGGAAGGAGGAGAGGCTCCTTGTCACTCAACAGCACACCAGAAGGTAGCTCTTCATTGTCCAGAAAGGATGGCTATCTCAGCCACATTCACTACCCGCCCCCCCCGTGTCATTCTTTGGAGCATTTAACTGGTAATCTGTACCCATCTGTACTGTCAGCAGAATGGGAGAGTGGGATCCCACTTTGAACCATGTTCTCACCACGTCTACAAATAGCTGAGGTTATCTGGTGTGTGCTCACCTTACAGACACCTGAGCTGGTTCTCCATCTGCTTCTACTCCTTCAAGTGGGAGGATGTATTCTTAATTTTACTTCAAAATAGAACAGAGGTATGGGTGAGAAGAGCAACTCCATGTGCAGTGGTTTCCTACGTACAGATGAGTGAGGTGAGGTGGGTGTCCCTGGGGCAGATGCCCCTTTTTTCATTCTTGGTGCCCACGACAGTGCCCTACAGTGACTAGGTCCTTCGTCATGTTGGTTGGTGACCAGGTTGACAGCAGGCCTTTGGACAGAGTCTCAGCCACATTCTCCTAGAATGCTCACGGGATTAAGCCAGGTTCTAGGCCATCCTTAGTTGGCCCTAAAGCGACATGAAGGACAAGAGGTTATAAGGGGAGGGTGCTGAGGAAGAGGAGGACCGGGTGGTGGGAAAGCGACAAAGAGAAGGGGAGGCGCTCCTTAGGATTCAAGGTGGAATCACCACAGGTGGTCTGTACCTTTACCACATCCAAAGCGGTTTTGAACCCTGATGAGGCAGGTGTGTCCCGCCCCCGTGAGCAGTCTTGGCGAGGCCGTGACTCAGTGGTGTTCCGGGCTGTCTCTGGGCCACTGTTCTCTCTCTCTCTCTGTTTTTCCCCTCATGGCACAAAGAGCTGACTGGGTTCTATTTTGTCTTCTCTCCTTCTGCCACCCCCCCCGTACAGTGTGGGTTACCTGAGGAAGAAATATGTCTGCTGGTGGGAGGAAGAGCAAATTTAATTTCAGTTGAGGAGCCTCCGTGATGTACAATTAAAAAAAAAACAACCCCAAACTAATGGGAAATAAAGATTTCTCAGGCAAGCCCGGCTAAGGAGTTTAGATTGGTGGTTTGAAGGGAAGCAGAGCAACATGGTTGCCTTCTGTCCCTGTGTGGTTCAGGCGTAGCAAAGCATGACGGATCTGGGAACACAGAGCCATGTGGCCGCCCAGAGCTACCTGTTCACGTGCGAAGAGAGGAGCAAGGTGTGCCCCTCGATTGTCTCATTTCTTCTCAGCATTGGTTCCGTGGCTAGGAAGGCTGGCTGTCTGAAGAGCCTTGCTTTGCCAGTGCGTGTATGTCGTTTCTGGCTGGGATAGATGCAGAGAAAGCAAAGAAGTAACGAGGCAAAATTAAAGGAAAGGAGGAGGACCAACACGTTTCTCTAGTCAGTACTTTGCACACCAAGTGCCTTTCTTGTAGGCTGAGTGCGAAGAGCGACTCCCTCTGGTGAAGGGGTGAACGGCAGGTAGCTCGATTTTGTATTCCTCTTCGCCTCTAGAAGGATGGCTTCGGAACCTTGACCATCTTCTTTGACCTTCATGCACATGCACCAGCCTTGGGTGAGGAGGGGAAGTGGGCACCTGGGTGGCGGACACACGGACTGAAATTGGTTAGGGGGGGATGAGCGATGCTGGACAGGGACAAATGGGACTGAGCTGATTCAGCCCTTGACCACATCCTCATTGCCGTGTAAAACGTTCTCCCACCTCCTCCATGAACGTGATGAACCCAGGATGCAGGGGTGTGCCCCCTATTTTCTTGCTCAACAATACGAAGATGAAGGTGACATGTCCACCACTGCTAACAAGTTAAAGCAAAAATGTCATGAATATTTATGGAGTAAGAAATATAGCAGGCAGGGGAAAGCACAGGTTGTATGTGAAGAAACCGTAGCAAAAAAAAATCAGCCTATAAAAGCCAGGGGCAGGGAAGAAGCCAGGGTGGAGCTCACCATTCTAAAGGTTGGCAAACTGTTGTTCTGAGCGATAGCCTTTTCTCCTTAATAAGGAAGGCTAGGGCTGAGAAAACCACTCATCTCCTGTAACTTGTTGAGGTCGGGAGTGGATATGCTGGAAAGTGAGTTCCCTTTTCCCCACTGCCATTCTCCAGCCTCCTTAGAAATTCTAGAAATTTCTTTCTTTCAGTAAATTGCATTTTCAGTCTCTGCTGTTGTGCATGCAATCGGATACCAGTGTCGTCTCTATAAATAAATATAGATCAAAAAGAGTTCCTGGCCTAATGAATTGTTCACATTTATTAAAGTGCATCCCCTCTTTGAAACCACAGAAGAAGTCTCTAGGGAGAGTAGATTAGTGGTTGAATTGATATGATCTTTCAGAAGGATGCCGAAGCCAGAAGAACCGAATGCAGTCGGGATGAGGGAGTCGGCGTAGCTCGGAGGAGGTGGGTTTCTCGGGGAGCACCTGTGGCCGTTAACGGTCTGTCTGTGGCCATGACACCTAGTCCATTGCGTGGATGTGCTCTTGGAGTTTTGTGAACCCAGAGAGGTGTGTTCGGGAACCTTCAGTTGGTTTGTTGATGTTCACCAACTACCTTATTTTTGTCTTTTCACTCTTAGTGCTTGCAGCTGAGGTGGGCAGAGAAGGTCGGCGTAGTGCATATGTTGGCCCTTTGCTGAAATCCTGCGTGACGCCCCGAGCAGAATGGCTGCTCTGCCTTCTGTGCAGCACCAGGGCTGGTTCATGATCGTTACCAGGCTTTTATCCCAATTTTGTTTTTATGCTCTGCGTCCCTAAGAAGTTGGTGAGCTCCTTGAGGACAGGGAGGGATGGTTATTCATCCTGGAATCACTTGTTCTTAACATCGTGCCTGGCACATAACAGATACTTGGGGAAAAAAATTAGGTAAGTGGAGAGAGGAAGTGATACATTAATTAGCAAATATTTGTTGTTTGTTCTGGTGGGTGTAGGAAGGATTTGAAGTTACTAGATGAGATCAAGAAGGTCAGAGCTCTGTGACCATTTAGAACGCACTTCCTCTGACCTCCTCATTTCGCAGGTGAAGAATCTGAAATCCAGGGACGTCAGGTGACTGGCTTACGTTGTGCAGCTGCTTGGTGGCAATGCTTTGTGCACCGCACCACGGAACGAGCTGCGGAGGTTATCTGCCAATGTCAGATGGCTACATCAACATTAGTCAAACTTGTTTGTCTATAGGAATCACCTGGGGATCTTGCTAAAAATGTACACTCGGGTTCACTAGGTCTGGGGTGGGGCCCAAGTGTCTGCATTTCTGACACTCTCCAGTGATGCCGTAATTGTGGGCCCATGCATCCTGGGTCTGCACCGCTCCTGAACTGAGTTCTGTGTCATGGTTAACGTTGGTGGCTCCACATGTATGCTCTACTTTTGGAACTTTCAGAATTTCTGCTTTTTCTTAAAAAAGCAAAGATCCAAGAGGAGCCTGTGTACTTAAGTTCATCCATGTCCCCTCTTCTGTCACTCTCCCACCATGTGTGTCTTTTTGCCTCTTCTGCTTTCATCCTCTGCGGTCTTCTTCTGGCCCTTTTCGTCGTTGAGTCTTCTCTTTCTTTTTCTGTTTTTCTTCTCTAGATAGCGTTTATGTATTTATCAGTGCCCCGTGGTCTCTTTTCTTTCACACTCTCTTCTTTTAACTTTATTTTTGTGTCTTTTGGTCCATGTTATTCAACAAACGTTTGTTAAGAACCAGTATTTGTTGAACGATGTGTCACGAGAAAGAATTAGCTCTGGTTCGTACCCTCCAGTAGCTTATAATTGGAAATGGGGGAGACGTGTGTAAAGAGATTATCATATACGTAAGTAAGATTTATGAAAGGGAAGCCTGGGAAAATGAGATGGGCTTCACGGAGGGGTTAATGTTTAAACTGTGTCTTTAAGAATAATTGGGAGGTTTGTGGAAGGGGAGAATGGTCAGCCTAGGAGGACGGAGAGCAGATGGAGAGGCAAATTGGTATAAAAGAGCCACCTTCTGCTCTTTCTTGTGTCCCTTAACCTGGGTAGAAGAGCAGCACAGAAACGTGCTGGTTCATCAATTAGGAATTTTGGATTCCAACCGATGAGGCCGGAGAATAAAGTCAGGTCTTCCGAAAAGGAAAAGGCGGAGGCTCTTTTTTCTGCTTCAGTGATTGTACAGTTAATGAATCCCACCCCTGTTTATTACGCTTGCCTTTAGAATGAGCAAATGATACAATTTTCATCTTAGACCACTGGATTGCAACTAACTTTGTTGATGGCCATTATAAAGAAAGGGACAGCTGTTAGTTGGTTTGTAGCCAAGGAGAGAGCTGGATCCTAGCCCAGGCCAAACTACTCGAAATGAAGGACCAGCCTAGCCCCATGTGTTTCCAAAGTAGTGAGGTAGAGAGTTGCCATGCTATTCAGACACCAGCCGCTTTCTTTAATGGCAGAAGGGAGCGATGGAAGAAGAGGGGCTCAGTCATTTCCAGGGAATTTACAGAATGCTTCTTGGTAGCCGCCTTAGCTGGCCTGGTGTTTTAGAAGCCTTTGTCATGGAGATGTTCCGGTGTAGAGGGGATGGAAAGACACCTTTTGCACTTCATTGAACGGTAGTTTGGGTGCTTCAGGGTGGATGGATTTGAATTGCATGTTCCTCTAAATTTTATTTGCACCTTTTTCTGCTGCCCATCCCTCTACCCTTTTACCCCGCCCAACTTCACCCATTTTCTGTGTGTTGTGGTTTGTATTCATTTCATTAGCAAAAGGATCCTAATCTCCCCTTGAAGACTAAAATTTTTAAAGATCACTGCATATAAAGAGAGTATTGTGAGGCTGGAGGTGTGTGGATGAGCCCAGTGTCCCTACTGGCTGACTTGAGGGACATTCATTCCAAGGTACCTTGAGGGGCAGGGCGGTGGAGGCACAGGGACAAGGCTTATGATAAGAGGAACGGGGAGAGGGAGGAGGAGGAGACACTAGGCTGGCCCCGAAGGATCAGCAGACGTGGAAGGAAAGAGAAGTACAGGCTTTGACCCTGCTTGGAGTCCAGCTTTACAGGGAGGGGAACGTCTGGAGTAGAGAGCTTCCTAGATTAGGATAATTTAAGGTTTTGACTAATTAACTCACTCGACTCATAAAAACCAGGCTGTGCTCCACACCCGCCACTCTCCCTGTCTTTGTTCCCTGCCTCACGAAGACTGTGAAGTTCCTTCTTTAGAAAGAAATGTCAAGTTTCCATTTCTCATTAATCTCCATAGAGAGCCTATCAGGGTTTCAGCTGGTTAGAATTTCTGAGGAAATCAGATCTTGTTTCTTTTTGAGAGGTGGGACTTCAAAACAAGGTGGGATAAAAGCCCTGCATTATTCAGGGAGGGGAGAAGAGAGGCTGCGAAGAAACTAGAAGCGGAGGTGATGTCTTTCATCCTTTTCTCAAAGCTAATTGGACTCCGTGAAAATGCGTAGACGTTTCGAAGCAATTCCCCCACCTTCTAGGGACCTCAGTCTGATCACTCAGCTGCCACAGTCGCTGGCGTCTTTGGGTGAGAAGTCACTGCGTTCCGTGTGTGTCCCAACATGCACACACGCCACGCACCTGTACACACGAGGCTTGCGTGTGTGTGGGTATATTTGTATAGCGACTTAACCTACCAAAGAGCAATAGTAAAAAATAATCTTAAATGCATTAAATGTGTTTGTGGAGTTTAGGTACAGTAATGCATATATGTGTGTGTGTGTGTGTGAGAGAGAGAGAGAGAGAGAGAGAGAGAGAGACATGGGGTAACAAGAATATTAATGCCGATAGGCATCTTGAAGATGATCTCTCCTCCACAACCACCATTTTAAAGCTGTGCAAATAGCTGCAAGGTGTAAAGAAGACACATACACGGGGCAGAGCCACATCCACTGAGTCTCCTTCCAGGGCTTTCCCGTTCACCGCCCTGCCCCTCGAGTCCCTTCGGAATGCATGTGTCTTCCGTTAGCTGGTGGGGGGCATTTGCTCAGGCGCATATCTTCAGAGCCCAGGGTACTCCTTGAGGTGTCCTTACAAATGCTAGGTTTTTCCAGGGTGTCCCGGTGGCTGCCTCCGTGATAACGGACGTATTGGTGGTCTTGAGGGTCGGAAGCTTCTTTTTGTTTCTGTGTGTGTTATTTCACTTGTGTGCAAGCCACTGCCTCGGGGCCTCGATTTTCTCATTTCTGAATCCGTGGGACAGGCTCTGCAGTCCTCTTTAATCCCAGCTCAATAACAAAATCACCTGGAGAGCGCCCACAAAAATAGACATAAGGAGCTACACAACCACACCAAAAGCAAAAACAATGATGTCCAAGCCCAGGCCAAACCCCACGCAGTGAAGTTAAAATCTCTCAGCAAGGGATCCAGGCAGGCGTCATTTAAAAACATTCCCCAGGGGATTCTCATGTGCGGTCATATTTGAGAACCACCAGCAAGATGACCGATGGGGCACCTGTTCTCTCTAAACATCACACGGTCCTAGCACCTTAACCTGCAGAGGGAGACCCCATCGCTGTCACACTCTTGCGTGACGGGCAGAGGGTCCCTGAGCCAAAGGCAGGAGAAGTGACTGGAACATGGGGGGGGGGTTAGTGTGCAGAGTGCACAGAAGGGGGTGCAGCCTGCTGTGGAATTAAGTAAGAGCAGGGCTGTATTTATTCCTGAGCTCTCTTAACATCGACTGGTGCAGAAAGTTAGGAAAGTCAGGGAGCTGCGTTGCCTGTCACCCTTGAAACAGGCGTGGCTGTGAACTAGGGCGAGTGGCCCTTGGCTCTGCAAACCTCCGTTCCCCTTAGTCCTAATTGAGGGCGCCCCATTTCTTGTTTCAGGGAGAAAGCCTCATTGCACTCCTTTATAACACTGTCAATGTAGGCAAACTATTAATAAATGGGGCTGGATAAGCAGACTCTGATTGACTGGTGAGGGGTGTGAATGGTACAATTATCTTAGTGCTGGTTGGAATTCGCTAGCCGTGTCACCCTCCCTCTCAGTGCCTGAAGTAGAATATTAAAGGCACAAAGAGGAGGAAGAGGGTAGGAGGCACTGAGCTTCGTACTTCTCTGACTGTAACTTTAATCACTGCTTATTAGGCTTAGCTGGGTTAATAGTTTTCTCACATCCTTCCTTTTTGGCTCCCTCCCTGCCCATTTTAAAATAAATGTGAGCCTAAATGTAGAGGTAAGAAACGAGCAGATTTATGGATCTGTGTTCCCTTGAAAAGACAGACCCGAGGAGAGTAAAAACACTAGTTCTCTTTTGGACATCTGCAAATAGTGGTTGGAAATGCGAGAGAAAGGTCATGAGTGTGGTTTGGACTCTCATTGGTGTCTGGTGGGATATGCAGAGGTGGGAGGCATTAAATATTTAGGAGAAACCCAAGAAGTGTACTCACTGATCTGAATTTTTAAATAAATATTAGTTAGCCCTGTGTAAGCAAAACGTCCAATCATTGAGATACCGCAGCCTTTCCCCTCTGCATTTGTCATGCAGACCAGCTTTATCTGAGAGTTCTGCGGGGGCCAGAATTGGTATCTTCAGGGTTCACGGCTCTCCTTTTTATCACCTCATTAGAAATTCCAGGATTGTTTCTGGGCTTAAAGGGGGAAAGGGAAAAATTTCAGTCCTTATCTGGTTCTGTTTATGCCTGTATCCTGGTTTTTCCTTCAACTCACCTAGGAAGAAGGACTACAGAAGAAGTCCTACCCTGGCCAAATATGGCTGCTCAGATATGGGAGGTCTTTCTTGGGTAGGAGAATGTTGATCCCTTGGATTTTTGAAGAACAAATACTGAATGGGTTTTCTTTGAGCCTGCATATAGAAGAGAAATCACTTGTGTTTGTTGATTAATTTGTCATTTTTCTATGAGAACAAGATTCATGGTTTATGTCACTTTATGTCCTCAGTGCTTAGCAGAATGCTCTCCACACTTGGGCAGTGCTCAGAAAATGCTCGTTGTCGATAAAGATGATGATGAAAATGGATGTGCATTGAGGACAAAGTTGACATATTTATACCTTTTATGTTTCCATTTCCTTGCCATCCAAGCATGTCTTGATGCTTTGGGTGAATTTTACTAGAGTTGAATGGATGAGAGTGTCTTTTATGCTAGCCATAGGCCGGCAGAATGAAAATACACCCATTTCTTAGTGTCTCCCCTCTTTGATCTTTATTTTACGTTGTGTTCAATGGGGGTATCTCTTCAAAAAGCTCTTACTCATCAGTAATTATACTTTTCCCTTTTCCTTCAAATTCTGTGTCGATACTGCCCGTTCCTCCAGTGCATCTCAAAGGCTGTCTCACCCACGAGGTCTTGCTTGATCTTCCCAACTAGAAATAAGCTCTCCCAAGTTGTTGGTTCACGTACTATTTTTATTTTCCCTTTGTTTGTAGCCCTTTTCTTATGCTGCTTTTGGGGCAAATCCCTTGAGGGCTTTTTCATCTCTGTCCCCCAATCACCTTCGCAGCACTGGGCTTTCTGGAACGAATAGGATCATGGTTATTCACCTTCTCAGCCTCTCCTTTCTATTCGGCACTGTTTACGAAGGTGCTTTGATTTCAACATAAAATTCAAGGTTGACTCTGAAATGTATGAATGATCTTTCCGTCGCTGTGGCGGGAATCTAGTTTATTGATAAATCGGCATTCATGAGGCTGAGACAGAGGTGGGGGGAAAGGAGTGAGGGGTCCTGGGATTAGAGAGCTAGAATTTGTAGACCATTTTAGAAATAAATGGTGGGATGAAAATGTTAAGAGTTATTGCTGTCGGTCCAAATGTAATAGTTATCCAAAAGGAATTGTCTTGCCTTTGCTTAAGACAGTCTTCTGTTGAAATTGGGCCTGGAATTGGCCAATAGATATTTGTGGTGTGCCCATGATAGCCTGGGTTATGTTAACATATGTTATCACATTTAATCCTTACCACAGGCTGACATTATTTTGTTTCTCAGGTGTACAGAGTGAGGATTAAAGAATTCAAGGTCACACAGCTGTGAGCAGGAAGCCAGGCTTCCAGCTACATCCTTGATTGTAATCCCTCGCTCTGTTTGTTTATTTTTTTTAAAGATTTTTATTCATTTGAGAGAGAAAAAGCACACACAAGTGGGGGGCAGAGACAGAGGGAGAGGAAGAAGCGGTCCCCACTGAGCAGGAAGCCTGACATGGGGCTCGATCACAGGACCCCAGGATCATGACCTGAGCTGAAGGTAGATACGTAAACAACTGAGCCACCAGGCACCCCACCCCTTGCTCTTTAAATCATAAGGAGCACCCTCCATGCAAAAGAACGTAAGGGTTTATGTTGTATGTAGAGGAACCTGTAAGTAGCATGTACAGCGAAACCTCAGCCGAAGTGACTTCTTCTTCTTTTTTTTTTTTTAAGGATTTTATTTATTCATTTGACAGAGAGAGAGAGCCAGCGAGGGAGGGAACACAAGCAGGGGGAGTGGGAGAGGAAGAAGCAGGCTCCCAGCCTAGGAACCTGATGTGGGGCTCGATCCCAGAATGCTGGGATCACGCCCTGAGCCAAAGGCAGACGCTTAACGACTGAGCCACCCAGGCGCCCCCAAAGTGACTTCTTGATCACACCTCTTTGTGTTTTGCTTTTGCCAAAAAGCAAAGTTGTTTTCAAATGAAAAAATGAATCCTCACAAAATTGCCAAGTTCTGGACCTTACTCTAATTCAGTGAGCGTCAAGGGGAGCGATTCATGGCACTGGCAATCAGCATCGCTTTCATTTCACATGATGGTTAAAGCTGAGGCACCAGCTTCTCAGCCTGGTCCTGCCTTTCTTTACGTTGACTCCACCTCCAAACTTGAACTCTTCTCCATTTAAGAGGAAACAATCCTTTTCTACTCATTTGATCGTGGACATTATGAAGAATGCTAATTTTCTGGTGCCTGCTTCTTTTTGAAACCCATTTGAGTACTACTTTCGGTGGAAACAAATGGTTAGAGTAAGAGAATGGCAGCCAAGAATACTGCTTTGCTGCTGGGTTTTGATTATTAACAGAAGTCATTATTATTGCTCTGTGAGTTAGACCTCCCTCATTCCAAGATGAATATGAGGGAGCTAGTTTTGTTTCAGATATCTGCATTAACTTTTGACACAGAGGGCAGTTTATATATAAACATCTAATACAAAGGTTAAATTCCATGTCTTTATTTTTCTATCTAAGGCAAGACAGCCTCTCTTCGTGCAACAAAGAGTTCTGGTACTTTAGCCCTACCACGAGCATATTTTTAACACGGCCTTCCAGTGACTCAAGGCATAGTGGTATTGAAAAAGGAACACTGGCCAGTGGGCCAGGAAACCAGGCCCCTTCTCAACCTCGCGTCAGCTCCATGTGATTCAGGCAGATTACATAACCTTGGTGAGCTTACTTCCTCATCTGCAAGATGAGGTCTTTAGGGGGGACAATTATTGTCTTGTCGATCAAATGAGGCAGCATAAAGAATGCCCTCAAACCACAAGTTTAATATACATACCTACAATAATATTATTCATAACTCCATCTTGCTCAGAATAATAGCCTTTCAGTGGGCTTTAATGCAGTGCGTCCACTCCTAGTGGGCGAGAGAAGAGAAAATATTTGTTGGAGAAGATAGGCAAGTGGGGGCAAAGTTACCAGGATTCCCGGGGCAGGGCAGCACCAAGGCCTGTTGTGACCTGTGGTTTTTAATCTTTGGTCCACGTCTCCTCAGGGTCTCTGTCACAGTATTTATCTAGAAAACTAGATAAAAACTTGTCAAAAAGGAGAGCAGGAAGACTCTTTCTAGCTTTATGTATAGAACTCTTTTTTCCAGGCTTATCTTTTATCTTTACATAACCCTTCAAGAAGAGTAGAGATGGAGATGGCGACACAAGCTAAGGAAAAGCTTAGCCACGCAAGGCCATTTTACACTCAGGCCTCTGCTCCTGCCTCTCACTCCGTCTGCAGTGCCCTCCCCAGCTTCCCTCCCCAGCTTCAGTCCTGTTCCGCCTTCAGGAGTCAGCTCGGGGATCTTCTGCTCCCGGTCTTCCTGGGCTCCCCAGGCTGGAGGCACTGCTGTCTTCATGCTCCCATAGTTCCCCAGTTTGAGATGATGCCTGCTGCGTCTCTGTCCCACCCACCTCTGATGCGAATTTCTCAAGGGCGGAAACAGCCTCTCCTCTCTGCCCCGTGTGTGCCTAGCCGAGTGCTGGCCCATGTGGACACGTAATCCACAGCTGCTAACATGACGTGAGGGTCTACAGGCTTTCCATGCCTTTAGAATTTAACAGTTCCAGCTACCCTCGAAGGTAGGTATAGCTATTGCCTACATTTTATGCATGAGGATTCTAAGGCATGGAGAGGTTAAAACTTGCTTAGCTCTAGTGGCAGAGCCAGGATTTGAACCCAGCTGTCTGACTTGAGCTCACATTCTTCAGCTTTATGCTCTTCAGCTTTGTAGGAAGTTTTTATGGTTGATCTGAATGATCAGAGACTTAGAAGAAACATATTGTGTGTCTGGTTTTACATAATGAGGACAGTGGAAGGAAGAGAAGATGGTGCACAGTGGGATTTGAAGAGTGGTTAGGACTTGGATCTGTATGAGTATTTGTGGACCTCATTCTCTTGATGTAATTAAATAAAATAATACAAAATATTGATGTATAAATTAAAAAATACCCGGGACTTCCAGAAATGCATGGGAATATGATTAGTATAATTATTGTTGAGTTTTGAGTGAAGCTGGTTGTGTTTCTAGAACTTGTGCTTCTGACTCCAGGGGCATGTTTGGGGTGCTGGGGGTGGGCTGGTGCTGCTGGTTTTGAATGGTCTCCATCCATTCTTACTGCAGTCTAATATAGTGACAGGTGTAGGAAACAGTGACTGAAGCCAAGAACTCAGGAGTCAGACAGTTAAAGTTTCTGTTTTGCCCCTGTTAGTTTAGTGGGCAAATGTCTTCAGTTCTCTCGACTCCCAGATTCTTTATCACAAGACGAGGTGTTAATAATTCTGGCTTTTTAGGTACCAGGAGAGTTAAGTGAGTTATTTCATTTTGAATAGTACTTGTTACAGAGTAAGCATTCAGTTAAGTAATAACCACTTTGATAGCCCCTGGTCCCAACCACGTCGGAGCCAGTTTGGGTGGCAAGGGTGTAATGTATGTGGGAATTGTGTCTGAATTAGAGGCTTCCAGATCAGGACTGGCATTGACTTCTTTGAGTATCTCATCAAATCGTAACTGGCAAGAGAAGAAAGTATGGCCGTGAGCTGACATGTTCCTAGAATGTTGAGAGGACATGACTTCTTAGTGCAAACAAATGGGGAAGATACCCCTGGTTGGGGACCAGTCAGTCAAGGATTTGAGGATTGAAGTGAGCCCTGGGCAAAGTGACCATGATCAAACGTAGGATAAAATGAAAAGCCAGTAAGGACGTATGCAAACAAACAAATGTAAATTTTGAGAAAGAAAGGAATTCTTTCAATGAAAGAAGGTAACAGAGGCAAAGACAAACCAATTTGGATGTAATAATGACAATCGTTTGCATTTCTGGAGTGCTTTATAGTTTACTAAGGGCTTTCTCGTATGTTTTTCTTCCCGACACATATTTTGGTCTTCCCAAGAACCCACTAGGAGGAATTCTGGGCAGGAAGTATTATCTCCATTTTACAGATGAGGAAATTGAGGTATGACGTATTCTAGCAATTGTCCAAAATTGCACAGTCAGGAAGAAGTGGAACTCAGTTTCTGAATCCCACATCCAGGGCCGCTCTTTCTTTGCCTCCGCCTTGAGAGAGCCGGGGAGAGCAGCTTGTTACCATGGTTGAGATACTTGAAGGAAGTCTAATTGGAAAAACAAAGAGTTAATTCTAAGAAGAAAAAAAAAATGACTTTCATGGGCAGGTGAAGATGTTTAGAAATAGTAAAAGTTGTGAAACCTGAAAAGGCAAGGTCACATACAATGCAGAAGACAGAAGGGTTTGGAACGTGCAAATTATTATTTCAGTTCTTTGTATTTTTCTTTACGTTCAGAATTTCTACAATACAGCACATTATTTTCATATTCAGAAAAGATGAGCTAGGACCCAAAAGCAAGAACTTTAATTATATCAGGAATTAGATAAAGGGAAATGGGGAAAAGTCATCTGCATAGGGCAGGAGGTATATTCTTACATTCCTAGAAATAGAATAGGGAACTGGTTACTAATATAGTCCCACGTGTGTGTGTTTGTGGGTGTGGGTGTGTGTATAATCTGGATTCTCTCATGGGTTAGGGAACACAAAACCAAGTTAAAGTTGGAGAGGTTTTTTTTTTTAATTTTTAATTTTTATTTATTTTATTTATTATTATTATTTTGAGAGAGAGGGTGTGCGCACACACACAAGCAGGGGGGTAGGGGCAGAGGGAGAGGAGAGAGTCTTAAGCTGGTTCCACCCCCAGTGGTCAGCCTGTCGCGGGGCTGGCTCTCACAACCTTGAGATCATGACCTGAGTCAAAATCAAGAGTGGGACGCTTAACTGACTGAGCCCCAGGTGCCCCTTTATTTTATTTTGTAATTTAAATTCAAGTTAGTTAACATATAGTGTAGTAATGGTTTCAGGAGTAGAATTTAGCGATTCATCGCTTACGTATAACACCCGGTGCTCATCACAACAAGTGCCCTCCTTAATGCCCATCACCCATTTAGTCCATCCCCCAGCCACCTCTACTTCAGCAACCCTGTTTGTTCTCTATAGTTAAGAGTCTCTTACGCTTTGCCTCCTTCTCTCTCTCTTTTTTTTTTTACCTTATTTTATTTTTCCTTCCCTTGCCCTATGTTCATCTGTTTTGTTTCTTAAATTCCACATATGAGTGAAATCATAGGGTATTTATCTTTCTCTGACCGACTTATTTCACTTAGTGTAATGCTCTCTAGTTCCACCCATGTAGTTGCAAATGGCAAGATTACACTCTTTTTCGTGGCTGAGTAATATTCCATTGTACATATATATACCACCCCTTCTTTATCCACTCCTCTGTTGATGGACATCTGGGCTCTTTCCATAGTTTGGCTATTGTGGACATTGCTGCAATAAATTCTGGGGTACAGGTGCCCCTTCGAATCAGCATTTTTGTGTCCTTTGGGTAAGTACCTAGTAGCGCAATTGCTGGATCATAGGGTAGTTATTTTTAACTTTTTGAGGAACCTCTATACAGTTTTCGGAGTGGCTGCACCAGTTTGCATTCCCACCAGCAGGGCAAGAGGGTTCCCCTGTCTCCACATCCTCGCCAACAGCTGTTGTTCCCTGTGTTGTTAATTTTAGCCATTCTGACCGGTGTGAGGTGGTATTTCATTATGGTTTTGATTTGTATTTCCCTGATGCTGAGTGATGTAGAGCATTTTTTCATATGTCTTAGCCATTTGTATGTCTTCTTTGTAAAGTTGGAGAGGATTTTAAAACAACAATTAAGAGTGTAATAAATAACCTCAGGTCTTAACGGCAGACTCTAAAATGCCTCTAACAAATGGTCACTGCAGGGCCAAAGGCTGCCATTTGAGATCACAGAGGACTGGAAAGATACCTGAAGGCCAGCTTATAACCTTTTAAAAACAGAGATGATGGCTGGAAATTATAAATTCATAAGTATAAGTGTTAGATTGGAAAAAATATCAAGCATAATAGCCAGTAACCAAAACCTTGAAGAGACCAGGGCACAGTAACTCTCTGAATGGTTTTTTTGAAGAACAAACCCTATCAGGTCTGTAGTTTTGTGAGAAGGAGGGCTTGGAAGGCTGTAGGAAACGGACATATGTAATTGAGAGAAAGAAAAAATGACGGAAGTTTTAGATCTGAATTCCCCTGAGATTCTATCTTTTAAACAAGGAGAATGGGGTAGGCTGAAGAGTTGGTGCTCAAAATGGAGCCTCACGGGCTGAGCCGTGGCTGCCCGGAGAGGCGATGCCGTAGCCCGTGTGGCTTGTTCACAGCTGGGGGACACTTGGATTGAGGTGGGGACCGTGAAGAGCTGTGCCTGCCTTTCATGTCTGAATGGAAGAGAGACTGTGCTCCTGGCTGAGGGGCGAGGAGGTGTTGTGTCAGGGTTGGCTTCACAGCTGTTGTACAAGAACAGCCCCACTTACAGCCTCCACACGCCATATTGCCAGGCCAAGTCCCTGCTTTATCTCTGCCCCCCCTTCCCGCTGCCTGTCCACAAATTGCATGTGATCTGCTCTGGATCCTCTTCTCAGGAAAAAACCCACCTTTATGGAAACACTCCCAAAATTCCACACAGAGTATTAGGGCGTTGGGGATCCCTGAGGCCCATGCCTGGATGCCAGGTCAAGAACCCTTATGTAGCTCTTGTTCCTCCAGTTATTTGTCTCTGGAAGGTGGGGTCCTTGGGGAAGATTTTCCTTGGGAGCCCAACTCCTTCGTTCTTCCAGGATTATCTAGCCTTGTGGATTTATTTCCGGGATGTTTATGAGGGCTCGAGCCAAGTGCAGGGCTCCGAGCTCTTTTTTTGTTGTGGAATCAGGCATAATACCTGTCCTCCAAGAGCTGACAGACCAGGAATTGAGAAGGAGGCAGAACTGAAGTGTCTTTTAAGGTGGCCTATACCAAGTGAGGTAGGAGCACTGGCCATCTGGCTTAGACTTGAGCGAGCCAGCGAGGTCACTTGGGAGTTGGGTTGAAGTGCTTTGGAAGGGATGAATGTAATTCAGATGAAACTGGCATAAAGGAACAGCTTTATGACTCTCCCTGCTGTGATAGCCCTCTCCTCATCTACCCCAACTGCCTCCTTGACTCTTGTCGAAGGCCCTGAGAATAAATTCTAGCCAGAGATGAATTCTCCTTTGGGACCCCAGAGTGATGACTTCTTGATTTCTGATAGGACCCCCCTCACCTCCCAACAGAGTTGATAGTGGAGATAACGTTTTTAGATTTCCTTCTTACCCTTCTCACGACTGGAACTTTGTTTCTATTTTCTACTGGGTGCCTCGTAGTCCCTTTTCAGGACACCTCGGTACCAGTGTCCCCAAGGGACCTTTCTAAGCTGGTACTGCTGTGGCTTTTAAACCAAGGCAAACTTAGATTTTGAATAGTCTTAAGTCCAGAGGTAGCCTGAAGCCCCATGACCACTGCTCAGAGAAGTAACCCATTGGACTCCAGAGCCAAGTCTTTGATGTTAAAGGGACTTTGGTTCAGAATCCCAATTTTGCCACTTGCCACCAGGTGATCTTGGATCATGCACTTCATTTTTTGGCCCTCAGCTTCCCTCTTCTGTGAAATGCAGGTTATGTGAAGGTTGGATGAGGTAAGGTATATAAGTGCCTGGGGCTCAGCTCCCTCCCTTAGGTCTCCCAACCATCTCCCGTGAGGGGTGCTAGGAGTTCTCAGTAGGGCAGGAGAAAGAAAGAGTGATGGTCCTTTCTAGCCTTTCCCATTTTCTGTTTCTCCCACACAAATGTCTACCCCAATTTCTCAGCAATCCTCCTCTAGGACTCTAGTGCAAAGAGAAGAAATACAGAAAGAAGACAGATGTGTTCCTTTCTGCTTATGAGGGGAACAGAGGGAAGTGTATTTAATCCAGTGGCCCAGGGAATGGGGAGTGTTTTAAAATAAGTCTGGAAAATTAGGTATGTCAAGGGGGTGCAATCTGGGAAGACCTGAGGGCTGAGATCCTGGAGTTATTAGAGACAATGGCAAGGAGTGAGGAAAGAGGGAGAGAGAGGAAAAAAAGAGATTGACAAAAGGAAAGAGAGGAAAGCACCATATCCAGGACATGAATTTCAATCAAGTTATTTGGCTTTTCGTCCACTTTGTGTGTAAAGAAAGGAAAAAGACCAGGAGGGGAGAAATGGAAGAGGAAAGGTGGAAAGCAAGGCAGGTAGAGGACGAGGGGGCCGGAAGGCAGTTTCCACTTCCCTGCCAGCGGGGACGGGTCTAGTGCAGAGTGCCTGTCTAACTGCAGTCCCCAGAGAGGGGCGGTCCCCGCCGCCCCCGGCCACCTTCCCAGCCTGGCCGGTGACGGAGTGGCTTTAGCACATTTCCGGAGGAGAGTCAGAAAGCGACAGCTGCTCTGCCACCCTGGGAAGTTCTGTCTGGACTCCGGGGAGTGTGCGCGACCTCTTTGTGGAGGTCAGCCAGCCCGCCCGCCTGCCAGCCCCTCCCCGGGCTTCCTTGGGTGTTACCGGCACGGGGGATCATCCAGCAGGCTGCGGAGCAGATCCGTGCTGTGTGTAACTTGCTCTGTGTACATTTCTTTGTCTTACTCCTGCCTCTAAATGGTGGCAAACAGACATTTTGGGAAGGAATTAAGCCTTATGAGTTTACAGAATGTCAAGCATTCAAATGGCAAATAGAAACCAATTTTGAATTTTTCTGGGTTTTAGGTGATTTGTACCATGGTGCCTCCCAGTAGCCTAGGCAATTCAGGGATGCTTCCACACAAATTGAATGCGGTTTGCGGAAATCGGAGGCTAATAGTCTAATCCCACGGCAGGCTGGTGGGATATTGGTTTTTGTGAAAGCCTTTTGTTTCCGTCGGAGGAGGGGTGGCATATATTAAAAGCGTTGGGTCCTGGTCTCCCTTTGGTATCGGAATTGGGTGGGAATGAGGCGGGCGTGGAGGCAAGAAGAGCCTCCCTTTGCTCCTGCCTGGTTCCTCGGTGCAGTTGGGCTCCAGCCCAGATGCAGCTGGAGGACGGAGCTGCTGCCAAGTAAAGCCGTGCTCCCCGCTGCTTGCTGTGTGGAAGAGCCAGCTTAGTGCACGTGTGTGCGCATGTGTGTGTGTGTGTGTGTGTGTGTGTGTGTGTAAGAGAGAGAGACAGAGAATGTGAGAATATGAATGAGCAATGAGTCCTTCTCAGCCTACAAGAAACTTTAGAGAAGGTTGGCAAGGGCACCGATTCTGATTTTCTACCCGGGTACCAGTATATTTGAAATGACGCCCAGGTGGTTCTAAGGTACAGCCAGGCTTGAGAATTGCTATTCCAGACCTTCTGCCCCAGTTCTCCCACACCTGCTCCTTTGTGTCGTACGTGCAAAGTTAGGCTTCATCTCCGACGGTGCTGCTTGAAACGTCCTCTCGAAGGGAGCAGGCCGGTCCCGATTTCCTGAAATTCCTGACTATTCTTGTCTGCCAGCCCAATGGACCCATGTTTCTAGAAGACATGGTAGATTGATTAAATAAGTGTTCTTAACCTTGTAATTTTATGCACACAGCTCCTCATGCTGTGGAAATCACTGTTCTTAGATTTTTCATTGTAAGTGGGTTGTTGAGATTGCCCAGAGGGAAAGAACTTTCTCTAATTTTAATAAAACAAGTGTTTATTTAGCTACTCAGTTAAAATAGTCAACGTTTTCACTCTTCATTCCATTTTCTGCTATATTTCAAAATAGACACTAAAGAATGTGTGTGTTGGATTCGTGCGTTCTTGCCCGTTTCCGCTGAACATCAGCCACTTACCGGTTAAGACGGGTCCTCCGCGTCATCTCCACAGCACCTGCATTCAGATCTTAAGAATGTGCCTTCCCTCACTTGCAGTGTGTCTTTCTTACCCCATCCCCCGAAGACCTGGGTTCACCCTCGTTCCGGCTTTGCTTCCTCTGTTTCACCTGAGTCACTGACCGTTGACTTGTCCACGTGGACTCCCTTGTCGCTTCCTTCCCTCCTCAGTCTGCCACTTTGTGTTTCATCACACTCTAATCTCTCCATTACTGCGCCGTCAGCCTGCTTCAGTCACATCTGCTTTTGCTGTCCTGCTGCTCATGCTATTGAGGGCAACTGAAGACAGTCCCAGAGGTGAGCTCACCTGGCCTGCTTCCGTCCTGCCTTCCAGAACTCCATCATCACCGAAGGATGGGGTGCCTAGCCTTCTCTCACGAGCCCCAGGATCACATGCTCCCGCAGCTCTTACAGCATCACCTCCCTGAGCATCCTGTCCTCCACGCTGCTGCTTACAGCGGATGGGCGCATCACACGTGGCTGAGGAAATCCGCGCTCTCTGGTATAAATATCCACAGTTTTTGACATCAACGTTCGTGCTGATCTTTTGTGTGCTGGAAACTTCGGAGGGGCCCTTTGCTGCATCTTTCTCGACTTGGACAGCCTTTGTCTCCGATGCAGTCCAGCTTGTCATTTGGCGGTCTGTTGTCCCACTCAGGGCCCCCACACTTTCCTGACATCATGAAACTCTGTCTTCCCCCTGATTCTTCACAGCTGCTTTCAGTGTGGTGGCCTTAATGCCTTTATTTATTCAAACCAAAATTCGTGTGTCCCCCCCCAACCTAGCCCATCTTTCTGAGGTCCCTACTTCTTGGCTGAGGGCTAGCGTTCTCCCAGAGCCCCAGGCTGGCCCTGCAGGGATCTTGTACGTCTCCCTCAGACCCGCTTCCCAGCCCGTGATGGATCCTGTGGACTCTGTCTTCAGAGTGCTTTGCTTCTGACTACTTTCCACAGAAAGGCAGCAGAGCCTCGCCGTGAGAATCGTGGACCTTGGAGCCAAACTGCCTGATGTCCGTTCCTAGTGGTGGGACCTTTGAAAAATCACATACCTCTCTGAATCTTGGTTTCCTCATTTATATAATGGAGATAATAGTAGCACAGCTGTTTCACAATGTTGTTTTGAGGTTTAAATAAATTAATCGCTGTGAAGTACTTAGAACAGTGCCCGGCACGTTGTGAGTGTTCAACAAATAAATGGTGGATACTATTCTTACTTCAATATGAGGGGTTCTCTGGGGATCGTTTTGCCTCTCAGGGGACATTTGGCAATGTCTGGAGACCTCTTTGAATTTCCCGACCTGGGGAAGTAGAGGCTGCTGTTATTTAGTGGGTAGAGCCCAGGGATGCCGCTAAGTGTCCTACAGTGCCCAGGGCAGCCCCTGCTAACAGTTGTCCAGCTAGAATCTCAAGTGTCGAGGCTGAGAAGCAATGCTCCACATCTTGGCCCCAGGAGCTGCCACTGTTTTCTCACGGTGTAATCTAGTGCCCATTTCTGGGTTTTTTTTTCTCGGTCCTCAGCTCTTTGGAAGGCTCACTTTATCACACGGTTTCAGTTACAAACTGATTTCGATGGTTCTGAAATCGACATTTCCAGCATCCTGAGTATGTCTCCAGTGGTTTTCTAGAACAATCTCCCCGATCACCTTCTCTCCACATTGGAAGACGTTAAAGGTGGAAAAAAGACCTCGTGTTCCTCTCCGTTCTCCACTCAAATGGCCGTCCTTCCCCAGTATTGCCACCGTTGCCAGTGGCACACAGTCCTGGCATTGGTTCCCACTGGCTCCGTCTCCGAAAGCCCCCGCTTCTAGTCTACACCAATTTCTGCCAGTTCTTTCTCCGCATTGTTTCCTCTGACCCTCATTTCCATTTCCATGGCTACTGCTTAGTGCAGGACTCTGGCTGGCTTCCCTGCCTCCCCTCCTCTCTGCCATCCTCCACACAGCTGCTGGAATTGTCTTCATTAAACACTGTTTTCCTCTGCTCAAGAATCCACAGTGGCTCTCCATTACCACTTATTAGCAGAAGGAAATTCCCCACAAAGCCCTTTATGGCCTGACCTCCCTCTTGACTTGCCCCCCCACCCGCCCCCAGCAGCCGACAGCTTTCGTGTTACTCCTGCCAGGTCTCTGGGTGCTCACCTGTCTGAGCTCCTCTTGTCCTTGTCTGTGTGCCTTGGTGTATTAGAATTTCCCTCCCTGGAATGCCTTCTTCTCTCCTTCTGGCCAAACCATGTCCGTCACCTCTTTCAAAAGCTGGCTCAATTTGGAACTCCCCTAGGAAACCTTCCTGAATAACCCACCAGATTCTCCTTGTCCTATTACTCAGTATCTCATTTTGGTCTTAGGTACTTATTAAACTCGGCCTACGTTAATTTACACCTGCTGGTGTGTATAAAGAATCTCTAAGTATTTTTAAAGGTTTTCCAAATGTGTATGTTTCATTCCCCCCAATTTTTTTTTTTTTTTTTTTTGGCTCGTACCTCTTTTTTTTTTTTAAAGCGAATTCCCACAGCCCAAATCAAGTGTGCTGGATATAGCAGGGCTTCAATAAATGATGTCTTTATAACTGTCATTTTTTTTTTTCTTCAAAGCTCAGGAGGAATTCCAAGGGCATATTTTATGGGTGACTTTAAAATAACTTGCTCTTCCCTTGGTGGCTGTGTTGGTGGTGGGTGGGAGGAGGATGAGGAGGAGGAAAATCTGGGTTTGCCAAACACACACAACGCAATGGCTCTGCTAAAGGAGCTACCAGCGGGAGCAAGGATGCGGTGTGAGAAAGCACACTAGGGCCACAGCCTGGGCGCTTGCTAATGGGGAGCCTTCCTAGGGATAAAGGAGAGAAGTAGGAATCTTCAAACACCGTGCACACTGGTTGTCATCACTTACGAGGTAACACCTAGCTGCATAGCATTTTCCAGCAAATGGGGCAATCTTAAATATATTCTCTCATTGGATTTATGAGGGAGATGATAATATTCCATTCAGCAGCTGGGGAAACTAAGGGCAGGAAAGGTGAGGTGACTTGCCCCTAGCATTTGTGACTGTTGTGAATTCTGGATTCTTCCCATTGTACTCCACTACCTGCCCTGTGAGGTAAAGCTTTAGGGTCATCTGTCCAGTTCAGTTTTCTGATATTACAGATTGGGCTGCTAAGTGATTCCCTTATGGCTTCAGAGCTCTGGATAAGTAAAGCTGGGCCTCAGATTAATCCCTCGTTAGTGCTCTTTTCCTTTATCACCAACGCTACATTTTATTCTTAATCCAGGGTACAGATAGATCTCTTCATGACAACCTCGAGGCCAATGTTGTCCAACAGACCTTTCTGCCATGATGGAAGTGTTCTGTATCTTTGCGTTCCCGTGTGATGGTGTCTAGCCACGTGTGGCCGGTGAGACTGGAGAACTGAAATTCGAGTAGTCACAGCAGGCTGTTGGCTTCTACCTTGGACACCACAGCTCTGGACCCATTATTTTTCTTATATTTGTCAGAATTAGCAGTTTGCCTAATCTGGGTTTTCACCTCCTCTCCCTTCCCCTTTCACCTGCTGGGAGGTCACCGTAAACCCTGAGGAACCAGAATGTGGGAGTCTGGATGATCCGCAGGAGAGAGAAGAGAGTTTCTGTCTGAGAAAGCTGACCGTTGTCCTTGGGTGGGAAGTATTTGTGGAAGATGTGTCGCCAGTTCTGGGTCTCTTCCCTCCCAGTGGCCCCCTGCCCGTGAGCTCAGGACTCAAACCTGTGGAGACCTGGACCTCTTGGGGGAGACAGGCCGACGAAGGCAGCCGAGCTGTTCCTCAGAGGTTGGTGGAGGGGGCTCTGACGTGGTGCGGTGGCAGCTAGCCAGTCTCCTCTATGCGGTCCAGAAAAAGGTTACTAAGGAGATAGATGTAAATGAGGTCATTTGATTCTTCTTTCTTTAATTTCCACTGCGAAACACCTCAGAAGTGCCTAGTGGTTGAAGCCTCCCTTCAGAGAAGCTCTCCTTCTCTGTCTCTTGTGCGTTTGTGTCAGCGTGCGTGTACACACATCTTTCTTCCCCTATCTTGTATCGCCAAAGAGGTAGTGGTTACCGTATTTAGTGAGGCTGGATCCCCCAGAGGAGGGGAGAAGTAGCACGCTTGTTACTGCTGAGCCCCGTGGAAGCACCCAAAAATGAGAAACCTCCAAGAGAATAGTTCATGGAAGCGATAGGTTGATAGTATGGGATGGGAGCCTCTCTGGGCCTGCTTCTTTCCCCGTTCTTGTTCGCATCTTCTGCTCAACTTTGATTTTAATCTAATTCATTATTTATGCTTACAAGGAAAAAAAATACTGAATTCTTTTTAACCCAGGGGACATAGGTATTGGAGCTCTCACCCTAGGTCAATTGAGTCTGTTGACACATGGAAATGAAGGATAGAGGAAGAAAGAACTTTGCTTAGAAATTCAGCCTTTAGGGGCGCCTGGGTGGCACAGCGGTTAAGCGTCTGCCTTCAGCTCAGGGCGTGATCCCAGCGTTATGGGATCGAGCCCCACATCAGGCTCCTCCGCTATGAGCCTGCTTCTTCCTCTCCCACTCCCCCTGCTTGTGTTCCCTCTCTCGCTGGCTGTCTCTATCTCTGTCAAATAAATAAATAAAATCTTTAAAAAAAAAAAAAGAAATTCAGCCTTTAGGAGTGCCTGGGTGTCTTAGTTGGTTAAGCGTCTGCCTTCCTCTCAGGTATGATCCCAAGGTCCTGGGATCGAGCCCCTCATTGGGCTCTCTGCTCAGTGGGGAGTCTGGTTCTCTCTCTCTGAAATAAATAAATAAAATCTTAAAAAAAAGAGAGAGAGAGAAATTCAGCTTTTTTTTTTTTTAAAAGATTTTATTTATTTATTCGACAGAGATAGAGACAGCCAGCGAGAGAGGGAACACAAGCAGGGGGAGTGGGAGAGGAAGAAGCAGGCTCATAGCGGAGGAGCCTGATGTGGGGCTCGATCCCATAATGCCGGGATCACGCCCTGAGCCGAAGGCAAACACTTAACCGCTGTGCCACCCAGGCGCCCCAGAAATTCAGCTTTTAATTACAGTACTGGGGGGGGGGTGTTTCTGAGCTCCGATTCTCCAAGTCCAGAGAAGTTGTGGAATAACATGATCTTGACATTAACCATTTAAGGGACATAGATGCTACTTATCCATGTAAAACTTTATCCTTTGCTCTTCATTGCCATGTCTGTTTACAGGAAAGTAGAAGTGGGATCCTCCACAAGTCACGGCTTACTGGTGAGCCCTCGGGGGACACTCTGGGTTTTGCTTATGATGTCATAGCTCATTGCTGGGTGGACAGATGTGACAGCACACAGGGCATCCAGAGTCCATATGGAATGAGCATTTGGGGGCAGTGACTTGGAGAACAAGCGCTTGTTTTCAGACTGAGGCTTTTATTTTTTATTTATTTTTTTAAAATTTTTAAAAAAGATTTTATTTATTTATTTGACAGAGAGACAGCCAGCGAGGCAGGGGGAGTGGGAGAGGAAGAAGCAGGCTCCCAGCGGAAGAGCCTGACATGGGGCTCAATCCCAGAATGCTGGGATCACGCCCTGAGCCGAAGGCAGACGCTTAACGACTGAGCCACCCAGGCGCCCCGGACTGAGGCTTTTAAAACGGAGTGAGGGTATGAGCATTCAGGGCAGTGGTGACAGAGAGAAAGAGTTATTGCCCTGATAAGAGAGTTTTGCACAAATTTTCTCTGAGGAATATGGATTTCAAGAGCATAACTCAAATTGCCATGAGTTGCCTTTTAAATCAGAGATCTGATCTCATCTGCCTTCTCTGAAACCTTTAATGGCTCGTTATTGCGTGCAGAATGAAGTCCTCGCTGTCCCCTGCCGGCGTTCACAGGCGCGTGCGTGAGGTCTGGCTCTCACAGGCCTGTGCGGCCTCCTGCCCACCACACGGCTTCTCCTCTCTCCTCCGCCCTTGTCATCTGTGTGTTCAGCGCGTGCCCTTGACAGATAGACTTGGCTTTGCCCAAGCCGCTCCCTTGTCCCTTCAGTGACGTCCGGCAACCCTGCCTTCCATCCCAGCTTTGTCAGGATTCTGGCTGTTCCTCCAGGTCCCACTGGAATCCCACTTCCTCTGAGAAACCTTCCCACTTCCTTCAATCAGGCAGACATTTCTCCCTCCCGCGTTTTTATGTATCACTCTCTATTCTCAATGGCGCTTGTCACCAAGTCTTATCTTGGTTATTAATATCTGTGTCTGACTCTCCCACATGATGGTAGGCCCCTGGAGGGCCAGGCTGCGTCTTGTTCATCTTCGGGTTCTGCATGGAGTCTAGAAAAGTGCATTGCATACAGTGGGCACGTTAAACGGAAGTGTTCTTGGTGTCTCAGCGGAAACTGCTGGCTGCTTAGCTTTCTCTCTTCATTTGCTTTTTATATACCTGGTTCATCGTTTGTAAGTGTTGGACAGTACGTACGGGCCCGCTCGTGCAATTGAGGTAAGGAAGAAACTTGCCCCCCCCCCCGCCCCCAATGATGAATTCTCCTCAGTTCATCTCAAAGTCATTTGGAAGCAGAAAGGATTTTCTCGAAGTAGGATGAATGCAGTTTGCTTCAGTTAGAGCTGGTTCAGCTTGTTTCTCACTGTTTCAAATCATCAAAGTAAGGTTGTGGATTTCAATGCCTCACAGGTTCTATTCTGCTGGACAGAACCAGGGTAGCAATTTAGGCCAGACGCTAAGCCCACTGCAGACGTGTGGTGACACCTGAGTCCTTGTTGCCAGCCCTCCCGCGTCTTGAACGTTCCTTTAGGGCATTGGTTTTGAACGTGTGTTTTCCTGAATGGTGTTTACAAGTATTTACGGGTCAAATCCTGCTACAGGAAGTAGCTGGAAAATGAAAATCTCTCTGTACCAAAGAATGCCAGGTTTAAAACACGTGACGCGTTTGTTTCACGTAACATTCGGTTGGGTAGGATTTTTAGATTTAAAACGTATGGTCAAATTATTTATAGTTTATTGCAGTATTCCATTTCCTTCAAATATCTCGAAGATGTTTTGTTAAATCTATGATCAATTTTGTTCAATCCCCTTCTCCCGGGATGGAAAAGAGACGGGGGTGGGTGAGCCGGGAAGGAGAATCATTTCTATGTACCCTGAGAGGAAGAAAAGGACACCAGCCTGAATTTGTCCCTCCGTCAGCTCTATCATGTCGGCATTTCTCTAAAGTGGACGCTTTCCCCCGTGATGGAGTAACTGGTAGGCTCAGTTGTAGTTTTTCTTCACTTGTGAAACAAACTATGCTTTTTTTATATTGTAAGATTTTTTTTTCCCTTCACAGAAGAAAAAGTTATTTTTTTCATGTGGTTTTGAATGTCCGCAAATAGTTGCGCTGAACCCAGACGGGGCTCAGTCTGCAGATGGTCAGGCTTACTTGTAGGGGACCCCATTACAGACACTGTCATGCTTACACCTAGACCTGAGGGGCCGGAGCTGCCCTGAGCCTGGGGATGGAGCGCTCACACTCACCTGAGGCCTGGCTCCACACTGACTGCCTGTCCCTCAGAGCCACGGCAGGGCCTGGTCATGGCACGGACGCGGCTCTACCACTTTCTGGCTCGGCCGGTTCCCTTGGCTGAATTATGAAGCACAGTCATGTTTGTTTGGTTGTGCTGAGGCAAGACTTCCGGGATCAAAGTCAGTGTGGGTTAGCCCTGGACCTAGTGGGCACATCGTACCTGAGAGACGGAATCACGGAATGTTAGTACTGAAAGGGACAACACTTTGTGTGGTTGGGGACGCTAAGGCCCATGCACTAAGCAGATGTCAAAGTCTGTAGCTAGTGCCTCATCCAGGGCCAGAACTCAGGGCACCTGAGTCCCCTTCCAGGGCTTTTAAAACGACCTCAGTGATCTACCTACTGTTTTGATCATACATCTTGATTAGGGAGACATTTTGGAATATTTATCCCCAGTGTGTGTACGTTTGTTACATAGGAAGACAGAATCCACATAAGGTAGTCTGAAGGGGAGAGCTTAATGTTGGAAATTAGTTACAAAGGGATTGGAAGAGCTGAAAAGCTGAGCAGGGCATGACCAACCCCAGACGCAGCCTCAGCTCCACAAAGCGGGAAGTCGGTATCTGCCTTTGGGTCACAGGGAACGAGATGGGAGTTGTCCATTGGGAGCTGGGACAAGAAAGTGGTGGCTGCTTAGCAGAGCATGGAATCCACGAAGGAGATACAGCCCCTGGGAAGATGCTGATTAAAGCGGAATATCGTAGCTTCTCCTCTCTTTGGGACCCCCTCGATCTCTAGGCAGACCCTTCATTGTTTAAACCTAACTAGACTCGTTAAAATGAGACAAAACAAAACCTACCCAGAGGCTTTTTGGCAACAGAACATGGGAAATGTGGCCTGCAGGGTTTTGCCCCCACAATACTGAATAGGGCAGAGGAAGGGAGTGGGGAAGCAGGTCTCAGAGCACGGAGGAAAACTGAGGCAGATTGTTTGCCAAAGGTGGCTGCTACGCTGTCTCCCCTGCCACAGGCTCTTCTGCGGTGTGACCTGGTCGCGCTCCTTCACAGAGGGAGCCTGGTCCCCTCCCCTTGTGTCTGGGCAGCTTGTGACCGCTTCTACCAATCGAGGCTGCAGAAAGTGACACTTGGTGACTTCTGAGGCTAGTCAGAAAAGGCCAGGGAGCTTCCCCTTCGTTCTCTCGGTGCTCTTATGCTCTAGAGCTCCCAGCTGCCATGCTGTGAGAGGCCATGTGCAGAGGCCATATGTAGGTGCTCACATTGACAGTCCCAGCCAAGCCCAGTCCCAGCCATGTAAATACACTAAGAAGTTCCAGATGATTCCAGCACTCAGCCCTTGGAGTCACCTCCCAGTTGTTTGAGTCTTCCCAACATAGGCCCCAGAAGTCTTGGATTTGAGACAAACAGTCCTGCTGTGCTCTATCCAAACTTTTAACCCTCAAAATATATATAAAATATTATATATAATATAATAACAATAATTTTTTTAATACCACTAGATTTTGGAGTGGTTTGTTATACAGCTGTATGTAACTGGGGCACAAGTGATCAGGATGTTTATTTAGTACACTGTTATGTGTGTGTTAATATGTCGTATCCATTATAAAGCACACACAAAACCAGAAATTAAAAATGGGTGAGATTGGGGCACCTGGCTGGCTCAGTCAGTTAAGTGTTTGCCTTCAGCTCAGGTCATGATCCCGGGGTCCTGGGATCGAGCCCCACATGGGGCTCCCTGCTCAGCAGGGAGCCTGTTTGTCTCTCTCTCTCTCTACCACCCCCCTGCTTGTGCTCTCTTGCCCTCTCTCTCTCTGAAATAAATAAAATCTTAAAAACAATGGGTGAGATAAAATTAAATGTAAATAGAAGTTCTTACATTTTCTTTCCATACCTATTGAATGGTCTTGCCCTAGTTCTTGGGATGTTGGAGGCCACACATGGTTCTTTTTTTTTTTTTTCCAAGATTTTATTTATTTATTTGACGGAGAGAGAGAGAGCCAGCGAGAGAGGGAACACAAGCAGGGGGAGTGGGAGAGGAAGAAGCAGGCTCTCAGCAGAGGAGCCGGATGCAGGGCTCCATCCCAGGACCCCGGGATCACGCCCCGAGCCAAAGGCAGACGCTTAACGACTGAGCCACCCAGGCACCCCCACACATGGTTCTATACATTATGTACATGGCCAGAAGTATCTGATATTTCTGGTCTTCTAAACAGCCAATGACTACGTCTCCAATCTGTGGGGAGGAGAGATCGGTGGGGGCAGTGATAGGGAAAGGACATACTGGGGAGGTATCCAGCGAAGATGTGTAGTAAAGAAGAGAGGTAACCATAGGCGATGGGGAGGTTCTGTGTGATGGAAAACAGGGCTCCTAGACAGGGTGGAGATTTGTTCTGAAGCAGTATTAGGGTTCAGAACATTAAATTTCACTTCTGTGATGCCATTCATGAGGACCATCATGCCCGATATGGACTCCCGCAGATACTATATAGAGGTTGGTGGACAGGGATGTGTTAGTTTCAGTAACACAATTAGAACTATTATGGAGAGTTGATCCTAGAGTTGAGCGCCTCAGAGGTCCGAATATTTTTAGGAAGAGATTGGGTTGAATCTTTTTTTCCTGGAACCTCTGGTGTATTTTGTATGTGCACACAGTATGCACATAGAGACATGTACTTAAGGTCTTTATGTACATTTTAATTTTTATATCATAACATACATGTAGGCCTCTTTCTTCACTGCTCTTCCACGTCGAAAAAACTCAATGAATATCTTTGGAGTTCTTTTTTCTTATCACTATACATACACGGATTACTGTTAATATGAAGTGTGCGCATATGTAAAACCCATACAAATAACATATCTGATCTGTTGAGAGTATGGAGGAGAATTTGTAAAAATGGATTTCTTTTTCCTCTCTTTTCTGATGTATTCCCAATAAAATCTGTTTAGCCCTTCTCACTCTGAATTGCCTTTATAGGAATCATGCAGGTTAACCAGCCAGCTGCATCATTGCATGGTGGCCAGCTACTGTTAGGGGTGTGGTTTCACAGATATGTAGACTCTGTCCCTGCCCTGGAGGAGCTCACAGTCTGGAGGGAGAGACAGACAGATGAGTGGATAACTGTATTCTGTGTGGGGAGTGCAGTGATGGAAGTAGGTATGGTGTGTGTGGGAGCAGGTGGGATGGACACTTAGTGTCCATGAGGTCTTCCTAGAGTCTTGACAAATGGGGGCAATTATACATTTCTACCAACCACGAATTACATGTACTTGGCTTTTGGAATCAGTGTGCTCTCTACAAACAGACTGGATTATTTGACTTGAATATCCTGTTAACGAGACAAGCTAATTTGCCCAAGGGGACCTCTTCACCCCTTACATTTAGGCTAAATGCTTTTCACATTGGATTTTCTTATTCCGGGTTCCTATCTGCTGCTGGAATACATTTTCTCTAGGCTCTCTACCAAGTATGGAGACCGTTTCGGGATGACTCTGGTTTTTCAATATTTCTGCTTCGTTTCTGGCCTTGGCATTCCATATACGGGACGTTCTTTGCCCGTGTCTGGAGTTGGCAGATTTAGCAAACGAAAACACAGGACACTCAGTTGAATGGGAATTTCAGATGAACAACAATAATTTTTTAGTAAAGTATGTTCCAGGTATTGCAATATTTGCATAC
This sequence comes from Ursus maritimus, assembly GCF_017311325.1. NCBI lineage: Eukaryota > Metazoa > Chordata > Mammalia > Carnivora > Ursidae > Ursus > Ursus maritimus. The sequence continues at coordinate 13,484,466 of NW_024425119.1, read as the reverse complement.
TTACACTAAAAATATTTGTTTTTTTTATCATTGAAATTCAAATTTAAGTGGGTGCCATCTATGCTATCTGGAAAGTCATATCACCACCATCCCTGGCTTCACTCTTCTTCGTCACAAGGGAGTGGGAAGTGTTTGCAACTTTTATCTCTAGAAGCACCACTTCTGGGGTGGAGATTTTGTCCTTTGTTTTCCTCTTTCCTGGTCAAGCTTAGCTTTTTTAAAATTTTTTAATTTTAATTGTATGTGGCTAGACCTGTCAGTCAGAGCAACTGTGCTGAGCTTACTTCTGATATGGACTCTGGTGATATTAAAAATCTGACCTTTCACTGAACTGCTTCTACCAAAGTGATATTGCACCTAAAACTTATTTTGCTCCGTAAACTTGGAGTGCAAACTCTTTGTAAGGAATGGTGTCTAAAGCACTAGTCAGAGGCAGGAGTGTAGGCTCAGGGAGCAAAGGGCATCATTCACTGTTGAGCAGGGATCTGAGACGTCTAATCTGACAGATCAGAAATCCTTTTTGTTGATTTCTTCATTGTTGACTGTGATCTGGTAAACTAAAACTCTGGGCAAGTAACTTCTAGATAGGCCAGGACTCAGACAAAGGCAATAACAATAATTGAGTGAAGCGTGCTTTTGTTCACACTAGACACCATGCTAAATGCTTTCCACGCATGTTCACATTGAATCTTCATGACAATTGAATGGACCTACGTACTCTTAGCACCCTCATCTTCCAAGTGAGGAACAGGCTTAAAATGGTTAAATAACTTTCCCAAGGTTACATAGTCAGTGGCCTCGCTGGGATTTGAACTCAGGTTAGTTTGATGATAGAGCTCCCATTTTGAGCTATAACCTTACAATGCATGGGGTTAGGCTGGGCTTTGGGGGTCTCAGTAAACCCCTGCAGGTTGATCTGTCTGTTCTGTTTTAATGATTTCTAACAAGAAGGAGTCCCTTACAACCTCTTCAGTAAGTTCCTCCACTGTGCAAGGCCCCATTTTGACAGGCTGTTCTTCCATATATTAATATAATGTTCTTCCTCTGCAGTATAAAACCATTCCTTAGCTTCAGTGGAAATAGCAAACTGACCAGTATCTTCAATATAAAGCGATAATTTTTCTTTTTCCTTCAGCCATCTCTCAGTCTTTTAGGTTCTGTAATCAACATCACCATCAAAGATCATGCAAGTGCCTATTTCCTAAAGTTTAGTACTCTTCGTGGCTCTCTTTTGAATTTCTTCTCAATTACATGTAGTGAGTGCATACTAAATATGAATTTGATTGGCTTGGATCTTGCAGCCTTCTCTGCTGCAAATACGGCATAGCCCAGTGCATGTCAATAGGTGTGTAGTATTTTGTGGATTTCGTTTGAGCTGTACCCCTCTCTCGTTTCCTTGCTCACCAATATGTACTACGTTCTTCTTGCTTTGGTGGTCTGTGGTCTTATTCCAAAATTCCTGAACATGTACACAACCGAAAGGGTGTGTTAATAATCCCGTGTCCACTAGGGAATGTCTGACACCCTGGTATAGAGGCTGGTGGCAGTAAGATGTCACATGTGCTATGATCATGAGACCTTCGAGCTCCTCACAGCTAGAGGGCCCCCATGTCAGTGGCTCTGAGCTGATTGCAGAACGCTCCTGCAGCTTTCATGCCTCAGTCCTTAGAAGACTTCAGGAGGTCCTGTTGTCCCTCTGGTTGAGTGTTCAGATTGAGGGTCTTGGAAACCTGCGGCTGCACTGAGAAAAAAGAATCAGGAAAAAGGGTGAGGACATTTTCTGCCATTGATCTCAGAGGCCCTGTAGGATGTGGGAGAGCTTTGGAGTTAGAAGAGTTGGAAACTCTTTTTGGGATATCTCCGTAGCAGCCAGGAGCTTTTGAGATGTCTCTGCTAACGCTTTCACCTACCCGTGGTTTGCATGCTTGTATAGCCTGAAATGCACACCCGCATCTGCCTTCCTCCCTGATTTCTCTCCAAGAGTTCTGTGTTCTTTAACCAGTGGACTCAACCCTGATCCGTATCCCCAAGCACTCTTGGGGTTGAAACAAGGATCCCCTGATGTCCAGCAGCCACACATATTTCTGCTGTCACCTGCTGCGAGGACTAATGGCCTGCCCTCCGGGGGACCTGAGATACGGCAAAAGCAAGAGGACCTCCGGGAGCACCCGTGAAAGGCCAATTTAACCAAACTGTCTTTTCCCCAACACTTGGTTCTTTCAAAGAAAAAGTAGTAGGATGCGGAGTTTGTGGTCCCTGGGTTTCCTGAGTAGCTGCCCATCAATTTAGAGGACTCAAAGTGCTGGTGACTCCAGACGGTCCACGTGTCCACGGACTTCCCATTCTTCACTGATTGCCTTCCTGACATTCAGTGTGCTTCTCTGAGGACCACAAGCCCCGATCTATACTGTGAATCAAGACGCACCGTCTTTGGTATGTGGAGGGGATTGATGTAACCTACATTCAGAGGGATTTTGAATTTCATAGCTAGAAGTACAGTTGCTTCTTGCAGAATCCAGGTCTCTTAAGTCTGAGCTCCTCTTTGCTTCAGAAGCATGGCTTTTGAATGAGCGGTCTTTGTTAAGTCACCAGGGTTGGCTGTGCCACCACCAGCTGTGTTACAGTCTTTGGCATCAGAGCAGAGCCGGATGACTCTGGCGAAAATGAATTTGAGATGAGATATGTATATATATAATCTAAGATCCAAATCGGTAGGGCTGTGCTTTGTCTGTGAACAAAGAAAAAATAGGCCTTCTTTGCTATTTACAGTGCTGTCTCAGCAAGGCACACGTTGCTGCATCTTCGTGCCCCCAGAGGGCTAGCAAAGGTTTGCTGTTCTTTCATTGTGGTCCGTTTTTGAATTTAGTGTTTAAGCACATGGGGCAGGGTTGGATTGATCCTTATGAGAAGAAAGCGTTTACCCGAAGGATCCCCCCTGGCTGGGACTTTCTTTAGGCTCTTGCTATGAGGCAATGTGGCTATATTTGCCCCAGAACCTTCTTTTTTTGTCTCCGTTCAAGCACACTTGGCATTTTGTATTATATCTGCCCATGTGCTAGTTCTGGGTATCATCTCCTTCCTCCCAGCCCTGGGTCTACATTTAACTGAAAGATCGCTAGCTCTCGAATGAACAGATGCTGTACTTTCAGGCTCTGGGTGGAACTGTGGTGACTTTTGTCACAGTTTTCTTGTAGAGGTGTCCTAAGGAGAGTGAAAACAACAATTTCAGTTTAAAATGTGATGCTTCAGGGGCGCCTGGGTGGCGTAGTCGTTAAGCGTCTGCCTTTGGCTCAGGGCGTGATCCCAGTGTTCTGGGATCGAGCCCCACATCAGGCTCTTCGCTGGGAGCCTGCTTCTTCCTCTCCCACTCCCCCTGCTTGTGTTCCCTCTCTCGCTGGCTGTCTCTGTCAAATAAATAAATAAAATCTAAAAAAAAAAAAAATGTGATGCTTCAAAGACCACATTGCTGAGTAATATTCCAGCGTAGTGGGATTATAGGTAACCTTTTTCTTTCGTCTTTCCTAAAGGCTTAAAATGTGTTTAATTTTACTTTTTAATGAAAGTAGTTGTAATTAAAAAGCATCACTGAAAAAAAAAAAAATCTGCCACTTCCTTGGTACCGAGACAGGCCAGTAAGCCTAGAGGGTGATAGATGACATGAGTTTAACATCGTGGAAGCTCTTTGGAGAAGAATTCATGCTTCAGCCTCAGCTTTGCACTGTATGTCAGTGATGGTTGCCATGGTGATGTTTTTGGTGTCATCAGCAGAGGCTTTGGGCTGCGTCTGGGAAATGAGCCACAGCCACAGGTGGAGTCCTGTAGGATCACTTTTTATGTTCGGGTTTCAAGTTGTAAAGGAGAGGATAAATGGGTTATTGAAAAATATAAGATACAGGATGGAGAATCCCCGTGGAGATACTATGTTACAGGAAGTGGGGGTAGGATTGCTGTTGGGTGTGCGGGGAAGACGTGTGTGCGGTGGTGGCCGTCTTCATTCCCGTCACTGACCACAGCCTTTCAGCGAGGGGGATGCAGGATTTTTGATCTGTGTTACATCTGCCCTGGCCAAACTGGTTCAGGGGCTTTAGCTGCTTCTTGGGCCAAGCTGTTGACTCTCTCTTCCCTGTGGGGAGATAATGAAGAGAAGAAAGCAAGAAGCAGCCAAGATTGGCATAATCCTAGAACAGTGAGCCTCAGCCTTTGCCTACTCTGTGGGGATACAGACAGTGAGGGGGCACATGCCCTCAAGTTCATGATTTATTAGCTAGGCTGACCAGACCACAGTCAGTGGGAAAAGCAGCAGGCCTGCAATATTCCAGAAGTTCTCAAACACAGCAGCCTTCACATTGGAGAGCAGATAACTTTGTGAGCACATAAAGACTTTCAAGGAATATTGAAGGCACGGAGAATTTTAAGGGACTTAATTTCCAGATCTTCAGTTTTCTAGCTCATTCTTTCCTAAAACCAATCTGCTTGAGAAAGGGCCACTGCCTCTTTGCCCCTTCATGATCATTCTTTTCTCACTTTACTAAAGAAAAACCTATCTCTCACTTTCCCAGAATTTTACTATATACATTGCCCTAAGGTGAAAGAATTTCTAGTGGGGCTGCATAAAGGGGTAATTGGAAATATTTGTGGTAGGGGGAACTTCTTTCATTCAAGACACCATAAACTACCTTATTGAGAGATAAGTTTCTAATAAGGGCTTTTACATTTATTTAAAAAATTGTAGTAAAACATACACAAAATAAAATTTAACAAGATTTTACTAGTTAATACTCATCTGCCAAAATTTGTAACGTAGGTATGTTATTTTCACCAAAGGCTTACAATGAATAATTGTATTAATATCTAAATCCGGAAAAGAACAGTTAAACACACAGAGCCTATGATTACAGGTAATACAAGATAATCATAAACTTCAATTTAGATACATATTTTGGTTGCAAAGTGGTATGATAGAGAGTCGTCATTAAAGTACTTTCAAGCCCAGCATAGATACCACATTACTACAAAATCTTGTGGGAGAGAGGAGAGAGAAGTACAATGTTAGGGGAAAAAAAGGAATGATATGAAATTTGTGACATCTCAGGATGAGCTTAAGCTTATATTTTAAAAGTGGATGGTGATAGATAACAAGTTACTACGGTATTTATGTTCCATTAAATACATTAAAAACAGTGATGTAGCAGTTTATTTAAAAGTGTTAGTATTTACTATATGTCGGAAATTGTATCCTTTGCAGCCATTTAGATTACCAAGAAAAAAATTTTAATGTCCATTTAAAAATGGGCACAGGGGTGCATAATTTTAAGAATCCTTTTAGTGGGTAACTGAGCAAAAAAGTGTGAAGATACTGTTCATATTCCGCCACCCTGAGTTTTTATATATTTATACTAACTTCAGTTTATACTAACTTTTTATATATTTTATGTATTATATTTTATATGTTATATTCAATTTATACCAACTTTTTATATATTATACTAACTTCAAAACCCGACCTTTCTTGTTTCCTGCTTTGACTCACCAATATCTTTACTCAGTATCCCCACGGAGTGGTCCGCATCACCCTCTGGAATGTTCCACAGAGCTGCCTAGCACCATTCTCGAATTAGGCTTGTCCATCCACCTCCTTGCAATCCTGCATTCTTGTAATACGGGCAGTACTCTGCAGTCCGGGACAGTACTTTGGAGGCTACCCAGTTGACCATCACTCTGCACAGCCATTCCTTGGAATTACGTCTGTGATGGATGATTTACCTCCAACTTTGAACGCTGCGTACTATGCTGCTGACATCAAAGTCGGGGAAGCACGAGTTCTTGTGCGACCTGATCTCCTAGACTTCAGTTGGGGCTGGACTGCCCTGTTTTCCCACTGTCGTTATACTGTTGATTCCATTCCTTTGGCAGAATAGGCTATGGTGGCGCTCCTGGGAGTCTGAGCTGTCACCCTCACTGACTCTCGGACAGCCTGCCTCTCTCTAGCAGTGCTACACCTGTAGGCCCATGTAGGTCGTACCCGGTTGTACCTGTAGGGACTGTGCTCCGTGCAAAAGCGAGCTCTGGAGAGGCAGAGGAGGGGGCGTACAGAGCTGCCGTCATTGTGTTCACAGGAACTTAACGCTGTTCTCACAGGTAAGACAGAGGCTCAGGTGTTTGCAACTGTAGTCAGTTGCTTTCTCCGGGAGCTTTCTCCAGGATCGCACAGGCAGAGCCAGACGGAAGCAGTAACACCCAGGAAGGCAACAAGAATCTAGTGATGCAGAAAACACAGCCTTCAGAAAGGAAGTGCAGGTTACTTACGAACTTGTAACACCTCATGAAAATGCTTAGCTTGCCACTTCTCAGTCTTCCTAATGTCATAACAGTGATGCATTCAGTGGATTAAGCAGCAGGAACAAGAAGAGTAGCAGGTGCTTAGTTGCATTTTGTTTGGTGGGCTTGTAGATTTTTTTTTTTTTTTTGCCCTGCCCCAATTTGCTTCAGGCCTTAGACCGCTAAGCGCCTCATTATTAGTGCCAGGTTAGGAATTTGTATCGAATCCCTCTACTCTTGAAAAGTCCGTGATACTGGAAATGCAGTTTATTTTTCTAGCCATAGCCCTCTGAGAAGTGAAGTGCTGTATTGTAAACAACTCATGTGTTAGAAGAACCACACAAATGAACCCGCTCCATAGTCCAGATCTTGGAAAAATTAAAGCTCTGAGCTTACAAGAAAGTAGGTACGCGAAGCCCTGTTTGGTTCTGTGACCCGGCCCCCAGCTCTGTGTCCCAGCTGGGAACCAGTGCGGGATCTATCACCATCTGAGACACATAGCATCGACCTGAAAAACACTGGAATCATCGGGTAAAAGCCTTCATCATTCTCTCTAAGTGAGTGTGAAATGCACAGTAGGGGCGGGGCGGTTATCACCAGGTTCCTCAGAGACCTCAGAGTACCCCCTGCAGAGGGAGCCTGCTAGAACCTGGCTACAGAGGGCACAGTGGTGCACGCAGCTATCAGAAGGGAATGCTGACGTGCACAGCTCTCCTGCCGTTGGGAAGCCGTATTGGGCCCAGGGGCAAACTTTGTACCTGTGATACGGTGGGTGATGTGACCGAGAGAGTGGCCTTGCCATTGTCACCTCTCCTCAGCAGCATGTGGAGAGAGAAGGGTTTCAGGAGTTGAATGAAGCATTTATGGGAAGGGGGTGTGTAGCAGTTCAGAGGGTGGTTTGGAAAGATAGAAGAGAGGAAGTGAATAAAACGAGCTAAGGTGGGTAGTGAATAGGCATAGCTGCATAGAATAGGGGTTGTCCTTCCTAGACTTGTCTTACAAATGAAAATTCAAGTAGGCAAATGTGCGTATACATTGGTAAAGGACTTTAGGTTCATTCACTGATTCATTAATTTGGTAGATATTTATTGAGCGTCTACTACGTGCCATGAACTGTTAAAGTGCCAGCAGCACTGCAGTGAGCCGGCAAGGCCAGGTCCCTGCCCTGGCGAAGCATGTGCTGCAGTGAGAGAGACAGTAGACAGATGTGGATATAATGACATCAGAGAGTGATGAGTGCTGTCAATAAAACTGAAGACGGATGAAGAGACAAAGTTCTGTTTTAGTTAGGTGGGGCAGGACAAGCCTTTTGGATAAGGTGACATTGAGCAGAGTCAGGAACCAAGTGAGGTGGGTCATGTAGCTATCTGGGCTGAGAGTATCTCAAGCAGAGAGAGGGCGCGTGCAAAGGCCCTGAGGCAAGAATATACAACTTAGTTGAAGAGGAAGCAAGGAGGCTGTGCGGGGAGGACAGTGAGCGGGGTGGAAACAGGGGAGGCAGGTCACAAGGGAGTCAAGGGCCAGCTCACGTAGGGCTTTGCAGGCTGTGGCAAGAATTTGGGATTTTATTCTAAATTCAGTGGGGGAACCAGCTGAGAATCTTGAGTAGGGACGTAACACCATCTGACTTAATGTAAGCAAATTATCATCCAGAAACCGGTCTTATAAATTGTCATTTGATTTGCGCAGTGAGCCTCATGGGTTCATTCTGTTTCGGATATGAAGGAAGCAGGATAGTCTTGCACTTACTGGCTTGGACTGTAGGCTCAGACAGACTCGAATTTGAATCTCGACCTTGCTTCTTAAGGTTTTATAACTTTGGGCAAACGCTTAAATTTGGTACATTTCTCTGTTCTCATCCTTAAAATGATGGAATCATAATAAGAGCCACCGACAGGGCTGTTTGGAGGGCGGCATGAAATGATATCCATGAAGTGATGGCACAGGGCCAGGCGCGGCCACGGAACGGTTGTTCAATGCTCGGTGGCCACTGCCCTTCTCCTCCGCGAGGAATAGTCAGGCCCCCTCATCCCCTGGCGTTTTCCTTGCTTCACCCCCACCCCATACTGCCTGCCTCTGAGGGGGTGCTTTTCCCATGAATGGAGATGGGGAGGGCCTCTGCGGGGACCCGAGGGGTCAGGGACATGATCGAAGTGCCAGGCAAGCAAGGTGACTACAACAGCTCTCAGGATCCTCTGTGATTTGTCCTCACGGGGAGACATGATAAGAGATGGTGTCCATCCCCAAGTATAGTGCTGTGCGCGCAGCAGGCCCTGGATAAATATTTGTTGGAGCTGAGAATCCTTTATAGTGATTACCGTCTCTGGTGAAGGACACCGTATTGTAAATTCCCATTTGTTTGGACTCCTTCACGGTATACGAATCCGGACCTGATCTTTACACTTGGTATGAAACGGAGAGTTGGAAATAAGTGACTTTATAAAAAATAGACGATTACCTAATTTAGGCCTATCAGGACATTCTTAATTAATTTGCCTCATTTTATTTTACTTATTATCCAGAGGTATCTGCATTTAAAATACTATTCGTACAGCCATTACAAGTCATAAAATAATTATTTCCAAAAGATTTGAGTTTTCATTAATTTTGATAAGATATTCTAACCCTTAAAAAATTGTAAGTGATTTAGATTTAATTACATTATTCAATGGTACAAGTTTAGGTTCAAAACAGTAAGTGCTCTGGCATGTGGCTGAAGAGCTGACAGGGTGTGTGGGGGTTGTGAGGATTGGAAGAAGGATTTTTCTCAGGCCTTGTTAAGCAATTTCTAGGGCACTAAACAGAGGTAGAGGTCGCTGCTTACAAAGTGGATCAGTAGGATGTCCTGAAGTTCAGGGCTGTCCTTCCTCCCCACCCCCAATCACATCCCTGTTCCAGTGGGCAGTTCCAATCCTTCTCCCCCAGCCACCTATAACTCGCTAATGAAGTCTGTGGTCTCAGAATCCTTTGGTTCCAGTGGAAAAGGTAAAATGGCGGCGGTTGGGGAGACAGCCTTGGATTTGCAGGTGGAAGATGGTCAAAGGCAGTCCTCTTTCAAAGGTTTATAGACTGGGGGATTACAGATTGACTGCCTTGGGGCACACAAGCTTGAACCAGTTGTGACTCACACCTGTGTTCCGTCTTTGACCTTTTGCCCAGGAGAGGGCAGTAACATGCTAACATTGAAGCTTTTCCAGTTGTCCTTAATAGACACTGCGAGAGCCTGTACAGAATTAGTCACAGCTGAGCCTCATTTTCGTTCTCCCCTCATCAACATTCAGTTTTACATTGAGTTGTTTCAATCTTTGGCTCCCATGGTCTGCGCACATACAGACCTGGAAGGGACATTTTCCACCCGTTCATAGGATACGAACAGGCTGGAAATCTGCAGTGATGCTTTCTTATGCTTAATGCTGTGAGTGCTGCAGGCCTGGGTGGCTACTTCTTGGTGGATCAAGTTTAAGGGCAGATTATGCGGCTCTATCTCAGCCATTGAGGTGGCTGTCCTATCCCGACTTTTCTAGACTAGCAAATCATGCATCCTCCATCCTAGTACAGAGCTCTGTGCCTTAGAAACAAAAGGTCACACCCTATCCTGTGCCTTACGTAGGGTTTGAAATGAAAGCAGCACTATTATTTTTTTCCCCTTTGTCTGTCCTCACAGCAGGAGGATTTGATGGTCTGCCTCAGCCTTGTCATGCATATGGCTAGGATTGTTGGCTTTTCTCTTGGAGAACTTCGTGACCCCAAGGTCTGTGGGGAAGTTGTGTGCTAGTTGTGGGCATTTTTAGCTTTTGATCAGGCTCAATATGGGTGCATAAGGTCTCAAAATACCGAAAACAGGAGGAGGCATTGGGATATAAAATCATCCTCAATAGCTAGCAAAACTGTTCTGATCATCTCGGCATTTGGCTTAGCTTTATCTGAAAACCACAGAAGAGTGTGAATCTCCCTCTAACTCAGCTCTCTTTCACCCACCTACTTGTGGGTGTGGCTGCCTTCTCCGGGGCCAGTGGTTCCCACAGGGGACACCAGCATAAATACAGTGGTTAATGAACGCAACTGTGAGGAGCCAAGGGAATCTGTGAGAGAGTGTGGACGGGATGAGTGGTGGGAGGGGAGGAGAGGAAGGGTGAGTGTGAACTTGAACCTTGCAGGTACCATGTTGGAAGTTGTGTGTGGAGTATGGATGTTTGTAAGCTGCACTTGTGTGTGTGAGAGAGGGAGAAAGAGAGGGAATATGAATATAGAAAGGGAACATTCACTCATCGCCGAATGACTTCTTTAGTAGAGCAGTTTTAGGATATTAGTGAAATGTGAATTTCACCTCTGCTCCCTTCTGTCCACCTTGCCAGGCCACAACCAATTATTTCCCATTGTTGAGTGTTTAATGATTTCCAGCCGTAGGGCTTTCATGGCTTCTCCTGGGAGCTTGCTTCACACTCTGTTGAGTTTCAAATGTTTCTTGATACTCAGCCTACACTTCCCTTTGCTCAATTTCACCCCATTATCTCCTAGTTATACCCCTTGTACCATCCTTATAAATCAATCTCTTTTGCCACTTCATCATCTGGTAGTTTGGAGCCTGATGCGTTCCTGTGCGTGTGTGTTTGTGTGTGTGTGTGTGTGTGTGTGGTGGGAGAGAGAGGTGGATGGGAGGGCCAATGAGAAGGTGAGAAAAAAAACAAAACCACTGGGGAAAAATGCCTTCTGGCGGTGCTACGTGGGGTTCTTTAAAGGTGAGGAGGTTTCCTCGTGCGGCTCCTCCATAAATCATAAGGCAGTCTGCGGTAAGCCTCGTCGCCATGGGCCTGAGTGACTGTATCCCTCTCGCAGCCGATGCGGCGGGTGTGAATGGCACGGGGCGCTGAGAGGTGAGCAGAGTGGAACAGCTCAGAAAGGCAGGCCCTGTTGCAAATCATTTAAATCTTGGTGTCATTTCTAACAGTGAAACTGTAAATACCGCTGGGGACTGGTGAAATTTAGGAATAGAAGCTGTGGGTTTTAAACTCTTTCTCTGCATAGGTTCGTAAGCTTGCGATGCACCTTCGGCAGGGGGTGATGCGCCTGCGTCCTGGGTGCTCAGGTCACTGTAGTTACTTCCCAGCGACCTCGAGCTGCTACCTTCAGGCTGCAGCTAACCCGGAAGCACCCGCCACCCTTTCTCATTTTATATTCTGTGCACCCCACGCAGGGTGGAAATATTTCTGGGATTAAGAACACATTTGGTGTTTTTGAACTTGCCCTGGATCCTCCAGAACATTTTAGAGACTAGATTTTAGGCCGCTATGGTACAGATCAATAAAGTCCATCAGTAATGATCATAACCATAGGTGGTATTTCAAAGACTCCAGGCGGAATCGGGGTGCCTGGCTGGCTCAGTCGGAAGAGCATGCAACTCTTGATCTCAGGGTCGTGAGTTTTAAGCCCCACATTGGGTGTAGAGATTACTTAAATAAATAAACTTAAAAAAAAAAAAACAAACCCCACAAAGACTACATGCAGAATAGACAGGGGGTGAGGAATCGTCCAATTGTTTTGGGATGGTTTTTATTTTATTCTAATCCTCTATTTTGAAATTTCTTCCCTCTTTCCCGAATGGACGTTAGTTGGTCTTATTTGGTGATGATGGCAAAAAAGGGAAAGAAACATTTAATTACTTTTTTTTAAAAGGAGAATGTAAATCAACCTTATTGAGTTAAAATTTACATAAAATAAAATTAACGTATTTCAAATGCACAGGTCAGTGACATTTGACAAGTATATATGACCACATAGCCACTAATCAAGAAAGAACATTTCAGTCTTCTCCGAAAGTTCCTCATACCCCATTTTACTCCACAACTCCCTACCCAAGGCCACCATCAGTCTAATTTGTAATCCCTACAGGTTAGTTCTTCCTGTTCTAGAATTTCACATAAATGGAATTAGACATTATGTCGTCTTTTGAATCCAGCTTTTTTTGCTCAACAAAATGTCTGTGGTATTTGTCCACATTATTGCACATATGAATAGTTCTTTCCTTTTTATTGGGTGGTATTTTATTTATGAATATACCATAATTTGTTTATTCACATGTTTATGGATGTTTGGATTTGTTTCCAGTTTGGGTTACCATGAATAAATCTGTGAATATTCATTTGCAAATCTTTTTATGGACATATGTCTAGGAGTAGAAATGCTGGGTCATATTGTTGCATGATATAGTTTTTTTTTGTTTTGTTTTTTTCTTTTACTTTCAACCTGAATATGTCTTTATGTTTAAAATGTATTCTTATAAACAGCAGCATGTAGTTGGGTCTTGCTTTTCTATCTAGCATGGCAATCTCTGCCCTTTAATTGCCCTTTAATGTATATATTTATATCTAATGTAATTATTGATGTGGTTGAGTTTGTCTACTGTCGTACAATTTGGATTTCATTTGTTTCTTTTGCTTTTCTTTCTCTGTTGCTTCTTTGCTGCCTTCTTTAAGGTTAGTGAGATATTTTTTAGTGTTTTCCATTTTATTTCTTCTATTGACTTCTTATTTATACCTCTGCTTATTATATTTTTTAGTAGTTGCTCTAGGGCTGACAGAATGCTTTCTTAATTATGGTAGTTTATTTCGAATGAATATTGTATCTCTTCACACTTCACATATGACATTGCATATTTCCTGTTTCCCCTCTTTCGGCTTCCTACCTCACACCAGTGACTTCCTAGCTCCCACTTCCTGTTTTCTGATTCCTGCTTTCCACTTCACAAATGTAATCTCACAGCAGCAAAATTTCATTTAACCGTCCACTTTGTTCGTTGTAAGACTGTCGTCCTATTTTTCACTTCTACACGCCTTGCATACCTTGCCATATACCATAATCATTTTTGCTTTAATAAACAATGTTATTTTATGTGGATTACGAGAAGAATGACCACCCAGTCATTTATATTTACTCTTTATTTTCCACTTTCAGTGCTCTTCACTTCTTCCCATAGATCTAAGTTTTTTAAAATCTGGTATTAATTCCCATCTATCCTTTCACTTAGCTTTTATTTATCAAAAATGTCTTTTTCTTACCCTTATTCTTGAGAGATTTTTTTTTCTAGTAATAGAAATCTGCATTGATGATTTTTCCCTCTCCCTTTCAGCTCTTTGGAAATATTGTTTCATTGTCTCTGGTTAACAGTCATTTTCTTTAGCTTTGAAAGTCTGATTATGGTGTACCTACACGTGATTCTGCTTCAGGTTTATATTAATTCTGTTTGGGGTTTGCTGAGCTTCTTGGAATTATAAGTCAGTGTTTTCCATTGTATTTGGGAAGATTTTGATTGTCATTTCTTAAGATATTTTTTTCTGCTTCAGTCTCATGCTTTTTAATCTTTTGAGACTCCACTTATATGTGTGCTAGATCAGTTGATACTGTGCCAAGTATCAGTACGCAGCTCTTCCATTTTTATTCTCTTCCCCACCCCCCCTTCTTTATTTTTGTGCTGTTCTTGGACTCTCGTTCTCCTTACTGAAGTCAGGAAATTGTCTTTAGGCAGAGAGCCAGGGCGAAAAATAGGAAAGAATAAATCAATGATATTATTAATCTGTCTTCAAGTTCTCCAACTCTCTGCCACTTCCAATCTTCTGTTAAGCCCATGCAGTGATTTTTGCTCTTATTTTAGCTATTACACTTTTTAATTTTCATTTTAAATTTCATTTGCATCTTTTTTGGTTTCTGTTTTTCACTGAGATTTTCTATTTGTTCACTCATTAAGACCATATTTTCCTTTAATTGTTTGAACATATTTTCCCATGTTTTAACACGTTTATTATAGATGCTAATAGCTGCTTTAAGATTTTTGCTTGCCAAGTCTATAATCTGGATCACATTTTCCATTTTCTTTGTTTGTATATGTAATTTTATTAACAAATGCTGGACATTGTGGATAATGTGTTATAGAGACTCTGGATTCTGTTATTTTCCTTGGAAAAGTATTAATTCTTGCCTTGCAGTTTGAATGCTGGCTGATCACCTTGAACATGTGCAAGCTTGGTTTTATGCATCGTTATTGTGTACCTACAGAAAGCCTATGGCCTCTCCCAAGTCCCTCTAACTTGGTGGAACTCAATCTAAATTCCACCTTTTTGTGAATCTTGTTGGGGTTTGGATTTAGTCTTTATTAGGGTGAGATTAGAGTAAGTCTTATTTTAGGGGGTAGTCCTTATCCTAAGGAGTGGCATTTCTGGAATCTCTCCTCTGGCAGGGCTGGAACTCCAACAGACTCAAGCACTTCCCTTTCCCACTAGTGTTCAACCTCTAGTATCTGTGTTTTACTTTCAGCCCTGTAGTAGCTGCTATCTAGAAAAATCGTGGGTGTCTTGACCTGAGATGTATACCCAGCCCTCAGCCATGGACTCATAGGAGATCTCATCTTGAACTTATGGGGACCCTCCCTGTACGTTTCTCTCTGCTACTCCACCCTGCAGATTCCAGCTTTAGCTGCTAGCAACTCTCACCTGTGCCTCCTTAGCGTAGTGTGACCACTGTGCTGAGCTGGGAGTTCAGCTCTCTGTACTCCAGTCAGAAAATTATTTCTAGGCAAAAAGCCAGGCTGATCACAGGCTGATCTCATGAGTTGCCCTCTTTGCAGGAATTGAAATCCTATGCTGTTTTCTGTCCATTGCCTGGAAACAGTTGCCTCATACGTTTGTCTGGTTTCGTAGTCATTTCCAGGAGGAGGGCTAGTCTGATACCCGGTATTCCATCATCACAAGAAGCAGAAGCCATCTCCTTATGTTTTATCTTCAATAATGGCTGGCACTTATTGAATATGTAGCTTGTGCTGGAAAGTCGTCTATTTATTTTATGTATATTATCTCTTTTAATTCTCACTGTAGTGCCATGAAATTGGTACTGTTCTTACCACAGTTTTATAAGTGAGGAAGCTGATGTGCAGAGGGTTAAGTAACATGTGGCAAGAAATCCAGCTAGCAAGTCTCCAAGAGTCTGGATTCAGCCCGGGCAATCTGACTTGAGAGTTCATGCTTTTAAACCACATACTCCCCGACTTGACAATAGCCAGTGCTCTGGGAATATCATGCAGTGTCTGTTTTTATCACATAAAATATATTTTCCCTCCGCTAAGGATGAGATGAAGTACTTCATAAATGCAAGTATGATCATTCACATGGGAACCCCCAAGAGAAGGTATGGCCATGATATATTCTGGAGTTGGTGTGTAGTCAAGTAGTTTTGTAAGTCCTATTAGTATAACAATTACTAACTGTTGCTTATATTCAAGATTTGTAAGGCACAGACGGCTTATGATTTCTTACTGGTCACACACACTCACTAGTCTTTTGAATACTCACTGGTCATACAGACTCACTCAGCCATGGCTCTTGAAGACCCCAAACTTTATCTTGTGTTTTCATATGCTTTTCTCACTTTGGACCACCTGTTCCTTCTGTTACCTTTGTCTTAAAGTCCCAGGCGTTCTTGGCTGTCCATTCTTAGATACTTTGGGTTTTCTTTAGAGGGTAAATGGGAATAAGCATTTCATCTATTCAGGTGACGCAGGAACATGAGAAATAAGATGTCAAGCTACTGCCTTACGGTTGGGGTTTTTATTTTTATTTTTTTAAAAGATTTTATTTATTTATTTGACAGAGAGAGACAGCCAGCGAGATAGGGAACACAAGCAGGGGGAGTGGGAGAGGAAGAAGCAGGCTCTCAGCGGAGGAGCCTGATGTGGGGCTCGATCCCAGAACGCCGGGATCACGCCCTGAGCCGAAGGCAGACGCTCAACGACTGCACCACCCAGGCGCCCCTACGGTTGGGGTTTTTAGCTATAGACTAAGGAGAATACCAAAGCAGACACTATTTTCTGACTGCTGTTCACAGCTGCCTTGATAGATGACCAGGGGATAAGGATGTGTGAGCACATAGGACTTTGGTTATAACAGAACTGAGAGCCATGCTTTCCATATAAAATGCTGGTAAACATTACTCTCAAGTGTGTGCAGCAGCAAGGGGAAGCCAAGATTTAGGACTCAGCCATGTGTATTGGGGTCTTGGCTCCTCACCAGTGATACAGTTGTGAATTTTGGCCAGATGCCTCCTTATGTCTCCCCATCATGTTATAATCATTTAATAGCCTCTGGAGGACAGAGGGTTAACCTAGGGGAAGAGATATGCCAACAGAGAAGCAGTGTAGGGTGGCAGATGAGAGACCTGGGTTCTAATCTGATTTTAAAATCACTTACAAGTATCGTAATCTTGGGGAAATTACTTAACTGTTCTGAGCCTTGGTTTCATTGATTCTAAAATGGGAATCATCATACCTGTTGTAGCCAACCTTAAGGATTATTGTGAGAGAATGAAATAATGTCATAAAAACTATACTATCGAACCTAGTGTCCAAATAATTTTCTGAGAGTAAGAGAGTCAATGGTATGCAACTTCTGGCAATTTGGTTATTGCACATATTTCTGATTTTGGAGATTTGGACGTTCACAGAGGAGGAGTACGGGCAGGCATGGGTCGTCAAGTTGTATTAGGGTTTGAGTCCGTGAGAATAACTGAAATGGGCTGCTGAGATGAGGCGGTGAGTTAATAGACGTTTTCTAGACGCTGTGGAGAACATAGCAGCGCTGGGAGGCAGGGTTCATAGCCTCTCTGGGCATAGAGTCTCCTGAAAAGGTAAAACAGGATGATGGTAACAGATGGCTTCAGAAAAGTCAGCAATTTGGGTACGTTGATGACCAGGAGATGCTGACGGGTAGGAGGAAGTTTGGAGGAGGAGGAGGGAAATAGCCACTGTTACTTTGACCAGTCCTGTTCACCTTCAGGCAGGGCGAACCTCATTCTGTCAGCTTGCATCAGTTCCTCTCCCCAGTTGGGCTTTTCCAGGGCAGGTACTTCCAAACCCTTCAGCTGATAGGATCCGGCACAGATTAGGCGGATCCAAGCGCGGGGTCTGGCAGACGGAGTAGATTGGGGCCGCGCACCTGCAGCCTTCCCTTCAGCACTTACGGTTTCCTTCCACCATGGGGCTTCCGCTTTGCTTTCTTGGTTTACCTTCCAGTTCCTCTGCAGGGCAGGAGCCCACCTTGGAGCCTCAGCTATTTGGGTAGGGTGATGCCCTCTCTGCAGAGGTCCCAACAATACCGAGCTATGCCCTGGATATGGCTGCCTTTGGGAAGCCAGGGTTGGTAGAGGGTGAAATCAGGCTAGAATTACAAATGTGAGGATATTTGGGTGGGGCTGTATCAGGTAGATGCCTGGGGAAATGGTGATTCAGTGGGTAATTAGCGAAACAAAAACAGATTGGTGTTAATCTGCTGCTCTTGGAGTTCAAGTAGTGACCAATAAAGGAGATAAATGGCTGTCACATGAAATTGGTTGCATGGAAGGTGCTGCCCCAGGGAAGAGCCGTCTTCCAGGCCTTCGTGTTTCAGTTGGGGTCCTGGCAGAAAGACCGTGGCAAACTCAGAAGATTTGGTTGAAGAGAGTTTGATAAAGGAACTATTTACAGAGGTGTGGGAAGAAATAAGGGACACAGCGTGCCCTGATCAGTAACAGTCCTGGGACTAGCAGTAGTCGGAAGCCATTATCACCCCTGGCTGGGGGAGGAAGGGGAGAGAAACTGGTAGAAGAACTATAGCTATGGGGGAAGGGCTGCCCAGCAGGAGCTGTGGACACACACACACACACACATGCACACGCACACGCACAGCCCCTTTGAGTTCAAACACCACTTTACTATCGTCGTGGAGTGCCAACACACAAGTCACTAGTTTTTTTTTTTTTTTTTAAAGATTTTATTTATTTATTCAACAGAGATAGAGACAGCCAGTGAGAGAGGGAACACAAGCAGGGGGAGTGGGAGAGGAAGAAGCAGACTCATAGCGGAGGAGCCTAATGTGGGGCTTGATCCCATAACGCCAGGATCACGCCCTGAGCCGAAGGCAGACGCTTAACCGCTGTGCCACCCAGGTGCCCCACAAGTCACTAGTTTTAAATGCAAGCCTTATACTCACTTTAACCTGGATCAGGATAGCACAGAAATTAGGCTTTCATAATATAAGGCCAGACTATTTTCTACTTTATCCTGATTTTGACCACTAAATCTAAAACCAGAGTTCCCCCCAAGCCTTTTGTTCTTGACCGAGCATTTCTCTGAATCTTTCTCATTTCTGGAAATTGCCCTTAACTAGTCTTACTCTTTCTGGTAGAAGCTTAGGATAGGCATCCAAGAAAGGCTTTTCTGCCTTCCCTGCATCAGGACTTCTCTTCCATGATACCATCCAGTTTTTTTTTTTTTTTTAAGATTTATTTATTTGAGAGAGAGAGCAGACAGAGGGAGAGAGAGAAACAGACTCCCCCCTGAGCAGGGAGCCCGATGGGGGACTCGATCCCAGGACCTTGGGATCATGATCTGAGCCGAAGGTAGATGCTTAACCAACTGAGCCGCTCAGCTGCCCCAATACCATCCAGTTTTTGAATGCATGATACCTCTGAAATAGAGCCTTGCATTAAAACAAGTAAACCTGAATGAATGAATGAATGAATGAATGAATGAAATACAACAAAACCTTTGCAGAGATTCATGATGGGGGATTTCTCTTTCCTTCTCAGTTCAACACATCCCTTCTCTGGAAATCCTAGCTTCCGAGTCCAGCCTCCTCTGGGCTAATCTTGTTGCCGACAGGACTCCCAAGCCCATGCTCCATCCTTGTACCTCCAGGCTGTCTCTTTTCACCAGCTTCTTCTTCTTCTTTTTCTTTTTTTTTAAGTTTATTTACATTCAATTTAGTTAACATAGGGTGTATTATTAGTTGCAGGAGTGAATTTAGTGATTCGTCAGTTGCTTATAACAGCCGGGCCTCATTACACCAAGTGCCCTCCTTAATGCCCATCACCCAGTGACCCCTTCCCCCCACCCCCTCCCCTCCAGCAACCCTCAGTTTGTTCCCTATAGTTAAGAGTCTCTTATGGTTTGCCTCCCTCTCTGTTTTTATCTTATTTTTCCTTCCCTTCTCCTATGTTCATCTGTTTTGTTAAATTCCAAACATGAGTGAAATCATATGGCATTTGTCTTTCTCTGACCGACTTTTATCACTTAGCATAATACCCTCTAGTTCCATCAACGTTATTGCAAATGGCAAGAGTTCATTCTTTTTGATGGCTAAGTAATATTCCATGATCTATCTATCTATCTATCTATCTATCTATCTATCATCTATCTATCTATCTATCTATCTATCTATCTATCATCTATCTATCTCACCTCTTCTTTTTTTTTTTTTATCTATCTATCATCTATCTATCTATCATCTATCTATCTATCATCTATCTATCTATCATCTATCTATCTATCATCTATCTATCTATCATCTATCTATCTATCATCTATCTATCTATCATCTATCTATCTATCATCTATCTATCTATCATCTATCTATCTATCATCTATCTATCTATCATCTATCTATCTATCATCTATCTATCTATCATCTATCTATCTATCATCTATCTATCTATCATCTATCTATCTATCATCTATCTATCTATCATCTATCTATCTATCATCTATCTATCTATCATCTATCTATCTATCATCTATCTATCTATCATCTATCTATCTATCATCTATCTATCTATCATCTATCTATCTATCATCTATCTATCTATCATCTATCTATCTATCATCTATCTATCTATCATCTATCTATCTATCATCTATCTATCTATCATCTATCTATCTATCATCTATCTATTTGTATGTCTTCTTTGGAGAAATGTCTGTTCATGTCTTCTGCCCATTTCTTGACTGGATTTTTTTGTTCTTTGGGTGTTGAGTTTAATAAGTCCTTTATGGATTTTGGATATGAGCCCTTTATTTGGTACGGCATTTGTGAATATCTTCTCCCTTGCCTTTTAGTTGTGTTGTTTCCTTTGCTGTGCAAAATCTTTTTATCCTGATGAAGTCCCAGTAGTTCATTTTTGCTTTTGTTTCCCTTGCCTTTGGAGACGTGCCTAGCAAGAAGTTGCTGCAGCTAAGGTTGAAGAGGCTGCTGCCTGTGTTCTCCTCTAGGGTTTTGATGGATGCCTGTCCCACATTGAGGTCTTTCATCCATTTTGAATTTATTTTTGTGTATGGTATAAGAAAGTGGTCCAGTTTCATTCTTCTGCATGTGGCCGTCCAATTTTCCCAACACCATTTGTTGAAGAGACGGTCTTTTTTCCACTGGATACTCTTTCCTGCTTTGTTGAAGATTAGTTTACCACAGAGTTGAGGGTCCATTTCTGGGGTCTCTCTTCTGTTCCACTGATCGTGTCTGTTTTTGTGCCAGTACCATACTGCCTTGAAGATTACAGCGTTGTAATACAGCTTGAAGTCTTGGAATTGTGATGCCTCCAGCTTTGCTTTTCTTTTTCACCATTCCTTTGGCTATTCAGGGTCTTTTCTGGTTCCATAAATTTTAGGATTGTATATTCCAGCTCTGTGAATAATGCTGGTGGAATTTTGATAGGGATTGCATTCAATGTGTAAATTGCTTTGGGTAGCATAGACATTTTAACAATACTTGTTCTTCCAATCCATGAGCATGGAATGTTTTTCCATTTCTTTGTGTCTTCCTCGATTTCTTTCGTAAGTGTTCTATAGTTTTCAGAGTACAGTTCTCTTACCTCTTTGGTTAAGTTTATTCCTAGCTATCTTATGTTTTTTTTTTTAACCAGTTTCTTCTATCCTGCAGTTTCTGAACATGTTTCAATCTCCTTTTAAAAACCTCCCTGAAACCTGACCTAGACTTTTGAGCCATCGTCATCTCCACTTACACCGCCAATCATCATTTGGCTGGAATTATTTCCTCCGTATCTACTCCTCTGTTCATCACTTACAGCCCAGCTACTGTCGCTGTCAGTTTATTGGAACTGAACTCTGTCATTGTGATCCTCTTCTCTAGATCTTATTGGCACTTTGTTAGTTCTTCTTCTGTTCCCTCTCTGAATTAAGCAGTTGTCAAATTGGATGTTAGACATCATCTACTCTCCTCTTTCTCCTGATACAGGAGCTCTTTGTATATACCTTTCATGGATAGCCACTCAGCCTCCATTTGAAGGCTTCTAAGAATGATCACTGCTTGATGAGGTAGTAGTAACTGAACATTCTTTTTTTTTTTTTTTTTTTAGAGAGAGAGAGAGCGAGAGCATATGCATAAGTTGGGGGGGAGGGGCAGAAGGAAAGGGAGAGAGAGAATCCTAAGCAGGTTCAGCACATAGCCTGTTGCTGGGCTTGATCTCACAACCCCTGAGGTGAAATCAAGAGTTGAATGTCTAACTGACTGAGCCACCCACCTATCCCTGAACATTCTTACATATGCAGCAAAAACACACCTCCTTCTAACTTCTGTATTCCTTAATTCTCTTTATTCCCTCTCTCTCTCTCTGAGAGTTATTATTATTAATTGAATTATTCAGTTCAATTCAGTTCACTTTAACAAACATCAACTGAGTGCCTCTTCTGTACCAAGTGCTATGTACTCGATAAGCATGAACAGTAAGATTCCAAAAAGGACTTTTTAAATTTTTCCAAAACTAAGGCAAATAAGGAAGGAATTGGTTCAGAGTTGGGTAAGATGATAAAAAGTTAGCAGATGAATGAATTTGGCTTTTGAGTTTATGAGCTAGTCCGATTTCCCATTTATAGGGCAATCATTCATTAAATTGACATTTACCATTGCCTGCTAAGTGGTAGGTATTGTTTTGGGTTCTGGAGATACAGTGATAAAGAAAATAGACAAAAGCTCTGCTCTGTACAACTGATTTGCTAGTGGAGGGCACAGATATTAATCATGTAAAAGCATTATATAATTTTCGGGGTGCCTGAGTGGCTCAGTGGGTTAAACATCTAACTCTTGATTTTGGCTCATGTCATGATCTCAGGGTTGTGAGATTGAGCCCCGCCTCGGGCTGTGTCCTCAGCATGGAGTCTGCTTGTTCCTCTCCCTCTGCTCCTCCTGCTTACATGTGTGCTCTCTCTCAAATTAATAAATAAAATCTTTAAAAAAAAGCATGATAATCATGATTAATTTTAGATAATGTTAAATTCCTCAAGTAAAATGAAGGAGGTTCAGGGCCCTTCTGGATAATGTAGTCATGGAAGACCTTGAAGGAGGTGACACTGGTGTAGATACCTGTTAAATCAAAGGGAGTAATCCATGAGGGAACCGAGAGCAAGGGCAAATGCCTGAAGACAGGAACAAGCTTGGCATGTCTGGGTAGTAGCAAGAAGGTCAATGTAATTGGAGTATAGTGAACATAAGAATGTTAAAAATTGAGATTGACAAGGAAGATAGAGGCCAAATCATGTGGAGCCTTTCAGGTCCTCATAAGAGGCTTGGCTTTTTATTTTGTGTGATAGAAAGTTGTTGGAAGACATGTTTTTTTTTTTTTTATGATTTTTTATTATACTATGTTAGTCACCATACAGTACATCCCCGGTTTCCGATGTAAGGCTCGATGATTCATTAGTTGTGTATAACACCCAGTGCACCATGCAATACGTGCCCTCCTTACTACCCATCACCGGTCTATCCCATTCCCCCACCCCCCTCCCCTCTGAAGTCCTCAGTTTGTTTCTCATAGTCCATAGTCTCTCATGTTTCATTCCCCCTTCTGATTACCCCCCCTTTCTTTATCCCTTTCTTCCCCTACCGATCATCCTAGTTCTTATGTTCCATAGATGAGAGAAATCATATGATAGTTGTCTTTCTCTGCTTGACTTATTTCACTTAGCATTATCTCCTCCAGTGCTGTCCATGTTGTAGCAAATGTTGAGAACTCGTTCTTTCTGATAGCTGAGTAATATTCCATTGTATATATGGACCACAACTGGAAGACATGTTTTGATTTATATTTTAGTCTAGCAATAATGTGAACAGTATGTAAGGCTATTTTGTAGTTCAGATGGGAAATGATGGGGATTAAGGCTGTGGAGTGGGTGGGCAGTGTTGGATTCGAGATATATGTTTATTACAGTGTAGTGCTGACTTAACCTGCAGCTGGATTGCAAAAGGAAGGGATTGGAGGAAAGAGAAGGATTCTGGGTGACTATGCAGTTGGGTAAATGGTGTTGCTATTAACTGAGATACAGAAGACTTAAGGGCCAATAATTTTGGTGCAGAAAAAAATGCAGTACTTTTTTTGTCTGAATTATTTTGAGGTATTTCTGATTTAGACATCTACTTGAGCCTTCAGGTTGGAAGAGATCAGGACTGGAGATATAAATTTGGGAGCCACGAGCATAGAGATGGTATTAAGAGCTACGAATTCGGATGTGATCACTTAGGGAGTGAGCCTAGGTAGCTGAGGGGGGAAAAAAGTCAGATAGAGAGCCCTATGGCATTCTACTTTTAGAAGTTATGAAAAGGGGGAAAGGCAAGAAGGAGATAGCAAAGACTGACCACCAAAGTAGGAGGAAACCAGGGTACTTTAGTGTTGTTAAAGCCAGCAATGAAAGTATTTCACAAATAAGGTGATAGTCAACATTGTTGATTGTAGATGTGAGAGGAAGAGAAGATGGTAAATTGGCCATTGTATTTGGTGGTATGAAGGGGGTCGCGAGTAACCTTTATATAAGCAGTTTCAGGAGAGGGTTAAAGGGAGAATGGAACGTGAGTGAATAGTGTTCTGCTAGTATGAGGAGATGACAGCCCTTGTCTTCTTCTGAACACATTATACATATTGGTTTTTTCAACTGTTCCTAACATGATCTACTTTTTAGATTTTTCTATTTTTTTCAATCCTTCCTGGTCAAACCACTTCTAACTGAGCTCAGATGTTTCTAGTCACATCCAGTCCAAAACTGAATATGGTATTCCATGTGCGATCTGTCCCATGTAGAATATATCAGGAAAATGACTTCCTTCATTCTAAGTATTCTACGTCTGTTATTACAGCCTAAGATAGATTGCATTTCTTTTTCTATTTGACAGCCCCATTGAACTTTTGATTGATATCAACTTATCTAAGAGCTCTAAATCTTTAACACACATACTCTTTCAAAGCTACTCCTTCCTGTTATTTTATGGACTTTTTTTTTTTTTAATCCAAGCGCTAGACCTGATGGTTGTCACTGTTGTATTTCATCTTTTTTGATTTGGCTTGCCAAGGTCTATTTTGGGTCCAAATTCTGTCACTCAGGGATTGATCCCATCTTTTTATAAGCAGGTTCATATGCCTTCAAGTCATTAATAAACATGTTACTTGCTTTCACATATTTTGTGGAAGTCGGTGGGTATAAATTATAAGTTATTGATACATAAATATAACTGTAGACAGGCCAAAGGCTTTTTGAAAACACAATTCAGCCATGAAGGGAGGCCACACAAGGACAGAAGGTCTGGTTCTTACTTGCTTCAGCAGAGCCAGGTAGATGCTGTTGTCACCTGGGTGTGTGTGGACCAGTTCCCCAAAGCTCATTCCAAGCTGGGTTGGTCCATTTGTCTCATCCAGTTGTGAACCTTGCTGAGTGCGCCATTATTCTGTCCACCATCCTCTGTCATGGCCTCAAAGATCTCATGGGAAACTTGGACAGATGCTCCGCTGAAATCAAGATTCCTTATATTTACATTTCTCTGTGTCACCAGTCTGGCAATCTTATGAACAAAGTTTATAATAAGCTTTTATTTAAAAAATAAGGTTAATAATAACTTGTAATAATTAATATTTGTTTACTGTACTGTGGTTTTCAGAGTCTTTAATATGTGTTTTCTCACTTAACCATCACAGTAACCTGTGTTACCTAGGATGCTCCATTTTGCAGGTGAAGAAACTGATCATCGAAGAACTTAAGTAGCTTACTGTAGGTTTCATGACTGCTTATAAATGGCAGAACCAGGATTCAAACCACTGATACGGGATCCTGGAAATGGGGGTCTGGGCAGGTTACTGAGGCAGTCTGGTATTTCCAGGAGATAGGAGACAGAGGAAGGCTGAAGCTTAATGCTCTGGTGGACACTCAGGGCTTTGCTCAGGTATGTGACAGAAGACTGTTTTCAGATATTCATCACTAGTGGGGAAGCTCTTCTTTGGCATGTCATGGGGCCTGGCTTTCCCAGACGCAGGGGTGGAGGTGGGCAGAGACTATGTTGTTAGGACTCTGTGATTCCTGGCTGATAGCTAGGGCAGAAATGGACCAATAGTGAACTTGTGCTGATTCCTGGTGGTCACATCTTTCTTTTTCTCTTCTTTCTTTCTCTTTCTTTTTCTCTTCCTCTTTCTTTCTTTCTTTCTTTCTTTCTTTCTTTCTTTCTTTCTTTCTTTCTTTTAAAGCAGCCTCTTGTTTAACAGATCTGTTTTAGAGCTGCTAAAAAACAAAATTTAACTGGATAAATTTGAAGATCTAATTGGCTTTACTGAGCAATTCATGAATCAGTCTGTATCCCATCTAGCAAGTAGAGATCTCCAAGGAGTTGTACAGTATGAAAGGTTTTTATAGGAAGGAGGTGGTACAAGGGAGTTATTAGCAAAAGAGAAGAAAATGTTTCAGGCAAGGTCACCTTCTCTTAGGGAGTAAGGCAGGGGTTCTTATTAGGTGGATTGTCTCATCTTCCTTTGGGGGATGGAAAAGGCCCATGTGACTAATACTTTATTGGTGCTGAGCAGAAAATTCCTGACTGACTGGTTAAGATGATATTTCTGGAGGAAGTTTAAGCTGCAGTTAGGTTAGATATTAAGCCCTGGTTTGCTCACTTGGCCTAGCATAAGTGACTCCATTTTGGGTCTGTGGTTTTCTTTAAATAGAGCTTTTCTATGAATCTGTGCAAGGTAGAGCTGGTCATACATATGCCACTCTCTAGTTTAGAGGTCCAGTCCTTTGAAGGATTAGTAATAGTGATTCCTGAATAAATCTTCAGTTATATAAATGTCCTTAAAAACAAGACTTGGCTATGAGTCAGACCTAGTTCAGTTGAATTAGACTGAGTTCAATACTTAGCTCTGTACGAACTAACTGGAGACTTGGACAAGTTTTTAACCTCTTATTTATTCATCCATAAAATGGGAAAAAATGATAATATATACTATATATAGTATTGTCTTGGGGACCTAATTTATGCATCTGAAGTCTGATGATTCCTAAGGACTCAAGAAGCACTAGCTATTGTTGCTTTACCATTGTTCTGGTCAGTACCTAGCGTTTAAATGACTGACTGCTTTTTCACTGTTTCCTTTTCCCACATAAGGTTTCAGTTTTATCTTAGCCATGTTTGCCCTACCCTTTTCAGTTTGAAGATCATTCTCCTTGGTAGAAGAGATGAAAAGCAAGATAAAAGTTGAGTGCCTCTGCCTTCTCTCTGTCATCTTTTAACTTCCCACCATCATACAAAGCTGTTTCTATCACTTCCTGGATCATTTTCTTTTGAACACAGCTTTAACTCGTTTTTTTTTTTTTTTAACATTTTTTTCCCTAAGCTTTAGCCACTTTTCTTACAAGTTTATCCTTATGTTTTTATAACTGTCCTGTTTTTATATATTATGAGTATATCCTTTTATACATGTTGTTATATATTCTGATTTAATCTCAGAACTTTCTGGGTATCCATATAGTCTCTCTTAAGTATCTTTTGCATTGCAATTATTAGCTGTTATACAGCCAGAATAAAATCTTTGAAAGCACTGCATCTCTTTTAAATTACGTGGCCTTCTTAGAAATGTCCATGGGCTCAAATTAATTATTTCCAACTTTTAATTTTCCTTCAGAAATCATCTTACTAAATTACACATCTTACTTCCCACAGTATCCCTTTCTTAGCTAGCACAAATTCCAGTAGGATGGGATTATTTGGTCATAGGAATATTGTTAGTTCTACATAATCATCTAGGATAAGGATTGACAATCTACCACCTACAGGCCATATCTGGCCTGTTGTTCGTTTTTGCAAATAAAGTTTTCGTGGTACACAGCCACACCCATTTGTGTACACGTTATCTGTGGTACTTTTGTCCTATAAGGGCAAAACTGAATAGCTGTGACAGAGACCACATGGCCCACAGAGTGTAAAATATTTACTGTTACTTTATAGAAAAACATTGGCTGGCTCCTTCTTAGGGCTTTCTTGAGGAGGAAGATTATAAACCCCTGTAGCAGCTGTCCTCAAAAGATTTCTTAACCTTCTGAGAAACCCTGCTGTCAGAAGGAAAAATCAGATGCTCTGTTTTAAAAGAATCAAGCTTCTAGCATGTCTAAACAATTGAAATCTCATATCGCTAACATATCTTGCCTTTCTGCCAGTTTTGTGATCTCTTTCAGGAAATATTTTCAATATCCTCTGTCAGGCTAAGATGCTTGGTGGTCTGCTCTTAACTGTGATATTATTTTCTGTCCTGTTTTATCTTTCATTCAAATACTCTCAGCCATGTATCCTGCTTTGTGAATTTTCGTACTAGTCTATTCCTCCTCAAATGCTTTCTGTACAATTTTTTAAAAAGATTTTATTTATTTATTTGAGAGAGAGAGAGAGAGCACAAGCAGGGGGAGGGGCAGAGGGAAAAGCAGACTCCCTGATGAGCAGGGAGCCCAATGTGGGGCTCGATCCCAAGACCTTGCGATCATGACTGAGCCGAAAGCAGACGCTTAACTAGCTGAGCCACCCAGGCATCCCTCAGTTTGTCTTCTTAAAAATATAGGCAGAGCCAAATAGATAAAGACCTTGACTTTATTCGTTTGCTGCCGACTTGCTCTACTCCTTACGGTTCAATTGTTGGACACCCTTCCCTGCTCTGATCCAGGTTCCACATACCAACCAGTTCTGGGGAGGAGGTGGGCCAAGAGGGTCATTGTCCAAGTGGTCTCTGAGTGTGTGCTGTCAGGTAGAGAAAAAACTAGCCAGGAGAGCAGCTGTCTGGGAAGAAGGGAATGGTACACTGCTTAGGTGTGGATGGTGGCTGGAGAGTACCTGAGCAGGCAGGGCTCAGTAGCTCAGGCCTTAAGCAAGGTCCAGAACAAGAGAGGTGAACTGGAAGTTATGCGTACAAATCGGGGTTGGATGTTGCTTTTTGTAGTTGAGTCTGTGCAGGTTCAGCTCCTTAAAAATGCTGGATTCTAGCCCTTCCCTGACTCCATCGTTCCATCTCCATCACCTTCGAAGCTTCTGCCTTCTGAATTTGCAGTCCTCCCCTGCCCTCTCCCCGGGTCTGGGTGTGCCCCTGCTGGATTTATTTCCTCTCTAAAGCACAGCTTCATACAAACAGGAATTCAGAATCTTGCTTCTTCTTGCCTCTTTTTCTTTGCCTCCTCTGATTCTTAGTCACTGAAGTTTATTCTTTGTGCATCTCAGGTTTTTATTTTTTTTCTTCCATGATCCCTTAAAATTAAAAGGAAGAAAATATTTTAGTCAGGGAAAGAATTATGAGAAAAGAAGAGTTAATGGATTAATGGAAAAGCCAGTTGCTCTGTATTCTAACAATAGGTCACTCACAGTACTTATTGCAAGAACCATTAAAATCATCAACAGGTCATTAGTGCTGACTTTGAACTAGCTCATCAAAATCTCACTATTAATAGCCTTAATAGCTTTGGAAACTGTTTCAGAAAGCTTGAATTTTAACAGTCAGGAATTAAAAGGTGGAGCAAGATGACTGTTGGGCTCCTTTGGTTTTAAGGTCCCAAGGGAAATGCAGGGTGTTTGGGGTCCTTTACAAAAAATGTGAGGTTTTGTGGAGGGCAAGGAATTGTGTTCGCTCATAAAACATGTGCTGGCGCCACCGTCAGGACAGCGTTAAAGCGGATGACATACTGGTCTGACCTGCCGAGCCAGGCACATGTTCCTTTTCAAAATGGTGGAACCCAGGAAAGGAAGCTGTGCTTTGAAGACTCTGTCAGCAAACATCTCAAAAATGACAGCTGACCTACTTCCTTTTGCAGTCCTTTCATGACATAACAGATCCCATTTTGTTCGAGCCTTTTCTAACACAGTACTCCTGAATTACCCCTTAATTTCTTCCTGTTATTCCTGCTCTGTCACGTGCTGTGTAAGAGGATTTTGTAGGAACGGGGGTCCTGGTTAGGTCAAGTCACACATGAGGCCTTGAACTTACTCTGCAGTCAGGACCTGGGAGGTGCTGAGAGCTCTTCCCAAGGGGGAGCCTGGCAGACAAGGTGGGCAATGCGAGACAGAGGCAAGGCTGCAGTTTCAGCCACTTCTTGTCCGTCTTAGCGTAGGGGTGGTTTTTGCTTCAGACATACATTATGGGATACGTGGATTCTGCCTTTTATATGTTTTTAAAGCTAAGATTTCCTTTTTCCTTCGAGCTATTAGAGGGAACTTAGCATTTTTATCATTATCTTAATTTTTCCTTTATGACTTAGGGAAGGCTTTGTCCATGTCTATGCCTGGGTATGTATAGGGGAGAAGAAGAAACTACCACCTTTGCACTCTAATCCCTAATTTTATAACTGAGGAAATGAGAGAAGCTGTAGATTAGCATTTCGAGAGGGTAAGAAGATCCTACAGAGAAATAGAAGAGTTAACATATAAGCATCGTGTACTTTGAGGAATCTGTGCATATCGTCATGACATGAGAGGTACAGATACAGATGTCAGTACGGATACACACTCCGGGTCTACTGTCTATCCTTTCACTCGACTTTAACCACTGTGAGGCTGAACCTGGTTTACCTGATCACTGGGCCCCCCACTGATCTGATTAGGACTAGCCAGTGGGATGCATGGGAAGAGAGAACATGAGCACGGTGAGGCTCGAGTTTCGTCCCTATTACTTTGTCTCTACCACGCTGTGGGGTGCTAATGGTTGCCTTCTTCTCCTAAAGGCCACAGATGCCCTAGTGTGACCCCTCTCACAGGGCCAACTCCTGCAGAGTTCCATTATTAGCTCCCTTACCTTGCCTCTGTAGGCATCCAGGGGTCCTAACAGCTCCCAGTGTTGCCAGACCCAAGGGGTTTTAATCAACCACCTTGTCGTTTTCCCTT
This sequence comes from Ursus maritimus, assembly GCF_017311325.1. NCBI lineage: Eukaryota > Metazoa > Chordata > Mammalia > Carnivora > Ursidae > Ursus > Ursus maritimus. The sequence continues at coordinate 13,454,182 of NW_024425119.1, read as the reverse complement.
GACTCAGCTCACACCTTTACAAATAGTCTCTTTGTTAAATTTGCCTCAGTCTCCCTATTTGGGATTGGCATCTGTTTCCTTTGGGACCCTACTGATACAATACTAGATATTTTATACCTATATAATGTACCATGTACTCCTTTTATATGCTGTATGCAGTGTGTACCTTAGGTCTTTCTCAGCACCAACCAGGATGTTGCCCTGGCTAGTTCCCTCAGAAGCGTTGCTCATGGATTCTGGGAGGAAAGAACAGGGGTAGGTATCTCTGTTTCTTATAGACTAAAAAATAGTCTTGATTCTCTCCAGTAATGAGAAGAAAATTCCTCTTTGCTTCCAAATTTTCCTTGCAAGTAAGTAGACTTCTTCGTTGTTGATGGGGCAGTTTCATCCCCTGGCCCAAAAGCAGCGTAGGTGAATCATTGTGGAGGCAGTGTAGGGCTTGTTGGGTGACAGAGGACATCCAGTTGGGCAGAAGTTAGGCTGGCCTCACCCTTGGTCTTCATCTCCCCTTGGTCTTCATTTCCCCTTTTGAGCCTGGGTGGCTGAGTGTTTTTGGTAATCAGCAAGTATGGCGCTTAATCATGGAACAGCTCTTAGCTTCAAGCAAAGATGGTGGCCTCCTTACATGCTCTCCACCCAGGAGAGCAGGGCTCCTGGAAGACAAAGCTAGTATTATCTTAGCATTCATCCCTTTACCCTGGATAGCCTGATGCATTTTTATTACACTTCTGTAAACTCCATTGGGTTTATTATGTCCCTACTCTCTCTCTCTTTATAAGAAGGCATGTACCTAATAATTCAGACAATGTACCATAGAGGTCACTTACCATGGTTGTACTTTGCTAATGTCTGATGTTTTGTACTTTATGCAATATAGAACTTTAATGGCATTTAAAAGTGCCTCATCTCATTGCAATCTCCTGTCTGATTCTCTGCTTTCACCTTAGTTCTAAGGTTAGGTGATTTGTTCTGTTGTGTGAATATTAGAATCATTTCTTTTTCCCAGAAAAAAATGTCAATGTAAATTTTTTTTCAAGTTGAATCAAAACACTGTAATTTTTAAATCATTTCCTTTGTCTATAGTGGTATTTCTTACACTAGTGCCTGAAAAGGATCTTGGGAATTGCTGAAGGGCCACATAAACAGAGTGCGTACCCTGTCTATGTTTAGTAGAAGCTGCATCTCTAGTCGTTGAGCTTTCTGGTTGTTGTCCACAGAAGATGATATTGGCTGATATAAGGTGGGGGAAGACGTATATTAGACTTGAAGGCAAAGGAAAGGGGAAAAAAGTCATAGAGTCCAAGGATCAAGGTAACAGGAATGAATAAATTTCTTTTCTCCCAGAGATATGCCATTGGAACAAATGATTCTTGGTGGTTCTATGGTGTCTGAAGTTTTTGTGATACTCGACTTAAGATTCAGAGTCCAGGGAGAGGGCATCTTTTTGGCCCAGTATGGGCTATCTTGTTTGACAGTTCCATGGAGATTTTACTCACTGGGGGACGGGATTTCTCAACACGCAACTTGGGTGTTACCACCGGCAGGAGAGGGGGTGCCTGGCAGGCAAAGCCAACAGATGTCCACTTCAGCATCTCTCTTTAGTCTTCTGTTTATCTCTCTTCCAGATCATTAACTAAGATGTTAAATAAAACTAGACTACCACGGGTGCCACAGGCTCCCCACCAGGCATTCCTCTGACTATGTACGTTATCATTGATAATTGTTCATTTGCCTTTAGTCAGGTTTTAGCCTCTGTGATGAGCTTCACACAACTGCCAGTTCGATTTTCATGTAAGGAGTAAACTTTCATAAGCTGCTGTATCAGTTTCATTTTTAGAGTCAAAATGTATTATTTCATTGACTGTGTGCTCCCCTCTCCTAGTTTTGTAATTCTACCCCAAATAACAGTTCAGTTTGGAAGGCTGCCATGTGGTCAAAACATCAGCTTTCCCTAGCCAGCTTCGGTTGTGTGGGTGAGGGCCTGAGCTGGGACGACCAGGGCACCCTGCGATCTGCCATTCTGGCTAATGAACTGGAGACACAATTTCGATTTCAAATGACCTGCTGAAGCACTTTAGTGCTCTCTGAACCATTGAGGAAAGATTGAATTAGACTCAGTATAGTTGTATAATCTAAGCTTATTTTAGGGTATTCAAATCCAAGGAAAATAGGTAGTGATCATTGCTAATGTGTATGGGGGAGCTTACTCTGTGCCAGACACCTTATATGTTGCCCATATCATCTCTCTTAAACCTTCACCCCAATCCTAACAACCCTATGAAACAGGTACAATTATAATCCTCATTTTCCTGATGCAGAACCTAAGACTTAGGGGCAAAATAACTGGCATAAGTTTACACATTTGGTAATATGTATTTTACAAACGTTCACCTCTATGGCATGTTGTACTTGTGCTAGGTAAGTATTCAGCTACCTAGCCAACTATTCACTGATTCCTCAGTGCAGTGAGTGAGATATAGATTGACTGCTTACTATGGGTCAGGCGCTGTTGGAGGCCCACAGTACAGAATGCAGAGCTTAAACACGGTGCCTCCCTTGCCATGAAGGATCTTGCATTCTAGTGGGTAAGCTACGATAGATACAGAAAGTCAGTTAATTGAATGCTGCATGCTCTGGTTGTGCAATTCATGGAGAGTGTATAGACTCAACCAGCCTACTGCTGCTGTACCATCTAGAACCTTTTCTGGAACAGAACTCAGGAGAAGCTCAGGTAGGTAGGAAGGAAGGAAGGAAGGAAGGAAGGATAGATAGATGTACATTGTGTCTCTAAGTCTTGCACCAAGATAGTCATCATTGCAGAAGGTGGAAGCATGAACTTCAGGTACTGAGAGTACAAAGTAGCCTTCTGTAGGAGTTATTTTCTCTTAAGCTTTGTATTTTATCCTAAAATTTTATTTTCAAGTGCTCTTCCTTTCATAGTATTTCAGTGGTTATTTTAATATAAAAATCAATTCCTAAAAATAGATGCTATGGAAGTAAGACTCAAGAACTTGTGCCGTATTTCCCCATGCTTTTATAGGTCTCTGGTGCCCTTAGGGTGGGTATGGGGCCAATTTGTGAAGCATGGGAGAGACCAGTGTATCAGTCAGGATTCGCAGAAGCCACCATGGATATTTTGAATAGGAAGTGGTTTAATACCGGGGATTCGAGGCTCACAAAACTGTTGAAAGGTTGGGGGAGGGGAGGCCAGGGAAAGCCCCATTCAGGAAAAATGTAAGTGTGGGGCCTGCAGTGAACAAGGGGGTGATTCTCAGGAGATGCCTGAGGCACGTGCCAATGCCCAGGTACTTTCCTCCACTTGTCCCCTGAGTGTATGGCTTCTCTTTCTCTTCTGCCTTCCCCATCTTACTGTAGTGCCCCTTCCTGGTGGAGTCTAATCAGAAACCTGGCAGCAAGGGCATTTAGAAAAGGTAGCTTCTAGGCTTTAGAGACCTGGCATGCAAGAGGGAGCTTAGAGATGAGAATGGTGCTGGGGACCAACAAAAAATTCCTGTGCAATTAAAATAAGACATTTTGGCCTAGGATAAAGCAATATCATCTCCTTCCTTGTTTTTCCCTGCTGCAGCTCTATCCCTTTAAACTTTCCCCTTGAGAAGCTACTGTGCCAAGGAATGATGTTTGAATGACAGACATAACAGAGTTGGGGAAATTTAGTTTTATTGACTTTCCTCCTTTTTTATTTCGCCTTCCTGCTCTTTACCTTCTTGGTTCTCCCACTCCCTTCTTTAAGGGAGGAGGAGGGCTGTTAGTCTCAGGATTGTGTTTGAATTCCTCTGGGGGCCTCTCCAGAGATAAGCTCTTTAGGGGAGGCACAGGGTGAAAAGCTGAATTGATTGAAAGGATTTTGTAGTGTATTTCTCTGTGGGAATGTGATCTTTCTCCTGTGGTGAAGGGAGTTAAATGCTCCAGCCAGTTCATCTGCAACATCACTGATCTCATTTTCAAGATGCTTCTCATATGGACCCAAAGAAAAAGGTCTGTTTTTTCTTAATCCCTGAGCTCCCATTGGCTTTCGGAATTGGGGGAGAGGGGGCTTTCCATTCCTTTTCAAGAAGACTTCTCTTTTTCACCTCCTAACTTTCAAGCAAGATCTTGGTCAGAAGTTTTCTTTGGCTCATTTTGATGCTTCCCTACCTTTTTGCAAATGGATATCACCATTTTTTTTACTCAGATGAATTAGTTTAAGTTGATAGACCATTTTATTTTATTTTTTATTTTTAAAGATTTTATTTTATTTATTTGACAGAGAGAGACAGCCAGCGAGAGAGGGAACACAAGCAGGGGGAGTGGAAGAGGAAGAAGCAGGCTCCTAGCGGAGGAGTCTGATGTGGGGCTCGATCCCACAATGCCGGGATCACGCCCTGAGCCGAAGGCAGACGCTTAACCGCTGTGCCAGCCAGGTGCCCCTGATAGACCATTTTAAAAGATGGTATCACGTGGGTTTTTTGTTTTCTTTTGTTTTGTTTTTGTTTTTTTTTTGTTTGTTTTTGTTATTTTTAGAGTTGTCATTAAACCTGTAAGAAAAAAAAAAGCCATATGGCCTCTAGCTGGCATCTTTCATGTCAGACAAAGACATTATTTCCAAAATGTTGGGACCATTCCATAAAGTATGTGTTAGGGAATGTTAGTTTAGAAAGGAGTTTGAATTTTAGGAAATTTATGAGAGAAACAAATGATTTAATTTATATGGGTAAGTATTTTATTGGGATAGTTGGAATAAAATCTGTGAAGAATAGGAGTTTATAATCTTAAACTTGGTTTTATTTGCTTTCCGTATGGGTTGTATATTGGGACTCCTAGAACCCTAAACTGTAAGGTACATTCAGAAGGTCACCAAGTACCAAACTTAGACACTGTGACTCATAAGATTGGAGATAAAGATGGCCAGGTCTGCATGTCTATTTTTGGGAAGGTTTGGTTATGTGCATGTGAATACGTTGAAATCAAGCAGGTAAATATAGAGCTTTTGAGTTCTGCATGTGGAAGAAGAGGTGCTTGGCTCATTGTGGGAATTCCCCAGAAGGGGGATTTGGAAGCAGGTGAATCTCTCTTATTAGGTGGAATTAGAAGTCTTTATTCTTTTTAAGAACAAGTGAGGTATTAAGTAAGTAAAATAAATAAAAATAAGTTGGTTGGACTGTCAGTAGTTTTGAGCGGGTGGGAAGATTGAGAAGGATTCTGGAGAAAGAAAGCTGACTTTTAAGGTAGTTGTTCCAAAAGACATCACAGGGAGGGGCTAAGGAATCTTTTTCCAGCTTTATTTTGATAAAGTCATCCATTTTGGAACTACAAATCCTATAGGAAAAGATCCCAACTTCGTAGTGGGTGGTCTGTGAATCAATTATCCGCAGGTTTATTAGTGGAGGGAGCAAGTAATAATCCCTTTTATATACTTTCTTTTTCCTTAATCAGTGTCTCATTGCAGAATGTGAAATGAATAGAAAATGAAAAGGAACTGGGTTGGTCAATCCTGTTTGTGACTGATAATTAGGTGAGGGATCAGAAGCCAGGCATTTTGTGGATATTTTTTCACTCAGTGTGTTCAGATTTCACACCCTCAAACTCCTATTAATGGATAAATGAATGGCGTTTATTAGATTGAATTGAACTAAAATTACTGACTTCCATTTTTCATATGCTTTACCTTATACCATAGTATTTAATCTTCCCAGCAACCTCATGAGGTTAATTACTATTCCCCTTTTACAGATTAGAAAAGTGAGGTCCAGAGAAGTTAAGAGACCTCTCCGTTTTAAATACACAGGAGAAAAAGGGGGACCTGGTCTCAAAAGCTAAATCTGATGGATACCTGATGGCCAGTCCAGTGCTGCCCTTCTTGGTTCCAGTTTCTGGGGACCTGAATTCTATCACTGATATTGCCAGCTGACCACTGTGATGTCTTTATTTGGGAAAATCCACCCAGCAGGTCCAAAAAGCCTGGTGAGGTGACCTAATTTAAAAGAGGATACAAAAAACCCTGCACAAAAAATCTGATGTTTTCTAGCATATAGAATAATAAGAAAGCAAAAAGAAACATTTTTGTATATTCTGGAATTGTCACTTAGAATGAGATATTCTCGCAGAATGAAACATATGTTTTTCATCCAACCATTATAGGCAAGTTTTGAATATATATTCAGCTGTAATATTGCATAGTTTCCTGTGAATATCTAGCTTCCTCCTGAAGTTGGGGGTAAATTTACCTTCTTAAAACTTGGCCTCCTAAATGTGGCTTAGAAGATCAATTTTAAGACTCTAATGGCATGTCAGAAAAATTTCCAGCAAGCCCACATTTGCCTTGGTCATTGCTGTCTCCTTCCTCTTACCCTGCATCATTCTATTGTACTGTACTTTACAGCCGCTTTTAGCTTCCTGACATTACTCTCATTAAATTCATTGTCATGTAGCGTCTCTTCTCTTTTGAAAGTACTGCAACACTTCTCAACATAATCAGTCCACTCTGATGGTCACCAGCTCTCTCAAAACTCATTGGATCATCATCCTATGGTGAGCTGGCTACCTGCAGCAGTGGTTTTAGGGTGTCTCTTCCAAGAAACTGCAAACACCGTTCACATGTATGGTGGATTGCTGGGGCTTGTAAAAGCAGCAACAGCCTTGATTATGTTGGGGAGGAGAAATTTTTCTCTACCCTTCAAGATTCTTCTAGCTGGTTTAAGAATTAAATTGACATGCGACAATGAGATTAAGAGGAGAAAATCAAATTTCATATTGTACATATGGGGAATCCACACAAACATGTGACTTCAAAGACAGTCAGGCAAAATGAGATATGTTTGTCATCCTGAACTAAGGAGAAGCTGGGAGGGGTTTGGGACTTTGAAGGGAAGGGAAGCAATTCACAGGAAGATGAAAAAGAGTGAATGTCTGGTAAACAAATGTTTTCGGGGCCTCAGAAACAATGGGACATACAAAGGAATTTTAACAAGCTGACTTTGTTAAATTCCTTCTTGTCTATCACCCCTAGTTCATTCTATGTTGTAGTTATCTGTGGTGATAGCTCTCTTCTGGAGCAGGTTCTGTTATCTAAATTCCTTTCAAGTAATTAGGTGGACTTCTTCCTGAGCCTTTTGGGCTTTGATTTTAGCTCAAAATAATCTGCATGGCAAAGTAGCACATTTTGGGGCAGCCTGCCCTTAGCCCTACAATTAGTAGGATCATGGGATTTTGTTTGCAGGCCCCAAACAGGCAGGAGCCTTTTTATGATGGGGTGTGACCCGAAGGAACATGATGTTCTTGGACTGGCTGTGTGGATTTGGAAGAGGGCCAAGGGGGCTGGGAAAGACTGAGAAGACTGAGAGGCTCCAGAATGAAATGAGGCCAGTTTTGGGTCTTGCCCCCAGTTTAGAAGGCTCATTTCACCCTCTGTGCTTTTGACTTCCTCCCACATCCTCTTCCTTAAACATAGCTGCCCCATTCCCAACCTTACCTGGCATTTTTCTGTCCATTCTTCAGTCCCAGCTCAAAGGCTACCTCTTGGTAAAGCCTTCCTTGACTTTCCTGTGGCACGTGCTGCTCGGTTCTCTGTGTTCCCAAACAGCTTGTGTGGACAATGTACCTTGTGTGTGGTAATTACTTGTTTATAGATTTGTCTGTAACAGAGCTTGGAGCCCCATTTCATTTGTGCCTTCCTGGCACATAGTAAAGACTAGATAGATATTTATCAAGGGAGCAGATGGGCTTTCTCTCCCATTCCCATTCCTCTTACTTGGGCCAGGGCTTTTTTGTTTTTTTTTGTTTTTGGTTTTGTTTTCTTTTTGTCTAGGGCAAGTGTCTGAGAATAATCCACACAACACATTTAGCACCTTGGAATGAAGGTCATGAAACGATTCGAGGCTCACACATTCCAAACAAGAGGATGAGTCTTCTCTCTCTCAATCTCTTAGGGCCAATCTCAGTTTGGCAAAGATGATAATTTGTGGATGATTTCAAACCTAACAAACTTTCCGATTGAAAGTAAAGGCTAAGTTAATATTCTTTATTGCTTCTTGGAATCTGATCTTGGCAAGAGTAATGTAAAAAAATACTGTGAAGTAATTCTTGTGGAATTTTGACTCTGTGAAATGGAAATGCCAGGGATCTAATTTTCAAAAAGGTCCCCAGAATTTTGCCCCTCATCTTAAGTCAGTGCACAGGTCTTTCCCTGCCGGCCTGAAAGCTCTGCCCTTTGGTGAGATACCCCACAGAGTAATCCTTTGGTGGCAGGGGAAACCCTTAGGGACTGTTAAAAGGATAGTTGCAATTTACATATATTCCCCCAAATGCAGTGAATCGGGGGAAATGTTGATTTTACCTGCATTCTAAAAACAAGTCTAGTTGCCTTGGAATTGAAGGGCATTGGAAATAGCCTTTGAGCGACCTCATTCTCCTGCTCTACACACTGCCCTTGATGGAGGTAGCAGTGGCCAAATAGAGATACCAGCCAGGCGGTTGGAAGGTTCAGATGTCTTGCTCCCCGGAAGAGTGGCTGGAGTTAGCACTTTGGCAAGAACTGGCGGTGGCTCTAAGGCTGTGTTGTCCAATGCAGAATATAGTAGCCACTGGTCATATGTGGCTACTTACATTTGAATTCATTAAAATGAAATGAACTAAAAATTCAGTTTCTCCATTGTTGAGCTGCATCTCAAGTGCTCACTGACCACAGGTGGCTGCTGTGTTGGACACTGCAGCTATAAATTGTCATCATTGCAGAAAGTGCTGTTGGGCAGTGCTGCTCCAAGGAGCTGGAAGCCTATAATGTTACATCTGCAAGATGCCTGACTTTTCCAGAATGGCCAGGAGCAGTCCTGGGGGGTGCAGCTTAAAATAGAGAGGGAGGTCAGTGAATAGTGTTTGTTTGCCTGTGGCCAGGGGTTGGGTGATGTCTTTGGGTGCAACTAGCTGGTCTGAAACAAAGCTAGTGGAGAGAGAGAAGGTGGAGGAGTTAAGACTCAAACTGAAATCTAAGTTATCGTGTGACTAATGCATGCCAGGAGTTAGGCTGGTTGCTTTCACTTTTGTTACCTTACTTCAGCCCCTAAGATAGTGGCTACTTGCTTGCTTTTTACAGATGAGAAAACTGAGACCCAGAGGATCAAGTCATATATAAAAGGCCACACGATAGCAGGGTCTGAGTTGGAACCCACTGCTTCTAACTCTTCTGTTCAGTGCTTTTTCTGGCTTTAGGGTTGGGGAGAGAGGATGGAACGGATGGGCAAAGAATGATTAGTTAAAAAGGGGAGACATTAATTTGAAGAAATCAACCTGTTTGCTCCATCCAGTCCTCCCGTGGAGCCTGGGTAGTGCCCGACCACGTGCTCAGGGTCTGTGGTCAAAGATTGAAGCTATGGTGGATATGTCTTCCATGGGAAGCTTAAAGAATGGACTGAGGATCTGCTGAAGCTAGAGTCAAAGATGAAAACCTAATATTTATTATATAGCAGTTGAGTGTGCCAGATACTGTTCTGAAGTATTTTTGCATAAGTAACTCATTTAATCCATATAACTACTGTACGAGGAAGATACTATTATTATCCCGATTTCGTGGATGAAGAAACTGAGGCTTGGAGAGAGAAAGAATATTGTCCAGGATCACACATGTCCTGACCCTGTGCCCTCAAACACACAGTGTGGGGCAGGAGGCCTAGGTGAGCCTGTTGTTTTCACAGACCTGATAATGCTCTCTGACACCTTAAAGTGGCTTCCTGCAAATCATATCAAATACATAGCTTCCTTTGCAGTATTAATTCCTCACAGTGTCATTCATACATCTTTTCCTTTAATCCCTAAACATATGAAAAGTATTCACTCTCCCCCTCACTTAATGTATCACTCCTTTCCTCCTTCCTTCTTCTCTAACCTGATGGTCTCCCTTCTCTCCTGCTTTTCTCTTTCTCTTATTTCTCTGTGAGTGGCAAGGGACCCCACTTGCTTATTATTCTCTGCATACGGTTGCGGAATCTCACCCCGAGTGAATGTCAGCCAGTGATGGAAGGGCCGTGGCATCAGCTCTGTCTAAATGACACCCCCCCCTCCCACCGCCAAGGGGCCGTCTGCAGCAAGCCCCCTCCCTGTGTCAGGTGCAGTCACTGGAGGGAGAGGTGGGCGGCGGTTCACGTGGGGTCGGGGAGTTCCTGCCCCCTGGTCACCCCCACCCTGGCCCCGCGAGTCTGCATCAGCCTCCTCTCTGCCTGCGGCCCCATTCGCTGTGGCGGGACTTCACTGTCTTGATGGCATGGGCAGTCAAGCCTGCCCTTTCCCAGCTAAAAGCTTTCTTCGTGAGGAGGTGGAAAAAAACCGAGAAGGAGGAGAATGAAAGAGCCCGAAGGGAACGGATACTCGAATACCTTCCCCTGCCCGGCCACAGCCCCTCTATCCACGGCAAGGGAGAGACCCCTCCACTGACCCCTTGGGGACCTGTGTGAAGTCTTCGCCCTCATCCTGTCATTGTGGGGGTGCCTGTGTGTCCCCCTGGCCACGGAAGAGCCTCAGGCCTAGATTAGGAGTCCTGACAAAGGGAGAGAGAAGAGATCATCCTCCCTCCTAGCCATGGAAGGGAAGGACCTTCCAGAAAGCCAGAAGATAGGATTTTGATTTATTGCTTGAGGTGAGCAGGTAGCCAAAAAGAATTGTGTAAAGAGTAATAAATATTGACACAAACTGTACAAAGGTTGTGAGTTGGTTCCTGGTTCCCAGGCTGTGAGGTCAGAGCAGACTTCTGAGATGAATTTGCTTTCCCGGACAGTCGAGGTTCCCTTTCAGCTCACTTCTGGGGCTTCTCCCCTCCCCCACTCCTGCCTCCAACTATTGGTGTTGAGTCTCAGAGTCCAATCCTTGCCCTTGAGGCTGAACCAACTATGTGATCATTCATTCATTCCTTTATTTGAAAATATCATTTTATTCTGCCTTAGGCTCATTATCTCTTTTTTTCTTATAAATTCTGTGCCAACTGCTAGAGATATAAAAATATATGGAGTACCATTGTTTTCTAGAGGAGTTCCTGGTCTCCTTGAGGAGACAGATGAGACTCCGTAAAGGTACTGTAGGGTCTCTTATAAGGGCAGATTGGGGCCTGGAGGAGAAGGGCCAGCCCAGAGCCATGCAGGGGGTTTGGAAATGCCTTTTAAGGGAAGGCGATGCTTGGGCTGGCTAGCTAAGGAGGGAGGGACAGGCTGCCCCAGGCCCCCTTTAGCAGGAGTTAAGGCATGAAAGTGCGAGAAAGCACGACAGATTTGGAAATCTTCAAGTAAAGGGCGGTAGGTTTGGAGTAGATGGGTTCCTGAGGAGTCATGCCATTAGAGGAGAATGAAAATTTATGGAAATGCAAACTGCAAAGATCATTTGATGTCACGGTAAGGGATTACTTCGAACTCTATCCTGAGAGCTGTGGGAATCCACTGAAGAATCTTTAAACAGAGGAGTGACACAGTGAAATTTACATTTTATTAAAAAAAAAAAAATTCCTTGGGAAATGGTGTCCCGGATTGCTCAGAGTGGGGTGATCTGGCGGCAGAGCTCGTGGAGGAGAGGCCTTCCTGGTGACCCTGGCCAGAAATGGTGCAGGTCTGAGCCAGAGTGGCAGGAAGGTGAGGCGGAGGAGGACCGGGGTAGGGCTGGAGAGAAGGGAGACAGAAGGCCGCATGTCACTAGACTAATTGTATCCATGTGTTTGTCCCATTTCATCAACAAGTTCAGTTCATTTTTCATCCTTGCACCTAACACCAAAGCATTATAATGGCATCAACTCTCGAAAGTACTCTCTGGAAGAAATTTGGGAGTGTTTATTTGTGTGTCCTATCAGTTTTGTAAGACTCTAAGCTCTTCGAGGGAGGGCACACAGTGTATTCATCCATCTTTTATGTGTGGCATTCAGCACACCAGGGATACTTAATAAGTCTTTAATAATAATAAGATCTGAGCCCCAGGAGCATTATTATATTTGTCAGTGAAGGAATAAGTAGGTTTGGAAGCAGGTTGGCTAAGTTTAGTTTTATACGAAAAACCTCAATTATTTGAACTTCGAAACATCTTAAAACCCATTCCTGAAACATAATCTGAATGGCTTCTGCTCTTGGCTTTCTTAGGTAAATATTTTAGTTGGCTTAATTGGGTGATTGTTTCCTAAAATACAGGAGGTGATGTTTCTTTGTTGTTCCGTAATCTCTGCCAATCAATCAACCTGTCTTTAAAAACAGAGTTGTTGTTTTTTTTTTAACCAAGGTGGTTGGTATTTTCTAATTCAGGTCCCTATTCTCTTTTCTGATGTTTATATAAATCAGAATAGCTACCATTAGTTATGTCTTGTTTGCAACACTCTTTTTTCTCTCATGTTCACTTACTTGTCACATTTATCTTTATTACTCCAGGATGTTCCTTCCTACCTTAAGACCCTCTGCCTTTTCTCTCTCTTCCTGAGTCTTTCCAGTCCCTGTCGCGATTTAATAACCAGGAGAACCTTCCGCCATCAGGCCGCGGGATACAATGTATTTTCACAGTGCATCGGTGCTGGGCGCCAGACTGCGCTGGGCCCCTGTCAGTTATGATAAATCCAGTTCATATTTTTCCCGGAGACTTCCATAAGCCTGATCAGAAAGTTCTGGTGGATTTAAGAGCAAGAGTTACTATTTTTGGCCCTCCCCCTACATTTGGGCTGTAGATCACCAGGAGACGCCATAGGTACCTTGTGGCCCTAACCTGAGGGTACTATTATTATTAACCCTTACAATAGGAACATTAGACTTTTGAGCTCCCTGTGTTGAACCCAGGTAGTCCTTATCAAAGATGAGTTCTCATGAGTGGGTGTTGTCATCTTTATCTACTTGGGCTGTTCCACAGCCGGTCTTGGGTTCTCATGTGGACTTCTACACATATACAGAGTAGTAAGTCAACTTTAATGAAGATCTCTGGCTTGGACTCTGGAGCTCCAAAATTCGCCCTTTGTGCCGCCCAGGGATCAATGGCTTTGACCTAGCTTAAAGGAGGTAGAAGGAGAGGCGGAAGTCTCTTTATGCTGCTTTCCTGGAGCCTGTCCACGTTACAGAGTATGAGCCAGGGCCGTTGATACTGAGCACCACGTGTACACATAACCCCGGGGCTCCTTCTCCGGCTCACGGGCTCACGTCGCTGCTCACTGCGCATTTCTAGATTCCATTAAAGTGGTCCTTTTCTTGGAGCTGTCTAGCAGTCTGCTTGCTGTTGTGCTCTTATCAGACCAGTTTGAAGGTCCTGTCTTCAGTTCCAGACAATCAGCGAATACACTGGGGTACATTTTGTGAGACGTCTTGAGGAAGGGGACATGACTTGAAATAAGTCACATGAAAAATGGTAGAAGTAAGAGGTGTTTTTAACTTGTAGGAGAGAAGGGCAGGGCAGGGTGGGAGTTTTTTCCAGTGTGTGAAATGTTGTCATCTGGCAGGGGATTAGAGTTGTTCTGTGTCTCCCCAAGGAGCAGAACTCTGTGCAAGGTAAAGAGAGACATTCAATTCATCATAAGGAAGGACTTCAGAGTGTGATATTTAAGAATCTTCGTGGAGGAATCAAGCTTCTTGAGTTTAAATCCACCATCTGCCAATTACTAGCCATATAAAATGGGGTTAATTTTGAAACCCTTCTAATCTTTAGTTTCCTGATCCGTAAAATGGGGATAATATTAGTATCCGTCTTGCGAAGTGTTGCAGTTATCTGCTGACATCATGGCAGTTAAATGCTCTTTATCCTGATGCACAGTGAGTGCCTGATAGTGCTGGCAATTCTCAATAGGCTGGGCTGTCTCAAAATCGTACATGGGTCTAACAAGTTTCCAGCATTTCCTATGACTGCTGAGCATCATAATTTTTTTTTTCAAATTTGGAACTCTTTTGCATTTTTATGTGTGGTTTTCTTACGTTTTCCTTGGCTGAGGGAAATTGATAGAGAACTACATACATTCCAGAGTAATTTAAATGGCATAGATAGTCCTGTGAAGTTTAGAAAAGTAAAGTATACAGTGTCATGAATTCAGAAGAACTGGAAAGTGGGGTAGAATGGATGAGGATGCCATTTTGATTTGGTGAAAGTTGAATTAAGATTTTTTTTTTTTTAGGGACACCTGGGTGTCTCAGACGCTAAGTGTCTGCCTTCGGCTCAGGTCATGATCCCAAGGTCCTGGGATCGAATCCCACATTGGGCTCCTTGCTCGGTGGGGAGCCTGGTTCTCTCTCTGCCTGTTGCTCCCCCTGCTTCTGCTCTCTCTCTCTGACAAATAAATAAATAAAATCTTAAAAAAGATTTTTTTAAATTAAGAAATGAAGTTTTAAGATTTTAAAATATACTGTACACATTTCCAAGTAAGGCATTCATGGGCAGTAGTAAGTAAAATGCCATTTACTTTAAAAAAAAAAAGATGAATTACTTTTTCCTGAATTTAAGAAACATCGAGATGAGATGATAAAGTCTCATTTTTAATTTCTTGAGTTCTTGTTTATGCACTTAAAAAAATCGAAGCATAATATACACACAGTAAAGCGAACCGTGTCAAGTGCACAGTTGGATGGATTTTTAAATATGAATACATCTGTGCAGCCACCCCACAGATAAAGATATAAACCATGTCCAACAAGCCAGAGAGTTCCCTCATGCCCTTTCCAAGTCTACTCAGACTTCCGTCAGCCTTAGGTCAGTTTTACTTGTTCTTGAACTTCATGTAAAGGCAATCCAGCGGCAGGTTATCTTGTGTCGGGTGGCTTTTGCTTCCTATCTTATCTGTAAGATTCTGTCTATTGTTGCATGTAACTAGTTAATGCAAAAAGCTTATTTCTAAATGGCTCTCCATATTACAAATAAATCTTTGGAAGAAATGTGAGGCTGGAAGGAATCTTACACAACTTCATGTCCATGTCCTTTGATTTACAAATGAAGCCTCTGAACTAAAGATATTAAGCAATTTGCATAGATAACTAATGGCCAAGTAACCTGGTACGCTCTATCTTCACAGAGAGAGATCTATTGCAAACATTATTCTCAGTAAGAGTCATGCATATAGTGTCTAAATTATACATAGAAGATGTGAATTATTTAAAATTACAAATTATTATGACACGAATTAATCCTATTCACTGTGGGACTGGCTCTCGGATTGTATACACATTGTGACAACGACGTTTTTAGAACAGTTTATTGTGATTATCCAGACAAGGAAGGCATTGTCATCATGCCCATTCACACAAGTCATAAAGCCCTATAGACAGCAAAACTGGAACTGCTTCTGCTAGAATAAATCCTAAATACACACATTTCCTTCTCCTTCTCTCTCTCTCTCATGTGTAAGCGTGCACATGCACACTCACAAACACACACACTCAAACGCACATAAACCACCTACAACAGACCATGTGAAAAGACCGCACATTTTCTAGAATATAACCACTCATCTCTATATCATCAAATGAGTGATTGTCTTTTCACAGCCTGTTGCTCCTGAAACTCAAAATGTTGTTCTTGAAATTGATTGAATGTAGCAAAGCTGTATAATAAAAAAGTGGGAGTAGATGGAAGGGTGGTAAAGCATTGCCCTTCAGTGGGCTTGGACTTTACATTTTGATACTAAAGGACAGGAGTGCCTGTGAATTTGTTTGTAGTTAGGAGGCCAGGCACAAGATGGAATGTATAAAGGATAAAGAAATGCCATTTCTTCTCCAGGAATATGGCAGTCTGGGTAATCAGCCTGACCCTCTGGCTAAAAACAAATTAAAATACTGGATAAAAAGGATATCTTAAAAGCATCGAATTGCTAAAAGAGAATAAGTAATTGGGAGGCTGAAATCCAGGGCTGGGAAAAGCACTGGGAGCTCTGTTTACCCACTGGAATTTGCTGATCCTCAAAACTTGATGGCCTGGCAGGAGAGGGCAGAAAACAAAACTTGGAACACAGTCCAAATGGGGAGCCTAGGAAAACCCTCCCATATTATGCTGAAATCTCCGAACCAGGCAAGTGTACAGAGAGCAGTCTCCAGACTGAGCTGGAGGTGGGGAAGGGAAAGGAAACCTGTCTCTGAGAAGTGGTAAGAACAGCAGGCTCAGCCCATCTGAGTACTTACAACCCATATTTGCATAAAAGGATGGTCCGGAACCCTCTGGCAGGGGATTTAGTTTGAGGTGGTTCTGGGTTCCTGGTCTTAGCGACCCTGCAGAAGCAAATGCAAACTTCTTTGGAGGAAGACACCTTCATCCTAGACTACTGGGACCTACCTCCCCCGTCCGTTCTCAAGGGTAGTGAGCAGTACCCTCAGAGATAACCAGCAAACAACAAAACCAGCACGAACCAGAAGAAACCCCAGAGTGCAGAGACAGATCGGCAAACCCTCCAGACTTTGGAATCATCAGATATATATTATAGATAACTATCCTTCTGGTATTGTAAGAAGTAAAAGGCAAGCTTAAAAATATCTCCAGAAACCAGAAAAGTATAGAATATATTCTAGAAGATTCGTGAAAAACCAAAACATCAACTAGGGGTTTAGGGGTTACTGCGGGGGGCTGGAAGGGAGCAGGTGGGCACCCCCAGGCAGCACGCCCAGCAGGGCGGGGCCTCGCTGTTGGCGGGAGTGGGGATTCAGCCGTCCAGGGCGTGCCTCACAGCGCACGCCCATGAGAGCCTCCCACATTGCAGGGAAGGAAGGGAGCCCCGAGCCAAGGAGGCTGACACCCAGCTTCTGGGGGAGGCAGAGTCGTTTTCACAGGAACCCCGCCTTACCTACCGCTCAGCGGCCTGCGCCGCTGTGGGAGCCACTATCTCTGCCAAATTTTCTGTGGGTTTTCATGCCCATCTTTCTCCTCCTCCACATTCTCCTCCTCCTCAGGAATCAGCTCTGCTCCAGGTTCAGTGCCTGGTACTTGCAAATTAAACCAATACAAGACAGGTTAAGGGGAGAAAAGGAAGGAAAACTGAGGTTTAACTTAATGCCTTGCCTGACGTCACATGTACTTAGGTGACTGTGTACAGAAACCCAGCTCTGCGAATTGATGGGCCACGACTCTTCTCAGCCAAAAAATTATTCAACAATGGCAGAACTGTTTATGGAATGTGTGGAAGAGCTGGAACCATGGCAGAAGAAATTAAGAGGTTGAGAATGAGGAGGAGGATGAGCACGAGCTGATCTTTGTTGCAGAGGTATCAAGTTCAAAAGCAGCAATTGCAAATATTTTGAACAGGGGAGACCTCAGCTCATATTTGAAGGGACTAGATAATGGCGCACCTGGGTATTACTGCTGCATTCCAGCCCACAGGTCAGTACTAGTGAACCCAACATCAGATCCAGTGGCTGCCTCACCAGTAAATTTTCCACCGAATCTAGATCTTTGGATTGTTCTGTTATTGTTCAGGCTTTGTCTAGACCTGTGTTTCTGAAAGTACACCGTCATCTCAGGGATACATTGGGTATTATATATTCAACAATTTCTGGACTATCATGGGTAGTCATCCAATATAATTAGTTCAGAAAGCATAACTGACATTAGACAATGTCACCATTTTTAGGATAGCTCAACCAGGAACTAACTACCCAACCTGTTCGTAAATCAGGCAATATGCTTAAATTAAACAGGTACAGTATTGAAAACTGTGCTATCAAAACATGAATGAAAGTATAATCAGTAATGAAAATTGCATAATGGTAAGCTACTTAAGATTGTAAACGGGGCCAAGTATTCCTAGTTCTTAATTTAGAAAATTGTTGAGAGGCTATTGTAGCATTTTCTTCTGAAAACACACCTTCATAGTTTAATTAGTTTAAAAAACTTAAAAAGTAATTGTTAATGGTAACAGTTTTTATTGAGCTGTTAATATTTGTAAGGCTTTGTGCTAAATGCTATACATAAATTAATCTCTTTTAATGTCTATGAAACAGGAGCTATTATTATTCTTGTTTTATTTTAGAGAGAGTGAGCAGGCTTGCATGTGGGTGAGTGGGGGGAGGGGCAGAGGGAGAGAATCTCAAGCAGACTCCACACTGAGAGTGGAGCCCCATGTGGGGCTTGATCGCATGACCCTGAGATCATGACCTGAGCTGAAACCAACAGTTGGATGCTCAGTTGGCTGAGCCACCCAGGCGCCCCATTTTTCTTATTTTATATTTGAGGAAACTGAGGCTCACAGAGCTTCAGTAATTCACTGAATGTCACACAGCTAGCAAACGGTAGATCTGGGATTTCGGTACGGACTAACTCATAGTTTATGTGTGTATGCTACATAAATACATAGACGTTACGTATCAATGTGTATTTTTAAAAAATGGAAGCATCGCCTCAGGGCAACAGTTTGCAAAGTGTAGTCTTCAGTCTTCTGGGATTCCCCCGAGACTCTCTTGTAGGTTTGGGAGACTATCATAATCATACAAAGATACTGTTTGTCTTTTTCACCGTGTTGATATTTGTACTGCGGATGCAAAAACGATGGCAGGTGAAGTGCTGGTGCCTCAGTGTGAACCCAGACAGCGGTAGCAGCTGAACTGGTAGTTTTATATTAGTCACCACTTTGGACTCACAATAAAATATACTGTAGTCCTACTCCCGTTTCCTTGATGAAGTATTAAAATGTTATTGATGTTAGCTCTCTGCCCTTGAATATGTGTACTTTTAAATATTTTCTGTGGTGAAATGGGTCGTATGCATAAAGCTGTCTGAAGCATCATGTTTATCTTATAGAAAAGCACTTGTGTGATTGACTCGTGAGCTCAACTACTCACTTTTTAAAAGTAGAGACCATTTTTATTGGTGAAAAAAAAGCACCAACTAGAACTTCTAGGAGTAAAAAACAAAATAACTGGAAGTAAGAACCATCTGACTGATTTAATAGCAGATTTATACACAACCGAAGAGTGAATTAGTGGACTAGAAGATAAATCAGAAGAATTGTCCAGAAGGCAGCAGGGAGAGACCCTTCCCAGTGTCCTCCTTGATAAAAGAAAATGTAGAAGAGAGGTTAAAATACATGCAGAGTAGACTGAGAAGTGAGAAGGTAAAGACCTTTCCTGCATATGATCAGAGTTCTAGGAGCAGTGAGAGAGAACAGGTAGAAGCAATATATTTGAAGAAATAATGCCGTAGATCCTATGATCACATCATGAGGGGAAAATGTGTAGTTTACCAGAGTTGTGTAACAATTTTAAGTTTGTGTACACCTGAAAACATGACCTTAAAGTAGCTGTATTTATCTATATTTATATTTATCTACATTATAAATTAGATTTAGAAGAAGAAAAGATCAAATGTACAGATTCAAGAGGTATAATGAATACTAAGAAACACAAATAAATGTATTTTTACTTTAGGTTTCCAAATGATTTCTGCCTTAAAATTATATCATAATATTATAGCAGAAAATCAACTACATAAAGAATGTTTTAAAAGAAGTCATAAAAATGATAGATTAGTATAACGAAATGATCAGCAGACTAACTCTTGACTTCCCAATAGCAACAGCAGAATCCAGAAGATAGTAGAAAGTTTACGTGCTGAAAGAAAATAACTAGTACCTTAGAACTTCATAACAGTAGAAATATCTTTTAAGAGTGAGGTAAAAGTTTAGAAAATTAAGGAAAATAAAAACTTGGATTTTAGTCATCAACACTGAAGGGCATTCTGAAGGTTATATTTTATTTTATTTTTTATTTTTTTTTAAAGATTTTATTTATTTAGTTGACAGAGACAGCCAGCGAGAGAGGGAACACAAGCAGGGGGAGCGGGAGAAGAAGAAACAGGCTCATAGCAGCGGTAGCAGAGGAGCCTGATGTGGGGCTCGATCCCATAATCCCGGGATCACGCCCTGAGCCAAAGGCAGACGCTTAATGACTGCGCCACCCAGGCGCCCCTGAAGGTTATATTTTAAGCAGAAGGAACACAACCTTAAGCTGAAAGGTCCGAGATGCACAATGAAGAACAAATATTGAGTCTAAATGAGTATTAGCCATTTATAGGAAAAATAAAAATGAGTAATACTGATAAAATTAAAAGTGGGAAAAGTACATAACAAAAATGTATAAATTAAGCGTGGAGGTTAGTGGGACTAAACTGTCTTAAGATTCTTCTATTTTCTGAGAGAAGGGTAGAAATTTTACCTTTAAAGTTTGGTAAATTAAATAGACATGTTTCAGTTTCAACTATAACCATTAAAACATTAGAAATTGAGTATAACTTACAATTAGTAGATGGGAAATAGAAGTGACAAAAATATTCAGTCATCCAAAAGAAGGAAAAGAAAGAGAGAAAGAAAAAACACATCCAGGCAGTACGAATAGAAAACAAAAGATAATAAATTTAAGCCCATTAATTACAGAAACTAAAACTGCTCTACTTAAAAAAATAATTCTCAGATTGGAATTAAAAAATCTAATGATATGCTGTTAATGATATGTTACAAGCAACATATCTAAAACATAAGGACACTGAAAAACTGAATATAAAATGTTGGAAACATGTGTGCCATGCAATATTAACCAAAAGAATGCTGATTTGGCTGTATTAATATTAGATATTAATAGACAAATGGGTCACTTCAATGATGAAAATTTCAGTATACTCAGAAGATCTAAAACTTTTAGATTATATGAACCTGGAAATATGACCTCAAACTAAAGGATATAATTAGTAATTAAGTTGCTGAAAGAAAAATAAAAAGATTCATAATTATGATTGGAGATTTAAGAAAAATCCTTCCCTTAGTCACAGATAAAGCAGGCCAACAATTAGCAATATAGATGTAGAAGATTCAACCAATATGATCAACAAACGTGACGTAACAGATGTGTGCAGACCACTGCAGCGAAACGGTGCCGAATACAGCTGTTCTTCAAGCATATACGAAACATTTAAAAAATCGATCATTTAGACATTTTTAAACTTAAATCACATCTCATTGAATTTCAAAGGCCTGAAATCAAGGTCAGAAGGCCTTATTCTTTCTGATCGCTGCGTAACAATTAAGCTAGAAATCAGTAGCAAAAGGATAACTAGAAAATCTGATATATTTGGGATAAAAAACTTATGTGTTAAAGGAGAAGCCATCATAGAAGTTCAGAAACTACCTTGATTTGAGCAGTAACAAATTAGTACATGTAGGCTGCAGATAAAACAGTCTTTAGAGAAAAATTTATGGTCTTTATAGCTTATATTTTTCAAAAAAGGCTGCAAATTAGTAGACATTTGTCTCATGAAGTTAGCTAAAGGGAAATAAGGTAATCTAGAAGACCATGGACAGAAGGAAGGACTCAAGATAACAGTATAAATGAAAGGAATTGGTAATAAACATATTCACAAAATCTGAAGTGTTTTTGAAAAAAAATCTTACACACTTAAAATGTCTGGCAAGACTGGCCATGAAAGAATGATAACAGCCACATGTAATAACTCTATGGAATGAAAAAGAGGATAACATTATAAATGCTACAAAAAAAAGAGATAAATTATTATAAAAACTGTATGCTGATGGCTTTGAAAATGTAGTTGAATAGAAAAATTATTAGGAAGTAGGACTCACCAGCACTGATTCACAAGTGAGGAGACAACCTAATGATTAGGATAATCTTTAAAACATTTAATTGGTAGCAAAAGAAATCTTCCTAAAAGGAAAATGCCAGGCTCAGAGGACTTCATTGGAAAGTTTTGTCAACTTATTAAAGGAAGAAAACTTTTACATAAACTCTTCCAGAGAATATAAAAAGACATGACAGTCCCGAGTTTTTTGGTTTGTTTTGGTTTGGTGTTTTGTTCATATTTTTTAAAATGAGGCTTGCATAGTCTCTGTACCAAAACTCAGCATGGCAGATTGGTGGAGAAAAATAGACTTTTTAATAATTAATGCTGGGCAAATTGGGCATCTATATAAAAAAAAATGTAAAAGGTTCCTCACTTGTTAGGAAAACATACAAAACATACAAAAACCAATTCTAGGTAGATTTGAAATGTAATGTAAATGTGAAAGGTAAACCTAAAGACCTTATAAAAGCAAGAAGAATATCTCCTGAATTTGGAGAAGGAAAAATTTTTTTTAAATAAAGCAAAGTATTAATGGTAATAAAGAGCAAGTTTGATATGTTCAACTACATAACATTTGTAATTTTTGTGTCATTATACCATAAGGATAATGAAAAGACAGAGAGTGGGTTTATATATTTAGAAGATACATAGCTGACAAAAGACTCATATTTAGGATTGATTTCACTGTTTAGTATGGTAGCCACTATTTGTGTCATTATACCATAAGGATAATGAAAAGACAGAGAGTGGGTTTATATATTTAGAAGATACATAGCTGACAAAAGACTCATATTTAGGATTGATTTCACTGTTTAGTATGGTAGCCAGTAGCCACATGTGGCTATTTAAATTAAATTAAATTAGGTTAATTAAATTAACTTTACCAAGCAGTTCTTTACCTTCACTAGCCACATTTCAAGTGCTCAATAGCCACATGTGCTTACTGGCTACCATACTGTATAACACTGATTTAGATTTTTTTTAAAATTTAAATTCAATTAGCCAGCATATTATACATCATTAGTTTCAGTTGTCGTGTTCAATGATTCATCAGTTGTGTAGAACACCCAGTGCTCATCACATCATGTGCCCTCCTGGTTTACATTTTTTAAAGAAATATATATATCCAGGGGCGCTTGGTGGTGCAGTTGGTTAAGTGTCTGACTCTTGGTTTTTGCTCAGGTCATGATCTCAGGGTCCTGGGATTGATCCCCTGGTCAGGCTCTGTGCTTAGTGTGGAGTCTGCTTGAGATTCTCTCTCCCTCTCCCTCTGCCCCTCCCACTCGTGCACTGTCTCTCAGTAAATAAATAAATCTTTTAAAAAAATATATATCCAGAATGTACAAAATATAGTATTGCAATATCTATATAAAGTATTCATAATTTATAAAAAATGAATATTCTTATATAAATAATAAGAATTAATTAGACAACTCTGTAATAAAATGGTTAGTAAAAAGGCTTTAAAATGCCCTTCCCGGAAGGGGATATCTAAATGGTCAATAAACATACGAAAAGATGTCAACCTCATTAAGAAGCACAGGAATACAAATTAAAACCATTACAAGTCGCCACAGTATATTCAACCTACTGAAATATTTGTACAAATTAACAATGCCAAGTGTTTGTGAGAATGTAGATGAAGAGGAAGTCCACTGCTTGTGAGAGTGAAATTGGCCCAATTTGGAAAAGTAGTTTGACTTTATGTATTAAGTTTGAAATATATAGAAGATAAGTTTGAAATTCATAGGCAGGATATGTATATGTGTATATATACACATACATCCATATATCCCCTGTGAATACCACATACATATAGGCTAAAAATCTTACAGAACGTCATGCATTATTGTTCCAGGTCTTGGGCAAGAACTGACATGGCGGAATGGCTACATACTGAAATTGACCCAAAAGTCTTATCTCTACTCCAATGTAGATAAATAAATTGAAGTACATTCATGGAATGGAACAGTATATAACAATTGAGGTAAATGAATCACATACCTAACACCATGGCTAAATCTCACAAGTGTGATATAGAGTAAAAGAAGCAAAATGTGAAATAATACATATGGTATGATTCTATTTATGTAATGTTATAAAACTATACCATACCACTTAGGGATATGTCATTAGGTGAAAATTATAAAGCAAAGGAAGAAAATGATTATTATAAAACTCGGTCAGGCTGGTGGTTTCTTCTGTTGGTAAGGGAGAGGGTTGTAACAAAGGAAGGGCAAATGGGTCTTTCGGGATAATTCTAATAGGTTATTTTTTATTCTGGGTGGTAGTTAGAGGAATGTTTGCTCTAGAATTATTTGGAAGAATGAATATTTGGAAGAATGAATATATAAATGTTTTATGAACTTCTTATATGAATATTCTACAATAATAAAAAAAAAAGGGAACCCTGAGCTGCTTATATTTCCTTGAGTATATTTGAAAAGGAGTTATAGAAGAGGGATATTTAAGAGTTATATGAATACATTCAACAAATAGAGGTAGGGAAAGATCATTATAGGATCGAAACATTATGAAAACAGTATGGAACTGGGAAGACAAACCTTTTGAGTCCTATCAATAGTACCAGTATCCTTTAGGGGGAGGTGGGAAATTGATGGGAAATAAGGCTGTTACAGGTTAGATACATGAGATTTTCCTAGACTGGAAACTGTTCTGAAATTATCCTTCAATTAAAAAAGAAAAAACTCTCCGTAGATGCATCACCTCTACAAAGCACATCTGTGGATTTCTTGAAAGAGAACATAATCCTACTTCTGTCACCATGAGCATCAAACCGAATAAGAAAAATTTTCAACATCTTAACATGCTATTCTTTGTTTATATCACCTAACAGGATGTGGGTAGTTGGCAGTTTCCCCATTTGATTTATTTAATTACAGATGAATCATTTGGTTTAACTTATTATTTTGACGTAGAAAATAATTGTATCCAATATTTATAGATTTTTTAATGTATGTTTGGCACTTTTAACAACTATGCAATGTTGCCTAGAAGAGCTTCTTGGTGCAAAAGGAGACACCCCTCTGGACGTTCCTGCCTATTTCCATTTCCATTTGGATTGAATATTGGCTTACGTAAGACACCTCCCCAATTGCCCGGAGACTAAACACTCTTGAACTTGGCACTGACCCACTTACTTTTGCCAGGTCATATCATAGTGTCTTGTCTTATTTCTACTGAACATTATCCACTTTTTTTTTTTTTTTTTGCTTTGAAAGAGTTAGGGGCCACGCACAAGTTAGTGTCATATGTCAATTAATGTGGACTTGATTCTAGCATCCAAATCTCTAATAACATATTTTGCGTTGAGTCAGTGTTGGGCTCTAAATTTGTCTTCACCTTATAAGCTAATGTGACCTGAGGCAAATGATTGGCTTCTCTGAATTTTGACTTTCCTCATCTATGAAATGAGGAAAATAAATTCTTACAGAAGCCTCGCACAATAGCTAATAAAACCCGATTCTCAGTAACTAGTGGTAGCAATAGTAAGTAGTAATGATAACAGTAGTTCTTATTTGCAGCAGGAGTACCAGGAAATGCAATAGGCAAATAAAGAAGGACCACATTTGTGTTCTGCCTCTTGAATTCTTCCCATACCCAGCAAGCAGGGTGATCTAGCCACGTAGTGGCTATACAGTGGCAACGAGCGTTCTCTCCCCTGTGGTTAAAAGCACCAGCCTGGGAACCAGGCAGGCCTGGGTGCAAATCTTTGCTCTGTCATTTATTACTATGTGACTTTTGGCAAGGCACTTAACCTATCTCGAAAAACCTTTGACTATTAAATACAATTATATGTATAAATGGCACAGCATAGTGGCTGACACATAATTATTCAATAAATCATTACTTATTATTGTTTCCCTAGGTATAGTTCTAGTAATCAAGAATATAAGGAGCTAGAAACAATGGGAAAAATCCCTTTATCTCAGTATCTGACCCTGTTGGGTCCCATTTCTGTCCCGCAGATTTGGTTAGCTGGTACAGGAGAGACAGAGAGTAACATAGGCAACTCTTGTGTGTATTTATTGTCATTGTTTCTTCCTCGTCTCTCTTCTCCTCATTAAAAACAAGCCTTATTGGCAAAGCCGGTGGCTGGTTAAGATAGCTCACTCTTTATTATGAAGAGGATGGCGTTCGGACGTAGGAAGATGAATAAGGACCATATATTTATTGATTTTTATTGTGGTAAAAAGCACATAACACAAAATTTATCCTCTTCATTATTTTAAAGTATGCAGTACAATAGTATCAACTGTATCTACATAGTGCAGAAGATCTCTAGAACTTTTTCATCTTATGAAACCGAAACTCTATACTCATTGAATGACAGCTCTCCTTTCTTAGCTGCCCCCAGCCTCCGGCAACTACCATTCTAAGAGTTTGACTACTTTAAATATCTCTTGTAAGTGGAATCATGCGGTATTTATCTTTTTGAAACTGGCTTATTTCATGTAGCATAATGTCTTCAACGTGTATTGATATTGTAGCATATAATAGGATTTCCTTTGTTTGATAAGTCAATTTGCACTTTTTTTAAGGAACTACTGTACTGTTTTCCATGGGGCTGCACCATTTACATTCTCACCAATAGTGCAAAATAACAGACATGGGTCACAGTTTCTCCACATCCTTGCCCACAGTACTTATTATTATTATTATTATTGTTTTATAATGACCATCATCATTGTGGTTTTGATTTATATTTACCTGATGATTAGTGATGTTGAATGTCTTTTCGTATCTTTGTAGGTCATCTGTATATCTTCTTTGGAGAAATGTGTACTCAGGTCCTTTGTCCATTTTTTAATTGGGTTATTTTTGTTGTTGTTGAGTTCCAGAGGTTCATTGTGTATTGTGAATGTTATCCCTCTAGCAGATATATATTTGTAAATATATGCTCCTAATCCATAGGTTGCCTTTAACTCTGTTGATTGTTTCTTTTGTTGCACAGAAGTTTTTCAGTTTGGTGTAGTCCCATTTGTCTATTTTTGCTCTTGTCTTTCATTTTGGTGTCATATCCAAGGAATCATTTCTAAATCTGATGTCATGAAGCATTTCCCCTATTTTATTTTTCCTAGGAGTTTTGTGGTTTCAGATCTACCATTTAGGTCTTTAATCCATATTGAGTTAATTTTTGTATATGGTATAAGATAAAAGTCCATTTTCTTTCTTTTGAATGTGGATATCCAGTTTTTCCAGCACCATTTGTTGAAGAAAGTATCCTTTCCCCAATGTGTAGCCTTGGCACCCTTATCAAAGATCATTTGGCCTAACACAGGAGGATTTACTCTAGGCTTTCTATTCTGTTCCATATAGCTGTCTTTATGCCATTACTGTATTGTTTTGGTTACTGTAGCTTTGTAATGTATTTGAAATATATTTGTAATATATTTGAAAATCAGGAAATATGAGGCCCCCAGCTTTGTTTTTTCTTTCTCAAGATTATTTGGCTCTTTGGAATCCTTTGAGATTTCTTATCAGTTTTAGGATAAAAACTATCCTATTTCTGCAAAAAAAATGCCACTGGGATTTTGATAGAGATTGCATTGAGTCTGGATAATATTAAGTCTTCCAAACCATGAACATGAAATATCTTCCCATTTATTTATGTTTTTAAAAAAATTTCCTTCAGGAATATTTTGTATTTTGTAGTTTTCAGTGTACAAGTCTTTCACCTCCTTGGTTAAGTCTATTCCTAAGTATTTTATTATTTTGGATGCTATTGTAAATGGGAATATTTTCTTAATTTTCTTTTCAGTTTATTCATTGTTGGTGTATAGAAACATGGCTGATTTTTGTGGATTGATTTTGTATACTGGAACTTTGTTGCATTCACTTATTAGTTGTAACAGGTTTTCTATGGAATCTTTAGGGTTTTCTGTATGTAAAATCATGCTGTCTGTGAACACAGATATTTTTACTTTTTCCCCAATTTGGATGCCTTTTATTTCTTTTTCTTGCCTAGTTACTCTAGCCACAACTTCTACAATATCGAATAGAAGTGGTGAGAGTAGGCATCGTTGACTTGTTTCTAATCTTAGATGAAAAATGCTCAGTTTTTTTTAAAAGACTTATTTATTTTAGGAGAAGAGTGTGCACACACACACACACACACACACACACACGGGAGGGGGGAGGGGCAGAGGGAGAGAGAGGGAGAGAATCCCAAGCAGACTCTGTGCTGAGCTTGGAGCCTGACATGGGGCTTGATCTCATGACCCTGACATCATGACCTGAGCAAGAACCAAGAGTCGGACACTTAACTGACTGAGTCACCCAAGTGCCCCCCAAAACTCAGTTTTTTGCTATTGAGTATGATGTTAGCTGTGGGTTTGGTATTTATGTTGAAGTAGTTTGTTTGTTTATTAGTTTTTTCCCTATCTCTAGTTTTGTGTTTTTATCATGGAAGAGTGTTGAATTTTGTCATATGTTTTTTGCATGAATTGAGATGATCATGTGATTTTTGTCTTTCATTCTATTAATGTGGTTTATTATAGAGATTGATTTTCATATGTTGAACCATTTTTTGCATTACAGGAATAAATCCCGCTTGGTCATGGCATATAATTCTGTTAATATGCTAACTTGGTAGGTTAATATTTTGTTAAGGATTTTTACATCAGTACTCATCAGGAATATCAGTCTGTAGTGTTCTTGCAGTTTTTGTCTCGTCTTGGTATCAAGATAATGCTGGCCTTACCAAATGAGTTGGAAGTATTTACTCTTCAGTCTTTTGGAAAGAGTTTAAGAAGGACTTGTGTTAATTCTTCTTTAAATTTTTGGTAGAATTCCCAACTGAAGGCATCTGGCTTTTCTTTTTTAGAGGTTTTTGACTATTGATTTGGTCTCCTTACGACGTACGGGTCTGTTCAGATTTTTTATTTCTTCATGATTAAGTCTTGATGGGTTGTATATTTCTAAGAATTTATCCATTTCTTCTAGATTTCCCAATTTGTTAGTGTATAATTATTCAGAGTACCCTCTAATGATAACTTTTATTTCTGTGACATCAATTATAATGTCTCCTCTTTTATTTCTAATTTTTGTTATTGGAGTTAGGTAGTCTACCTGAGGGTTTTCAATTTCATTGATCTTTTCAAAAAACTAACTTTTAATTTCATTGATTTTTTTTCCAATTTTTATTTTCTATATTTTGTTTATCGCTGCTCTAATTTTTATTATATCCTTTCATCTGCTAATTTTGGGTTTAGCTTGCTCTTTTTTCCTAGTTCCTTGAAGTGTAAAGTTAGGTTGTTGATTTCAGATCTTTTCTTCCTTTTTAACGTAAGTGTGTAGCACAGTAAACTTCCCTCTTAATACTACTTTAGTGCATCTCATAAGTTTTGGCATGTTGTGTTTTTATTTTCAATAAGGACAAAGTTATTAAAATAACCTGGGCCCAGGACATAATTTTTCAGTAGAACTAAATAATTAAGCCATACTTAATTATTGTTATTTTCCCAATAAAAGTGTGCTCTCATAATATATCTATCATCTATCAATCATCTGTCTACCAATCTATCTGTCTGGAATGGACTTTCAAGATTACCGAATGCAACATCCTTATTTTCCAGAAGGGAGATGCAGACCCAGAGAGATAAGTGTCTTGACTGAGATCTCCTAGCCACTGACTTCCAAGGGTCTAAGGGCTCCCTACTCAGTGGGAGAGCCTATACTTGTTATAGACTGAAAACAGAGTTAGAATTCAGCAGGCTTCAGGAGACCTTTCTTGGGAAATGATAAGTAAGGAAGTTAATACTTTAATTTGTTCTCCTGTCAAATATTAAAGATTTGGGAGTCTCTTAACTGATCATTTTCTGTACTCTTCATTACACAGTGGTGTATCTCTCTTCTGTGCCTGCTTGTTTGTAACTTTGGGCTTTATCAGTGCATTGGGGAGGGCGGGATAGGGAATTTTTTTTTTTAAGTAGGTTCCATGCCCAGTGTGGAGCCCAAGCTGGGGCTTAAATTCACACCCTAAGATCGAGACCTGTATCAAGATCAAGAGTTGGACGCTTAACCAACTGAACCACCCAGGCTCCCCTAGGAAATCTTTTATTTAGAGTATGCTGATAGAGAAGGTGGTGGAACGATCTGGAGATTTTCTGCAGCAAAGCTCTGGCTGGTCTGGGGCTCTGATTTCCCTGCCTGAAAGAGGCATGAGTGAGAATGACTAACCTGAGAGGCTCTGAGGAAATATGCCCTGTCGATGAGAAACTTTGCTGATACATCAGTCTTTTCCCTAGTTCTTGTCCGTTTCTCAGAGAGTCGCGGGGAGGTGGGAGGCAGAGGGATGATGCTTCTTTTTAGCAATTTTTTAGCAATTCTTTAGCAATTGAAAAGAGCAAGGGATGGAGAAATTTAAATGTTTGCAATATTTTAAATAAGCAGCATCCTCCTCATCATAATCATTATCACAAATAGCATCTGTTATGGGGGCAGAGGTGCCAGGCATTTCTCTGGGTACTTTACATACATTATCTCATTTAATTTTCACAAGAGTTCTGCAAGGTAGATATTATTTCCACTTTACAGATGAGAAACCTGTGGATAAGAAAGTTTAAGCAGCTTATTCAAGGTCACTCAGCCCGTGTATGTCCAAGCCAGGCTCCCTCTGTTTACAGTCCTTGCTAGATAGTGAAATTTGTAGCATATAACCTACCTGGCCCATAAAGTAATAATAGTCTTTATGTACGGCATCCTGAAGGCCCCCTCAAACACATTTTATATTCTGCACTTTTCTTTTTCAAGGACTTCACTTGTCCACAGAGCCATGAGATCACCATGGGAGGATAATTTAAAAAATGGAGTGAACTTTTTAAATATGACTTAGGGAAATTATTGCCATGTAGTTGTAACTTACGCTCATTTTGGAGATATATTGCAAATTTTACAAACCCCGCTATGGCCTTTATGTCAGTTTTCTTTAATGATTCCTGTTCTCGTAACTTTATTGGATTCTTTGCATGCCCTTGCTGGCCAGTGGCAATTCCACAGACCTTCTGAAGGACTAACCCCATTGCTTTGCTCTTTTCATCAGACACCCTATCCACTGCTTGATTCTTTTCCAAATGTCTGCCTTGATCTTTAATTACAATCCTCCATGGACTTGTCAAAGCCAAGCTTGTCCTGCACCTTAGCTTCGTCAGCTCTGCACTCCTGTCCCGATCTTCCTCACTATTACTCATTTCCCTTGGCACGATCCTGCTGTTCTCAGCTCTGAGTTTATTGCCAGTTAAAGGAGACTCGGCATCAGTAGAGCCCTCTGTTACACTCCATCTCTCCTCCGAAATCACGCTATAATCCCGTTTGCTTCATTTATAATAGTGAAAAATTGAAAGTAATTAAATTAAATTATTTTCTGCTTTATTATCACCATTAAGTTTCTATATGTAGAAAATACTTGCATATGGAATTTGCCTGAATAGTATTGATGAAATATAAAACATATATATTGTAACATATACATTTGGCAAAATCAAAGGGAGTTAAGGTGTTCTGCCCAAGTGATTTAAGTCAATCTCTACTACGTACAATATTGCTCTAATTAATAGGCACAAGGATCTTAAGACAAAAGACACCTCTTTAGATCCCAAAGTTAGAGGAACTGACATAGCATGAAAAGGATCTGAAGATCTACATTTAAAAACTTTTTCTGAAGCCCTCAGATAATAAGCTTAATAAGTCACCTTGAAATACTTTACACAGACTAATCACAGCCACCCAGAATCACAAAGCAGGGTTGCCTCGCCTAATGTTGTACAAGAACTGTAAAATATTTATAGTCTGCAGAGTTCAGTTTACATTATTAATTCAGTTTTCTGTCATTTCTCAAGAACTTCTGAGATTCTTGGCCTTTGAAGTTTTGGAAAGAGCTGTTTTGATCGTAGCACACTGACAAAACAAGTACTGTTTTAGCCTCTACTTTCCGCTTACTCTGTTAATCGAGCGATTAGCGACCACCCAGGATGGTTATTCACAGATCAAAGAGCTCAGCCAACCACTCCCAACAGCTTTTGAAGTCCCTTCCTTCTACAGAGTGGTGCAAGAGAAGGTGTTCATTTCCTGGGTAGGGTAAGAGGTAGGAGTAACTGCAACTTTATTTCAGCTTTCCAGTTCCTTATACTCCTAGCACCGGGACATAAACTGGGCGATGTAAATTAGTTTGTAAATTAATAAATTAGAAACTGGTAGTCCAACCATACTGGCTTTGTCACAGGGTGGCCAAATGACCCTGAGAAAATTTCTTAGCCTCATAATTTCTTTGGGCCTCAATTTCTTCCTCTGGCAAGAGAGAGGGTTGATCTAAACCAACCCATACAACGCTTCGTTGCTGTTACGTTCTTCATTATATGTCTACACGAGGCACACACATTCACAATATTTACACAGGCCTTTAAATGCACACAGAAGAGGTGTAGCACTTTAAATAAACTTGGTAACTCAGAATTAGATCATGATCCTCACTTTATAGAAATGATTCTTTCCAAAATGATTCATTATGTGATTCCTTTAAGTCTGAAGTAGGAAATATCTGACCCTAGACAGATTTATGTACTTAACTTATTTTTATTCAGCTAATGGGGTGAATATTTCCTATGCTTGTAATTGCTAAATCCCAAATGGCTTTAAAAAATTTAGTGGCCTAAAAGGGGATGGGAAGAGGCTGATACTCCATTAGTTTGTTTCTCTGCCTTATTTCAGTTTTATTCTTCTTTCCTTCTTAGTCTTTTCCTATTAAATGCCTGGTACAAATACTTGAAATGTATGTAATATATAACTTTAATAACTTTTTTTCTGATTGAAAGTAACATATGCTCATTGTGTAATATTTGGAAAAAATGAATAAATTGATAGAAAGAAGAAAAAAATTCACTCAAATTCTAACGAAGATAATTGTTGTTAACATTTTGGTGTATTTCCTACCAGCATTTTCCTACTCATTTTTGTATAGATTGTATCATACCATCTTTTGTGCTGCCTTTTAATTTAATACCACAGGATAAGGGGTTTCTATGGTATTAAAATTTCTTAGTAAACATAATTTTTCAGGTTATTTAGCATCCTGCCATATATAGCATAATTTACTTAACTACGTTCTTACTGTGGGCCATTTAATTACTTTCAATTTTTCACTATTATAAATGAAGCTGCAGTGAACATTTTGGTGTACAAAGCTTTTCTGTCTATATTTTACATTTATTTCCTTAGGATAGATTCCCAGAAATTGAATTTACAGGGTCAAAGGTAGGAACATTTTTAAGGCTCTTGATCCATAATGCCAAATGGCTTTTCCAAAATGGTTTTTTATCAATTTATACTCTCTATAGTAATATGTGAGAGTGCCTTTTCCCACCACATCCTGTCTACTCCCCTCTAAAAACTAAATAAATAATATTTATGATTTGGTAGGTAAAAATCATACTCTACTGCTAAGTTAATTTTGATTTCTATAATTACCAGTGATACTAAACAATTTTCTATGTTTGTTAATCATTTGTAGTTTCTGTTTTGCGAATTTTCTGCTTATATCTGCAGTATATTTTAAATTCCTGTTTATATATATGAACATAATTTTGTGTCATCAGTGTATAAATCAGATGAATGCAAACCTGCCTCTTCCTTTAAAAACGTGTTAAGTTGCTTGGTTGGTTGTTCTTGCTTGATTTTTCTCCTCTCGGCCATTAGTTTCTCAAAATCATAGTTTTAAATAGCAAGCTGTCATGACGTGCCTCTGGGTAGATGGCTTTCAAATACCTGAGTTTTATGTATAGATTTTCAGGCACACATCTATTAAGGAAAGTGAGATATGCTCATGTGTATCTTTTCATAGATTTCCAAGTAGCTGATGTGTACAGTCTGTAACCTTCTTAAATTTTCTGCAATTTGGCATTAGTTAATAATGACTAAACAAAGAATTTAATGAATATTTTTTATCTACTGTTTCAGTATATTTCTTCCTTTATTTCTGTGGGTTATCAAAATCAAAAATAAAACATTTTTCCACGTTGCTCCTTTCATTTGACTATTTAAGGACTAGTCTATGGTACTAAAAACTGCTTTGGAAATGGAATTTTTAATGGTTCCTGCTATCCGTCCCTCACTTCCAGCATCTGTCTTCTACATTACTCTTCACCAGTACAGGAAAAACAGGGACACACACTCCTTCAGTAGTTGACCATATGATTAGAAATCGATGTGTGTACAGGGCACATGAATATTTTATCGATACCAGTGGTGAACTAGAGTGCATTAGCTGTTTAAAATACGGCTGCTCAGATGTCATTCAAAAGTTGTTTGAAACAATTTAATCAAATTTATTTGTACAAAAGCACTTTGATATGCACCAAGTGCTAGTCATTGATCAGTGTTGATCAAGTCATTTGAATATTGAACAAACCCAGAACCATCTGAATATGATTCTCAAGGGATGTTTTTGGTCACGACACAAATCAGCTCTGAGTGTAGGTTCTCATCCCTGATGACTGTTGCTCTGAGCTTTGAATACACTAGTTTCATAAAAGAGAAGGTACTTGCAAGATGGTCAGATGAATCAGTTTGGAGCAAGCTGGAGGATTCACTTTTAAAACCTCAGTAACATTTTGTCTTCCTGGGGAATTAATTAGATAACCTCCATTCCCCTAAAGTCTTCAGGAGGACTGTATGATTAAGGTGGGCCACAGCTAGCCCTCGGGACTCTGGTTTGAAGCTCTGGCTTCACCATATTCTCATGTACCACTAGGTTTTGAGAGTGTTTTGTATTTACAGGCAGAAGTGTTTCTGTACAAGGTGACATGCCTTGCCTCTAGCACTTCTGCAGAACCCAAAGGGATAAGCAAGTAGTGGGAGAATGGGAGTAGAGTAGAGAATATAGTTTCATTTTGGCATGTGTACTTTTTTGGCTTATAGTGCCTGGGAATCTTGGGGCTTCACAAGTCCCCTGGTCACTTAGGGGATCTCATTTATTCCATTCCCAACATAGGAGGGATAAATCTAGCTTGTGTGACATTTCATTATGAGAATTTGAAATCGTTTTTTTTTTTTTTAAATAATATTCTTTATAAAGTGACTAGGACTAGAGAACCATGAGGACATTTTATTGAATTTGACAGATAAGCATAAAATACAAATTAGAACTGGGCCATTGGGAGATGAAACTTCTGATTTCTTTCTCCCCCTATGTTATTATAGCCCTGAATGAAAGCCTTTTCTGAGAGTTAATTTAAGGATCTTACTTTGGTTCTTTGGGGCAGTTGTGTTTAGCCTATGAAATTTCAGTTCAATTCCTTTCAATGATTATTTATATGTGAATCACTAGGATGGCTTCTTTGGGTTGGAATCTGGTCTCTGTCATTTTTTTAACTGTATGATCTTGGGAACGTATGGTTATCATGAGGAACCAATGATGTGCCCATGTTAAGTGCTGAGCATGGTGCCTGGTGAAAATAAATTTAAGTGAATATTTGTTATTGTCATTATTTTTATTAGATTGTACGCTTCTAAAGGGCAAGGCTTGTTTTACCTTTGTATTTTTGACAACTTAATAGAGTACCTTGTAGGTTGTAGGCAAATATCTGTTGAATTTGGTTAGTGTCTTCAGTAGCTTCTCTTGGGTCTGAGCACATCATTCTCTCCTTGGTGATGGTTATGATAATGATGGTGGTGGTGGTTCTGGCAGCATGTGTAAGATACATGTAATTTACTATTCTGAGGCTAAATAGAGGATTCAACTTTGCAGGTGCCAGTCTGACACCTTTTACCAGGCCCTCTGTAAATTTCACTTTAAAAAGCTTTGTAAACTGCATTCCTTTTTTTTTTTTTTAAAGAAAGGTTGTGTGGCTGCATCTGTACAGTAGGTGAGAACATTTAAATTTAGAATTACTAAGGAGACTGTCAGATTTCATGAAGTTAAGAATAAAATTCCAATTTGGCAGTGAAGTGGTGTGACCCTCATTGCATTTGTAGCACATCTGTCGAAAGGCACTAAATAATGTCTTGGAATGACCATTATAGGTTTAAATGTGATTCAGTGGAGCCTGTAATTTTCTCAGGGCTTTGAAGCTTAGTGAAGTTACAAGCTGGTCAGGACCTTGAAGAGAGGAGGGGGAGAGCATTGATACAGGGGGATGCGAGGAAGATGCTCTTCCTTCTTGAATAGGAATCACAGTCCCATTAAAAGAAAAATGCCAGAGTCTTGGCAGAAAACATAGATTTGCATATTATTCACTTGCATTTGCATATTGAGTTCAAGAGGCTCTATCTTCAAGTATGTAAAATAAATAGTGTAATCTGCTGCAATTGTGTTCCAGTCCAGTATCCAGGGCATATTGCACAAATGAAATACATAACATTTAAAAAACACATTCCAGAAGATGAAAGATGGCAATCGTCTAAAGGTGGCTGCACATCAGTGATCCTGACAGGGAGCAGAGGTAGCGGGGCTTGGCTAGGGTGCAGGATTGAAGAAGCCACTGCCCTCGAGAGTCATCACCTGCAGAGGAAACCTGCTTGGATGGGTGCTGGACCCACTGGGGTTTGCAGCTTCCCAGACCCTGGTGCCCAGGGTTCTGCTTCTCTTCCAAAGTGGAAAGTCTGCATGGTGCCCGAAAGTCACGGTCTTCTTTTAAATGCTCACTGGGCTGGGCAGAATTCACACTGGGTCCAGGGTATTGGTGAGCAGGGCTCTGGACTTGACAGCCACCATCCACTCCTTTTCACTGGCTCTTCCAGTTTGGTTTTAGGAACCTAAATACTTGAGCTGGTTTAGGAGACAACAATGACATAAAAAGTGGTGTGGGGGAAGCATAGTTCCATGATACTGACAAGCTTTCCTGCAGCACCCCGTCTTCTCAACAAACAGGTACACCATGTAAAATAGTGTCGGCTGTGTAAGTACTACTTTATGATAGTCCCCTAGCTTCTTTTCCCAACCAGATTGCTGCCCCTAAGCTTCTCCTAAATAGACCATCTAGTGCTGCCATTGTGCCCATGGAGTGGTGGTGGTACCGACCCACCAGTCAGCAGCAGACAGATTTCAACATCCAGTTTAGGCTCTACAGTTTACAAATCCCCAATATGGCTTTCAGAAGCTATAGAATAATCCATAGGAGATTCTAAGGACAGCTGTCCTGAAGTAGTTTGCTTTCCAGAGGTGGTAGGTAGATGGGCAAACTTCACAGAATGTTAAAACCGAGAAGATCTAGGAGAACAGACAGATGGGGCAAGAGGAAATTACTAGAGAGGGGTATCTGGAAATTACCAGATAATAAGGAGTGGCAGAATGTCCAGGAAAGACTGAGAAAACACCCATTCCTCATCAGTGTTGAAATAATCTCCTTAGTGTTTAAAGTCCATAGTCCAGGAAGATTCGACTTTAAGATGTCATGGGATCTTAGCACTCGGCACTGGGGGAAGCAGGGAATGAAGATGGTGGGTGAGATCAGGGAAAGGAGGGCTGAGCCAGCAGTCGGGACAGCTTCAAACAGAGATGGGTGGAGGATGCACCACATGATAGGGTCCAAAGACACGAGGAGCTCAGGGCCTTCCTGGGAATCTGGAGAGCTTTGTGTTCACCTCGAAGGAAGAAATGCAAGAGTCGAGCAGAAGGTCAGGGCTCTCGTTGGTGAGCTGGAGTTCAAGGCAAGGCCCCACTATAGTAGAGGATCGTAGAGTGATCGGGAAAGCTCTCTGTGTAGTCAGGGTTGGCGTGGCAGGGGCTGCTAGCGGGCAGCAGGGTCTCAGTCCGTCCTAGGCACGGTGAGGACGGAGTTAAGATAGACCACTTCAGTCCCCACTAACTGGAGAGTCTTAGACTATTGCCTTGATCAGACTTCGCTTAGAAGCCTAGAAAAGATAAAGTCTGCTGATCAGCAAGGCTGAAGAATAACTGACTGATGGGGAGCTTTGTTCGCCTGATTATACATCATTGTACCTGTTATCACTGGGTATTTTAGCTTTCTGGGCTCGTATCTACTTGTGGGAAATGCACTTCTTTTTGTCACTTGAATGACAGCCAGGTGTATGCCCATTTTACCAGTGCAAAAATCCATCCTTGATGCCATTCTGTAAGCACCAGGAGGTTGAGAACACAAGCAATTTGGAAAAATATGGGTTTGGCATGGTCTTGGGGAACAGAAATACTTTAATGCTATTCACATTCTGATTTCACATGCCAGCCTCTCTCTCTTCAGTTTTAGGTAAGTCACTTAACCTCTTGCTCTTGGTTTGTCCATTTACAAACTGGGTGTTTAATACATGCCTACCTTGCAGAGGTTTTGGGAAAATTAATTATGTAAAGGTTAGAATGTAGTTAGAAGATGGAGCTCTAATGTTATTAAGTTAGGTAATTATACTGTGCTTACCTAAGATTCCCTTAGCAAACTCAGATACAAAAGCTTCTTTATGCCCTACGCCAAGCTAATAGGTGGCAAAATTGTTTTCTTTGCCTAGAGATGTTATATATATTGATTCTGGCATTAAACATAAGTTGTCTCCTTTTTTTTTTTTCTTTTTAAGAGAGAGAGTGAACATGAGTGGGGACAGGCAGAGGGAGAGGGAGAGAGAGAATCTTAAGCAGGCTCCGCGCCCAGCTCAGAGCCTGACACAGGGCTCGGTCTCACGACCCTGAGATCATGACCTGAGCCGAAATCAAGAGTCGGATGCTCAACGGACTAAGCCACCCAGGCGTCCCTGTCTCTGTCTCCTTTCATACTCATTCCATTTATTCCTCTTCCTCTTTCATTTCTTTGCCTTCTATTTCTAATGCCAGTTCAGCTGTTTCATCGTTTGCCCAACTGACTTGGAATTGGGATAAAGAAGCCAACACGCTTGTAGAGGCAGAGGAAGGTGGATGTGGACTTCACCAGTCCTGGGGCCAAGTCCACAGCCACTCACACAGAGCCAATGTCACCATACATTTGAGGATGTGACTTGGCTTCCTTTCCATTTCAGAGGGAAGGTGCTACGTAAATGTAATTCCCCGGCCACAGAAGAGGCTTCAGAAGTAAATACCTGGGGGCTTATCGGCCCAGAGAAGCATTTAGTGGCACTCTCACCTCTTCACAACTGCTCCAAAGAAATAAAATATATGAGATTCACAAACCCCCAGTCTTCGTTACTCACTTTGCATAATTATTACTTGTCCTGGATGAGTGGGTAAGTGTAAGTAAGACTGCAATAAATCCCCAAAGTGTTCTGAAAGCAGGTCGCTTTGACTAAGAATTGAATTAGTCTTCTAGGAGTTTTGATTTCGTTTTCTTTCATTTTTTTTCTGCTTCCATTCATGCTATTTCTTGCTGATCTTTTTGGAAGAGTTCTATTGAATTCTGTGCCTTATCCCCCTCACCTTATACATAGTTTTATATATCAGTTTTTATATTAGTTTTTTTTTTTAGTTTCAGGGATAGAGAGAAGCAAGCATTCCTTCCCCACCCCCCCGCCGACTATTTCTCTATACTTACTTACTTATGAAAGCATCTAAAAACATCAGTGATGGTTTATTTTATAAAAATTCATTGAGTTGCATATATACTTATAATGTATGTTCTTATCTGTGTAAATGTTACCTGTTAATAAAAAGTTTTTAAGAAGTCACTTTTGTTATTAAAATTCTTATAACTTATTTTCTTCTTCATCCATGTTTTTGTTTCATCTTGTTTTGTTTTCATCATTGAACCTTTCTTCAAAAGTATTTCAGCTCAGTTTTTTAATTATTTTCCAGCTTGAAATGTTTTTCTGCACTGGCATTTTGAGACGATGTATAGGGTAGTGATTAAGTGCAGGGATGCTAGAAATAACCACCTAACTTCGTATCCCAGCTTCTCCATCTAGGAGCAGTGTACCCTGGGGTTACTTAACTTTAAAACTTATCACCAGAAGTAGAACTGAAAAAGTGTAACTTAAAAATTATGCTTAACTTTTGTACCCCTCAGTTTCTTCATCTCTTAAATGGGCTAAAAATTGCATCTGGCTCATAAGGTTGTGTGAAGATGATGTGAATTATTACATATAAAGCGTTTGGAGCGTGGTTATCACGCAGTAAGTTCGACATAAGTGTTTAGGAGGGAGGATTGACTCTGTGCACCTCCATGATGGTGCCATCATTCCCGACATTATTTGGTTGAGAAGGACTGAATCCCCTGGAACTGGCTTGGGTTGAGGAGGTGTATTACAAGGCAAGGATGATGGGCTTCAAGAGGACCCTGGGTGGGGTTGGGGGTGAGATTGGATTCCCCCGCTGCAATCAAGGCAGCTATTCGGCATGTCTCCTTCCACCGCTGGCTTCAAGAACCATTTATGTCTTGTCTCTGCTTCTCTGTCTGTGCCAGTCAGCTGTTTCTCCTTGCTACCTGGCTCTTCCTGCGAGCTCGTCGGCACTCCTCGGCTCAGAATCCCTCACTCCAAGTCACACCTCAGCACGCCAGGCTGTTCAGCCTCACAGGTCCATTGCCTGCAGCTAACTTATTCAGCTTTTCTGAATGCAGATTGCCGTTTTCCATGGCCTTTTGAAGTGGAGTTCATTATGGGATGAGCTGTGTTGTAAGAGTTCTGCATAAGATGAACCTATACGTTCTGTTCTGTTCTGTTCCACTAAAAAATGCTGATTGTGGCCATAGTTTGAGAAACACTGCTCTGAGGCTCGTGTGTGCTGGTGGGTTGGATCGGGGAGCCTCTGGTTTTTCTGCACCCCTCTGCTCAGCCCTTCTTTACCTGTAGTGCACCGCAGTATCCCTTGGGCACTTGTGAAAAATGCAGATCTTCAGAGTTTTCTCTCCAGAGATTCTGCATCATTTTCTCTGGGGTCAGGCCTGGCGTATCTGCAGATTTTGCCAAGTGCTCAAGTGTTTCTGAGGCAAGTTGCCTGCCGATCGTATTTGGAGAAACACTGCCTTAGCTATGAGTTCTCTAATAAACTATCTATGTTGCTCCCACTGTTTTCCCTCTGTGCATGAACACTCTGTCTTATGGACAAATTGTATTTTGAAAATCAGTTTCTGAGACTCTTGCTTAACCTTTAGGAAGTTTGGTGGATTCCTGAGCCAACATAAAAAGTCTAGTTAAGCCTTCCTTTAG
Organism: Ursus maritimus; assembly: GCF_017311325.1. Taxonomy (NCBI): domain Eukaryota; kingdom Metazoa; phylum Chordata; class Mammalia; order Carnivora; family Ursidae; genus Ursus; species Ursus maritimus. The sequence goes on along the minus strand of NW_024425119.1, from coordinate 13,413,562 downwards.
ATTTTGTTAGAGCTCTCCCCAGACTCCGTGGTGGCAGCAGCGCTGGTGTGAGTGATGCGGGGATCAGGATGTGGTTCACAGGCAGGGGGCAGTAATGGGCCCTTCCCAAGGCAGTAAAGCATTTATATGGACAGTGAAATAGGAAGGAAAAGTGAAAATTCTCACACGAATGGGGAGAAAAAGTTAGCTTTGGAGTTTCCAGCCACATCCTGGTAGTCAGAAAGCTCTTCTCTTCTATGTGTTTTCAATTTAGAGAGAGAGTTCATCTTCATTTGGTTGACACCTAAATCAGCTTTTTTTGGGGCCCTGATTGCTCTTTTTCTGTGGTTTAGTATTTATCTTTCATTGTCTACCAGATTTTCTATAGCTCTGTAGTGCTGACCCTTGGAAATTGGTACAAAACACACACAGAACTTACTTCCAAAATTATCCCCCATCACTGACTTCTTCCTCAAATGTTGGTGTAGAGGACAATTTTAATACAATTTTGGACTCCCACCTTCTCCACATCTTACTGCATTGTACTCTTCACCAATTTCAGATCTATTCTCTCCTCTCCAGCTATTTTTTTAAAGGCCTGATTATCTCCTACATGAATATTTGTAACCTCCTTGGGTGGCTGCTTACTTTCTGTTATCCTTCAGTCAGTCTCACAGACTCTAACCAAAGTAACCCACCACAAGTGCTAATTTAAATGCACTGCTCCCTTCTCTCAAGTCCCTATGACCAGCCAAGCTCCTAGGAATCTTGAAGTAAAGGTGGGAAAAATATTTTCAGTAAAGGAAACGAACAACAAGAAGAAAAATATAAAACCTGGGGCGCCTGGGTGGCACAGCGGTTAAGCGTCTGCCTTTGGCTCAGGGCATGATCCCGGCGTTGTGGGATCGAGCCCCACGTCAGGCTCCTCCGCTATGAGCCTGCTTCTTTCTCTCCCACTCCCCCTGCTTGTGTTCCCTCTCTCGCTGGCTGTCTCTATCTCTGTTGAATAAATAAATAAAATCTGTAAAAAAAGAAAAATATAAAACCTGATTATATATACATAACCACTAAAAGATTTCACCAAACTAGACATAGAAGGGAACTACCTTAACCTGATAAGAGACATCCACAAAAGCCCTACAGGTGATACCCTACTTAATGCTGAAAGACGGACTGCTCCACTGCTAAGATTAGGAACAAAACAAGGAACAATTTTTGGGGAAAAAAAAGAGAACAACTGTACCTTTCCTGTAAAAAATTGTATTGGAGGTCCTAGCCAGTGTAATAAAACTAGAAAAAGAAGTGAAAGGAAAAAAAAAAACCTCTTTATTTGTGATCATTTATGTTGAAGGTAGCAAAGAATATACCAAAAAAAACCCCTACTAAAATGAATAAGGAAGTTTAGTGAGGTCACAGGATACAAGGTCCAAAAATTAATTGTACTTATATAGGCTATCAATAAACAATTAGGAATTGAAATATAAAAATAAACCCATGACATCAAAACATATTCATACACAAATACTGAATCACTATGTTGTACACCTAAAACTAATGTTATATGTCAGTTACACCTCAAAAAAAAAGGGAAAAGAAATCCCTAATTTCTTTTGGTTACTCTTTCTATAATAAGCTGATTTCAACCCAAAAAAAGAGTGATATTTTTAGGGCTAACTTTTGTAAAATATCTGACTCAATAGTGAGATGTCATTTCTCAAATTTTTGTATAGACCCAACACAAGCTCAATAAAAATCCCAGCAAGCTTTTTTTTGTAGAAATTGACAGCTGATTCTAATATTTATACTGAAAAGCAAAAGAAGTCAGAACAATTTGAATAAAAGGGTAACGTTGGAGGACATACATTGTCTGATTATAAGACTTACTACAAAGCAACAGTAATCAAGATAATGTGGTATTGTCATAAGAATAGATATAAAGATCAGTCAGGCTGAAGAGAATTCAGAGGTGGACCCACACATATATAGTCAATTAATTTTTGACAAAAAAAGAGAACCATATGCTATGTGAAAAATTAACTTAGAATATATCATAGAACTATCACTATAAAAATGTGAAACTGAGGCACCTGGGTGGCTCAGTCAGTTAAGCATCTGCGTTCCTCTCAGGTCATGATCCCAGAGTCCTGGGATTGAACCCGCTCAGCAGGGAGTCTGCTTCTCTCTCTCCCTCTGCCCCTTCCCCTCAGCTCATGCTCTGTCTCTTGCTCTCTCTCAAATAAATAAAATCTTTAAAAATATTTGTGTCTTTGGGAGAAAAATTTTTGTGTCTTTGGTTTAGGGAAAGATTACCTAGGTATACAAAAAGCGTGACCATAAAAGAAAAAATTGATAAATTGGGCTCATTAACAATAAAAACTTCTGTTCTTTGAAAGGCATTGTTAAGGAAATGATAAGATAAGCCACAGAATGGGAGAAAACATGTACAAAATACATATATAAAGATCTTGTGTCTAGAATATATAAAGAAACCTTACAACTCAACAGTAGGACTAACAACCCAATTAAAAAATTGGCAAAAGACACTACCAAAATAGAGATACTGATGGTAAATAAGCACTTGAAAAGATCTTCAACATCATTAGCTGGAGGAAATTCATATCAAAACCACAGTGAGAAACACTGACCATCCAGGAGGATGGATGAAGTTTGAAAAACAAAGAAAAAAGGAAAGAAGGAAGGAAGAAAGGAAGAAAGAGGGAAAGGGAAGGGAAGGGAAGGAAAAGGAAGGAAGGAAAGAAGGAAGAAACTCATAAGACCAAATGTTGGTTAAAATATGGAGGAACTGGGGCGCCTGGGTGGCTCAGTCACTATTAAGCGTCTGCCTTCGGCTCAGGTCATGATCCCAGGATCGTGGATTGAGCCCCGCATTGGGCTCCCTGCTCAGTGGGAAGCCTGCTTCTCCCTCTCTCACTCCCCCTGCTTGTGTTCCCTCTCTCGCTGTGCCTCTGCCTGTCAAATAAATAAAATCTTTAAAAAAAAAATATGGAGGAACTGCTGGTGGGAATGCAAAATGGTATAGCCACTTTGGAAAAGTCTGGCAATTTAAAAGTTAAAATTACTCTTACTGTATAGCCCAGCATTCCCACCCCCAGGTATCCTCTTAAGAGAAATGAAAACATATGTTTACAAGGAAAACTACATGTGAATGCTACAGCAGCTTTATTCATAATAACCAAAAGTGGAAACTCCCTAAATGTCCATCAACAGCGAATGGATAAACATATTGCGGTACATCCGTACAAAGGACCATCACTTGCCAATTAAAAGAATAAAGTGCTGATCTTGAGGAATCTCAAAAGCCATTATTTCAAGTGAAGGAAGTCAGATTAAAAAGGCTGCATAGAGTATGATGGTTCCATGTACGGTATATTCTGGAAAAGACAAAATTACAGGGGCAGCAATCAGATCAGTGGTTGCCAGGGGTGGGAAAGGGCAGAAGGGATTAATTACAGGGGGGCACTGGGAATGTTTTGGGTGATGATAACATTCTACATCTGGAATATGGTGGTGGTTACATACTGCATAGTTTGTCAAAACTTACAGAACTGTACACCTGAAAGGGCAAAGTTTGTTTTTTGTTTGTTTGTTTTTGTTGTTTTTTTAAAGATTTATGTATTTGGGATGCCTGGGTGGCTCAGTCATTTGAGCATCTGACTCTTGGTTTCAGCTCAGGTCATGATCTTGGGTTCATGCGATTGATCCCCAACTGGGCTCCATGCTGGGTGGGGAGTTTGCTTTTCCCTCTCCCTCCCCTTCTCTCCTTCTCCTTCTCCCTCTGCCCGTGCGTACACACGCTTAGTCATGCTCTCCTCCCTCTCTACAATAAATAAATAAATCTAAAAATTAAAAAAAGAGATTATTTATTTATTGGAGAGAGAGAATCTGAAGCAGACTCCTTGCTGAGCTTGGAGCCCCCCACGGAGCTTGATCTCATGACCCTGAGATCGTGCCCTGAGCTGAAATCAGGACTTAGATGCCTACCTGACTGAACCACCCAGGAGTCCCCTTGAAAGGGCAAATTTTAATGTTGCAACTTATACCTCAGTATAATTGACCAAAAAAAAAAGTTTTATTAGTAGTTAAAATTTACATGCTGGTGTATGCACGAATGAATAATTTGTTTGTCAGTACCATTTAGTAATAACAAACCTACACATTCGCATAGTACCTTTCAGTTTGTAAGCTACAACCATACCTGTTTTCCCATGTAAGTCTCACAACCCTGAGAAATAGGGATTGTTGTTCATGTTTTGGAGATGAGCTATTTCTCTGAGGTTCAGTGAGGCCAAGTGACGTGCATAAGGTCACCTAGTAAGTCTTTTTTCAAATCCAGGGCTTTTCCCACTATTTCTCAATGCCTCTTTAAAAAAACAGATCATATTTGCCAATTTTGAAAAAAAAAATATTATGACTTACTTGGCTGTTCTTTCTTCTCCTGCATTAGCTAGGATTTCCTGCTTTAGTGCCTTATACTTATTCTCTGGTCCATACCAATCCCAGGGAGCTTCCTGATGTTTTGCTCAGCCCCCTCCCTGCTCTCACACATCTCCTGCCAGAGCTCGTCTGTTTCCTCTGAAGTACGAATCTCCTGGGAGAAAATGCTCTTGATAAGCCCAGAGTTACCTTGCGGTGCCCACTCTGTCCCCTTCCTCTTGCTAAATGTGACACATACTCTTTGTGTCATATATAACTAGTTGATCCCTGCATTATTTCTTCATCCATCTTCTAAAGAAATCTATGTAAGAAAGAGCCATATTGACTCTTGATGAGGAGATAGATGGAAATTCAGAGAATTGGTGTGGGAATGAACAATCACATGACTCTTGGAAGAACTACTGAGTTTCAAGGCACGAATGATTAATTAGGTGCAAGGGTAAAGGCTTAGCAGCTCTTTTCATTAAACTCTGTGGAGCCCAGGTTGGATCAGTTATGTTCTGTCAGGCTACATCGCTGTATCTCTAAGTAGATTCTGAAGCGAAGGGGAGAATAGGAAAGAAGATGTCTGGGTTTAAAGATAGAAAAACATAGTTTTGCAGTGGAGATATTTCGATGTGGATTGTGAGAAGAAGCCAGAGGAAAAGATGGTTGTATGAAAACATTAGGACATTGCATCAGGTAATGAAGGAAGAATTTGGTGCTAAAACCAAGGGCTTGACTTAGACCTGAATATAAATTAGACAAAGGAAAAAGACAAGGGCACATGAAGAGCTGTGAAAACATTTCAGTCGTGTTAACCTTGAAGTGAGGCCAGTTAACCCAACAGATGGATACAAGTGTAAAACTAGGCCTTTCTTTATAGTTTAGGAATGAATAAGATTTGCATCACAGGCTGGGCTGGGAAAGGGGAAAGTGGAGGGTCGTGGTTAAATTCTGGGTGGAAATGAAGCCCTCTAGGGAGACAAGGTGAGGAAAGAAAGAGTGGTCCAGAGAAAGTAAGAGAGTAGAGCAAGAGACCACCAGGTGTGAGCCGACCAAGGAGATGCAGAAAGGGCAGGCGTCAGGAGGGATGGCAGAATGGGGAAGAAGTGAATGATAAATCTTGTCAACACAGCCAGGGACAACTAGAACAGCAGAAAAAAGGAGGCGGCTAGAATTGTTCACACACTGGTTACTAGTGACTTCTGTCAAGGTAGTTTTAATCAAACGGCGTGGGTAAAAGTGTGAAGGCACTCATGAAAGAACTACAGAAAAGGAAATTTTAAGAAAAAGAAAAGATATTGAGAAGCAAGGTGAGGAATGAGATGAAAGACAGAACGAGTGAAGATGAGATAGTCTTTCTTGTACACACATGCACACACGCAGGTGCATACGCGCACATGCACACACACACTCGTTCATCAGCCAGAGTGGGGCCGGAGAGAAGTTGAAAACTACACAATGGCAGCCTAAGGATGAAAGGTTTCAGTGAGGCTGTGGGTTCCCGTGAGAGTTTCAGGGAGGCTGAAGGAGCAAGTGACAGGAGCACACAGAAGAGCTGAGGGAGTAGACTCAGGATGGAGAGGAGGGCAAAGAGGCGTCTGGAGTCCAAGGAAGGGGCGGGCCGTAGCCCAGGGGCGCCATGTTTAGCCTCACGTCATCGCAAAGAGACGTTCGCGTGGGGAAGAGGACGGTGTCCACGAATGCTGTTTCCGTCAGAAACACTTCAGTGAATGGTATTTCATAAGCGCTTCGGCTTCTGAAGCATTATGAAATTGGGGGCTTCGCTTCTAACCGTGGCACTATTATCGGGAGGCGGACGAGGACTTTCCATGCTGTGATAAGCCAGCCCAGTTGATTTCCCAAACAGCTCTCGGGCAGCGGCAGTTCCCTTCCCCTTGAAGTTGAGAATGAACTGATGTAGTGATGGAGGTCTGTTCCTTCCCCTCCCGTTCTTGTAGCTCCTTTTTTTTTTTTTTTTAAGATTTTATTTATTTGAGGGGGGAGGGGCAGAGGGAGAAGCAGACTCCCCACTGAGCAGGGAGCCCGAAGGTGGGACTTGATCCCAGGACCCTGGGATCAGGACCGGAGCCAAAGGCAAGACGCTTCACTGACTGAGCCACCCACCTAGGAGCCCCTTGTGTGTCCTTTTGCTGCCTCTCTGGCAGTGAGTCTCTAAGTGCCTTCGCCGAGCACCCACGTTCCTCTGCGTATCATTTTAGCTTTATCCCCACTCTGCCCTTTCCGTGGACTCTAGCTGCTGGCTGGGCCACGCTGTCGCCCCTCCCTGGTAAGCTTTGCGCCTCCCTGCTTTTCCGCCTTCGTGTCGCCTCACTTGGGTGCCTTCGCTCAAATCCATGTCCTCCTCACCTTACGTCCCCTCAGAGCTGCTTCCGGATGTAGTCGTCCTCAGGACTCACGCCGAGAGCAGCCTCTCTGTGCTCACCTTCCCGCCATGCGTCAGTCCAGGGTTGGGGGCCAGGTGTGACTTGTCTCTGTGCCCGAGTGCACGTCTTTGGCGGCAGACGCCAGGGCTAGACTCCCTGGAACACCTCACTGGGATTCATGCCATGGGCCTCAACAAGGATTTGTTGATTCATTGGATTTTTGAGGCGAAAGGGGTAGGAGCTCTGGTGTGAGGTTGTAAGTCTAGATTTTGCTCTCAAATTCTCTTTTTTCCGGTTTTATTGAGATGTAATGGTAGATAGCAAAACGACTCAACTTGCAGACACCGTGAAATGATCACCACAGAAGCACCTGTCATCTCATATATCAAAATCTAATTTAAAATTGGAAAGTCAGAGATACCCTGAGTGCACTCCTTGTATCTGGACGTACAGATCTCTGCCCGTGGATCCTGGCCCGGTTCGAAAGGGGAGTTGAGGCAGGGAGGAGCTTCGTTTGGCCTCCGTGGGGCGCGGGAAGGAGTGCAGGCCATCCCAGCTATCCCTGCCCTGCCATTTCCATGGCAATGGCGGACACGTAATTCAGGCCTGAAGTGCACGCTGTTCCACAGTATAAAAATGCCACATTCAGAGACAGTGGCTATGTGCTTTTTAAAAACAATGTAAAATTTGAAGGGTGACCAAATTGCGCCTATATTATTATGGTGACAGCAAGGATTCACAGACATTTTTTCATTCTTCTTCTGTTTTAATTTCTGCACATTAGGGAAAAAATGTCAAGTGAACTGTTACATATTGACTTGAAATATCACCTTTGTGTTTTCTTGTGTTGCTGTATTTCTTGGTTTATGCTTTGGCTATAATTTGTTAGGGAAAATTGATTCTAAAATCCAGTTTTTTCTTGCTGCAGATTCCAACCAAATCAAAGAGGAAAAAAAAAAAAAAGGAAGTTAGGGTTTCATTAACCAGTCTGTTTCTTCAGCAGTGTGAAGTCCCATTTAATGACCACATTTTCCTTCCTGAAAATGCTCTGCCTTTCTCCGGATTGTGCTTTGTAGTCATTCTGATAATTGTTTGGTGTGTTTTTCTGATTCCCGGTTTTGTTTTGTTTGTTTGTTTGTTTGTTTGTTTTTAGCATTCCTCACTTTCAAAATGTTAGCTTCTGAAGGCTGTTCTCTTGAAATATTAGGCAGATATTTATCCATTCTTTTCAGAGGGCTAGGCACTAGGAGAGCATTGTTGCTTATGATGCTGCTAACCAGGACCTGAGGATAAGCAGAAAGCTTGATCAAGAGGGGCTGTACTTTATCTAGTGGTGGGTGGTGGTTGAATTCAGGTCCTGCTTTTGCCATTTTGGAAGTAAGAGAGGTGCTTACGCATTTTTGAGGAATGCAGGAGGAATCTGTATTATTTATGATTAGAGCAGGAAACAGATGACACCCTGAATTGGTTTAGTTTGAAGTGAGTTTAGAAAAAGGGCTGTTTACCAAGGTATGGGCAGTGCACAGAAACTACGCGAAATAGTACAGTGACCCGGAGCCAGAAGCAACTTGGTGTGGTTCTCACCACCTGTAGTCCTGGAGGAGGAAAGTGGGAGCAGTTTCTGGAATCTGGAGGGGGTGTTGTGTGGAGAGAGCCACAGGAAGAGAGTCATTTTATGGAAGCTGTGACTTTTAGTCAAGTGATACAACCAGCCTGCAGTGGACCCTCAGGGAGGGAAACATGCCCTAGACTCGGTCTTCTTGTTTCCCCTGAGCTCCTGCTTCTGCTCTCTATTGGTCAAACCCAACTAGAAGCCAGAAGACGAGGAAGCCCTTCGATGTGCTTCAAACATGTCTGCCTCCCAGGGCTCAGAGCAGAGAAGAATAGAACATTCAGCTTCAGGGGAAAATGGAAGATGGAGGGATTCACAGATTTTTAAAGCTAGAAGAGACTTTGAGAACAACCAGCCCATCTTCCTTGATGAGGAAACAGAACCACAGAGCGGTTGACTAATTCTTTCTAAGTCAGGTGGCTGGTTGGTGGCAAATCATTATCGGGCCTGAGATTCCTGACCCTCAGTGCTGTGTCCCTTCTACTACACCATTCTTGTAGAGTAATTTGAGAAGAAGGGGTAGAGAGGAAGAAGGGCAAGGGAAATTAGAGTTATGTTTCAATTTAGGATTAATTCTCTGAGTAGATGCTCAATTCCACACATGTTGTTGGAGGGATTTAAATGAGGTCAGAGTTATGATTGGTTGTGTGGTTAACAAATATGTGTATGGATGGCAGTAATAAAACTGGCATTTTATATTAAGGAATGTATGAGTGCATCTAGAGTTGGCCTAATACCCAGCCAGCTCAAATGGTGTAGCTTTTGTTCGCTACCAATTCTGGCTCTGCTACTGTGCTCTCCGTGAAGTCTTTTATGGCCTCAGCGTTTTGTTTTAAACCTAGGCTTGGAATGAAGGCTGAGTCATGTATGGTGCCATGTTTCATCAGCAGAATCATTTTAGAACTCAGAGATCAAGGGTAAGAGGGCTAATTATGTACATATGCATAAATCACTCATATAGGCATTGATTCATATAGATATATACACATGCAGATAAACACTCAGGTACATAAGCAATTATCAGCTAACAACATTGACCTAGGAATGATTCCTATATGATATCAAGAAATTGGAAATGGTATTGGTAGTATTTTCCTTCATGTTATAATCCTTGGGGAGTGAAAAGCCTAAAATAATACCTTCATTTCTATGTCAATATTGATGGAGACAGGCAATTCGTTACTGGTATTCTTAGATACTCATTCATTGGTTCATTCATGAATTGTCATCAATAAATGTTTATTGAGCACCTGCCATATGCCAGGCACTCTGCGAAGTATGGGAAATAGACAAGGAACACAGACGTAATCCTTGCGTTCACTTCATTAGGGTTTGCTAGAGAGGTATCCTACTAGCCAGGATAATAAATTAGTGTTTTGATGTAGTCGAAGTTGTCATATGACTTTACACAAAATTTGGTGGTGGTTTGGTAGCTGGTGGGGAGATGGGGGAAGAAGGTGCTGTCTAGTTCGAGGATTTAAATATTGTTTGCATTGGGTATCAGGTTATTATAGACTAGCTTTTTAAAAAAACAATTTTAGTAATATCACTTGACTTTCTAAATTAATATAAGGTAAAACTCACTTTTTTTTTTTTTTTTTTGATATACAGGCCTGTGATTTTTGAAACACTTGTTTGGATTTATCAGCACAATTAGGATACCAGAACTCCCTCTGGCTGCCCTCTTATAGCCACACCCTCTCCAAACCCTAATATGTTTTGACATATGACAACCATTGGTATGTTCTCTGTTGATGTGGTTTTTATCTTTTTGAGAATGTTTATATACATGGTATTATGCCAGATACAACATTTTAAAACTGACTCTATTCAGTCAGCATTTTGCCTTTGAGATTCACCCATGTTGTTGTGGGCCTCAATAGCTCTCTTTATCATTGGGGAGTGTCCTGATATTTGTACCATATTTTATGCACTAATCCACTGAAAGATATTTAGATGGTTTCTAGTTTTTGGCAACTGTGAAAAGGTGTTCTATAAACAGTTGCATGCAGTGTTTTATAGAGTAAAAGTTTTCAAGTTAGTTAGGTAAATACCTTGGAGTGCCGGTCTATGGTCTGTGGTAAACTTGTTCAACATTACGCGAATCATAAAAACAGTCTTCCAGAGTGTGTACACCATTTGCATAACCACCGGCAATGTATGGGAGTCCCGCATACATTCTGCAACCTTGCCAGCACTTGATATTGATGTTTGAGATATCTATCTGTCTATCTATCTATCTATCTATCTATCTATCTATCTATCATCTATTTATCTATCTATCTATCTATCTATCATCTATCTGACATTCTTTTAAGTGTGAGGTTAGACTAACTTTTTAAAACGACATTTCTAAGGTCAGTGGAAACTGTATGAAAGCTAGAGAGGGTGATGGGAGAGGGAGGCTCCTTTCTAAGTAATTTGAGGCAAAAGAAACTCCTTATCTCCTTCTGAACAGAGTATATTCACATTCAATGAATAAATGTCAGGTACCTCCTCTTTGTTGGTGCTTTCAAGTAAATTGCTTAATACAACAACTCTGCGAGGTGAGGACAATCATCCCCATTTTATAATGAAGAAAATGAGGTCTGGATAATGTAAGTTATTGCCTGCCCTCCCTCCCCACAAGGTGTCATTTCCAAATTTCAACTCTCAATCTCTTTGACTTCTAGGTCTTTTTTCCAGCACTGTTTCAGTATCATTTTATTAGCAGTTATTATATCAAAATTCACATTTGCGGGATCCGAGGGACTGTCTTAGAAAATTCGAAAGCATATTTAATTAGATTTTAACAGGAAGATAGAACATACTCTCATTATAGCTCAGCCCTTAAAAAGTCAAAAATAATACCAAGAATTAAGTGCAGTTTCATAAAGCACTAGAAATGAACTCTATATGCATAGTGTCACTTAACAGCAAAGTTCCATGGGATTCTAACACACTTCTGTGGATGTAAATTTCAGTGGCAAACATCATTGACTTGCTTTCTTCACTTATCATAATACCCTTCTAACTAATATTCTGCTATATATTTTTTAAAGATCTATTTATTTGAGAGAGAGTGCACACGCGAGTGTGCTAGCAGCAGGGAGGGGCAGAGCGAGAGGAATCTCCAGCAGACTCCCCCACCCCCACACCTGGAGCGCAGAGTCTGGTGGGGCTGGATCCCGTGACCCTGAGATTAGGACCTGAGCTGAAATTAAGAGCTGGACGCTCAACCAGCTGCACCACCCAGGTGCCCCATATATTTTGTTATTTTTGCAATTTCAGTGTATTGTTTCTTCCTGATCTCCCAGGCAGAATTAGGTGGCCTTCTGTGGTGCACTGGGTGTGCTCTATTATAGCTCTTGTCACATCGTACTGTAATTTCCTGTCTTCTTGTCTGGCTTGGCCACGATACTGAAGGCTCCTTGTGGTTTGTATCACGGTCAGTGTTGGATCTCATCTCGTAGCACATTATCTGGCACATAGAAAACATTCAGTAAACATTTGTCAAATCAGTCAGTCTTCACAGGAATCCTGTGAGAGCAGTGACTAGTCTCACGTTTTACAGATGAGGGGGCTGAGGGTCAGAGAGGTAAAGAAACCCGATCCAAGATTGCACAGCAAGTTAGGAGTAAATTTAAAGCATGTGTCCTCAACTCCACAGCTTTCCTCTGTCCCGCACAACATAGTATGATTCTTGTTGCTGGGAGGTACTGGGGTTTACAGTAGAGGTTTTGTTGAGGGCTACAGTGGCTTGGAATATACTGAGGCAGCAGAGCAAGTCATCTTGGGAGACTTGGACATGGCCTTTTTCAACACCCAAATTTTAGATCTATTTTAGCACGGGTTCTTTATCTGCATCCGAGAACACCAGTGTTTTCTCGGTGTCTATAGGTCTAGTTGCCCGGCCCCCTCCCTAGCTCACAGTTGCCCTCCTTCTATCTTCCTTGACCTCCTTCCCAGTTGAGATTTTCCTGCTGCCCTGTTCCTGTGCTTCTCTTTTTATCATCCATCACCCATTTGCACTGCTCATCCCCCCACTTTAATAGTCAGTGACAAGCCAATAATTTTTATTAACACTGGAAAATGCTATTTTGCTGTTAAACCAATACATGCAATTGCCCTAATCGGCTGCCAAATGGTAGTAATCAGAATCAGGTTTCAAAAGGTTTGGATTTCAGCAGGGCTGCCCACACTGTCCTTGGAGGCATATAAATTCATTATAATTAAGAACCATGTGCAGATGTTAGAAGAGAAACTTTGAACAATTTTGGTGTCTGCCTTTGCAGAATATTAAAGGGGAAAAAAAAGCCCATGAATGAACTGTTGCTGGTGAGAGTACAGATAATCATCTACGTTTGTATTACACATTTCTATGAAACACATACATAGAAAGTGATTTATAATTCTTTATTAGTTATCTCTACAACCCTTGTGTTAACTTGGGTGAAAGGAGAAGCGATCCTTCTGCTTTGTACATAAAGCAGGAAGGAATAACTCAGATCAAAAAGCCTGGATTTAGCCACTGGAAGTGTTGTCGGACAAGGAAGGTGCTCCGATGGTAGGTCGGCTTGGACCAAAGAAGAACAAGAAGGCTCTTAGTCAGCAGAAGTCCTAAGAAAGAAAATTTCTCTGCCAGGGAATTCAGTGCCACATTAGTCCTTTGCAATGATGAGGGCATCTTCTTGTAGGGGTCGAAAGGACTGGTGGTCTTTGGAAGGGCGTTCTTGCTTGCGTTGTGTAGGAGGCCTTAATTAATTTTTCATCTGCTGGGTGAAGGATTTACCTGTATCTTTTCCCTCTCTTATCTGTCTTGCTCTTCTCTGATTAACACTTTCCCAGCAGCAATTTAAGTCCCTGTTTTCTTTGATTTTCTATGTGGCTATGATATGTTGAAATGGATTTGGGGTTGGTTCCGCACAGGAGTCATCTTTAGATAAGTAAATACCCTAATAGGACCAGGGAGCACTGTTGATTGCCATGCCAGTCACTACATTAGAAATGGATTCAGTACGCTCGTAGGAGGTCCAGATAGACTTTTCTTTCATCACTGGTTTTATGAGCACATGTATCAGCACTGTCCCCCCCCCCCCCGGCACACACTCCAAGATTTCTTACTGTGTTCCTTTCTGAAGAAAGAACAGGGGCAGTAGAGTTCAGAAGCTCTCAGAGCGTAATGGTTGACGGTAATAGTGTGAGACTGAGGGGAACAACAATGCAGAGAGAATAACAATGCAGAGAGAAGTTTTAGGTTCTAAGTCAACGAAATCAAAGATTCATACCTTTTATATGTTATTTCTACAGATTTAGATGATGTTTAGATGGTATTTAGCAGAACCTAAATGCATTTGGAGGATTGAAATTGGGTTTCCAAATGTCCCGAATATATAGACGGCATTGTAATTCATTTGCTAGAAATAGGTATTAGTTTTGTATTTCAGAATGGCATTAGATAGTACATGTTTGACATCTGTGATACTCACACTTTCTGTGTCAGGTGGTTGGTGAACACATTTATTGCCTAAGCTAACATTCTGAGTCAAAAGTACCTTTTTGGTTCAGCATTTTCTCTGCTCCTCTAAATTTGAATTTAGAAAATATAACTTAAAACTCAAAACTGACCTGGAACTTAAATTTAATTTATGTTAATTAAAAAATTTTATTTTGGATCTTTTCTGCAGAGTTGAGTTAATCATACTTCTCAGTTCATGGTACACTTTTATTATTGGTTCAGATAAGGACGTCTTGTTTAATTAATTAGTTCTTTCCATACCTTTATCTTCCATATACATTTTAGAAAAAGTTAATAAAATTTCTTAAAAAATCCTACTGTTATTTTGATGGGATTGACTTAAAGTTATAGATTAATTCGGGAGAAAATAGAACTCTGTAATATTGTTATCACATCCATGAATGAGGTATATGATTGCATTGTTCAAGCCTTTTTTCATATCCTTAATAGAATTTCAAACGTTCTCTGCAGAGGTCTTATGTATTCTTTGTTAATTCCTAAATAATTTAGAGCTGCTTTTGCTGTTATGACTATCATGTTTTCTAGTTGGTTAAAAGAGAGCTATTGATGTTTTCTAAGAGTATTGTTTATCTAACAATCATAACCTACCCATATTAAAAATAATAGTTTTTGGATTTTCTATGTAAATAATCGTAATATCTTCATATAATGCTAGTTTATTTTTCTTTCCTTCCCATTCTTCAAAACTTTCGTTTTCAGGGTGTCTGGTGGTTCAGTTGGTTTTGGCTGGGGTCATGATCTTGAAGTCATGAGATCAAGCCCTGGGTCAGGCTCCCCACGCAGTGGGGAATCTGCTTGAGATTCTCTCTCTCCCTCTCCTTCAGCCCCTACCCCCACTCACTCGCTCTCTTTCTCTAAAATAAATAAATCTCTTAAAAAAAACCTTTTGTTTTCTTGACCTCTTTTACTACCAAAATTTCCAGTAGTAGTAGTAGTAATGATTGTACTAACCTTGCCTTTTTCTGAATGCCAAAAGCAATGTGATCAAGAGTCTTTAGTATATTCTTGTATCAGGTAAAGATTGATGATCTTCATTTCCTATTATCAAAGCATTTTTTAAAAATATGTGCTAACATTGGGACACCTAGGTGGCTCAGTCAGTTATGTGTTTGCCTTTGGCTCAGGTCACGATCCCAGGACTCTGGGATCGAGCCCCGCATTAGGCTCCCTGCTCAACAGGGAGTCTGCTTCTCTCTCTCCTTCTGCTGCTCCCCCTGGTTGTGCTCTCTCTCTTTCTGTCAAATAAATAAATAAAATATTTTTAAAAATACGCTAACATTTATGTCATAAATAGGTGTTTTCCTTAATTATGTATGTTTCCATCATTTTTTTTGAGATGTTCATGTAAATATCTCCCTTAATCCATTAAGGTGGTAAATTACTTTGATTTATATTCTGAAGTTAAGCCATCCTTACATTCCTGGTATAAACTGGTCTTGATTATGATTATTATTTTTGAAGTATACTATTTTTTTGTTTAATATTTTCTTTAGGATTTTTTTTTTTGCCTTTATGTTCATAAGTGAAAGGGACCTATGATAATCTTTTCTTGTACTTTAATTATCTGGATTTAGAACTAAACTTCCCTTGTTTTTCTGTTTTGTTCAACTTGCATGAACAAGGTTCTCCACTTCTTACTTAACAGTTTGGTAGGCCTCTGGGCATGTGGGTGGCTCAGTCAGTTAAGTTTCCAATTTTTGATTTCAGCTCAGGTCATGATCTCAGGGTCGTGAGATCAAGCCCCGTGTAAGGCTCCATGTTCAGCATGGAGTGTGCTTGGGGATTCTCTCTCTCCCTCTCCCCTGGTTCCTCTCCCTGCTTGCTCACTCTCTAAAATAAATAAATAAAATTGTAAAAAAAAAAAAAAGTTTGGTAGGCCTCATCTATGAAACCACGTGTGCCTGTTTTATTTTGGCAAAGGTGGGGTGCACAGGTGGTGGACTGGTTTTGGTGAATTAGAACTGGGGGACTTTGATAACCATTTTATTTTCTTTAATGGTTATTATTATATTCAAATTTTCTACATTTTCTTGAACCTTGTTTTGCTTTTTTATTAGATATTTATACATTAGGTTTAAAAGCAATTCAGTTTCATAATATACTTTTATTATTTTAAAATTTCCATCATATATATACATATACGTTGTTACTATTCCCTTTTTCATTGTCAATTTAATTTACATTTTCTCTCTGTTTTCCCTGATTGGTCTTGTCAGAACTTTGTCTATGGTAGTCTTTTAAAGAATCAGCTTTTGTTTTTGTTTTTTTCTTTTATTTACCTTATGTTTCATTAATTTATGCTTTTATCATTATTATTTAATTTCTCCCTGGGGTTTACTCAGGTGATTGTTAATTTTTTTTCATTTTCTGTTTTCTTATAAATGTACTTAAAGTTATAGACTTCTCTGTAAACTGTTTTAGTTGTGCTCTAGAAATTTTGATATTTCATGTTTTCGTTGTTACTCTGTCCAAAGAATTTTTTAGTTTCTTGTAATTTCTTCCTTCATTTTAGAGTTACTTGGTAGTAAGTTTTAAAAAAAGTTTTTGGTTATGTGATTTTTTTTTTTTGCTACCTTTAAAAGTTTATTTGTAATCTAGTCACATTATAGAAAAATGGCAATTGTTTCATATTGATTCTTTGGAATTTATTGAGGCATTTTTGTAAATTTAGTATTTTCCATGAACTTAAAAAGAATATGTATTCTTGATTGTACATGTATATCTGGATCTCTGAACTAGTACAGGCTTATTACTCAGGTTTTGTTTTTTTGGGTTTTTTTTTTTTTTTTTTTTTGAGACAGAAGTGGGGGAGGGGCAGGGGGAGAGGGAAAAAAAGAATCTTAAGCAGGCACCATGCCCCGTGGGGAGCCTGATTTGGGGTTTGATCTCATGACCCCGAGATCATGACCCAAGCCAAAATCAAGAGTCGGATGCTTAACCAACTGAGCCACCCAGGCTCCCAGGCTTTGTTTTTTTTTGATCATTTATGCCATTGTTTATATTTTGTCTGTTGGATTTATTGGTGTCTCCCCAGGTATTTTAGTTCATACTTCATACATGTTAAGCCTAGATGTTAAGATTCAGGTATGTTTGTGATTATTGTAACTTCTTGGTACCAGTATGTGATATCTCTCATTGTCACTTCTAATGTTTTTACATTTGGACTTTATTTTATCTTGATATTAAAATTTTAATAGATATTCCCACCTCCAAGAAGGTTATACTTCACTTGACTTACACTGTGTGAGACTCCTTGTTTCCCTATACTCTCTGAAGTTATGAATTTTAAGGCCTGTTTTTATTGGTAGCTTGGGAAACTTGACCTGATGCATAGTTGTGGCACTTCTAATCTTCTTTCTCCCACTGCGTGTCGTATTCTAATCACAGTCTCCTTAAGTCACTCCAAACAGCATTCTGACTGCATTACAGGATGGTGCTTGGAAAATTTGAGTTAATCATCTATTATATCACACTTTATCCTTCCTGTTGGTGTTGCCCCAGGACTCAGTTTTCTCTGAGGACAGGATTGGCCCAGATCCTTACTCAGATGGGTCTTCCCTTAGAGCCACTGTGGGCAAAGTGTGGACTGGTTCCTGCTGTAGTTACCTTGTACCAGCTGGAGGCGTGAACCTAGGCTGCTGTGGTCTTCTGCTTGCCAGACATCTAGTGACCACTCAGCTTGTGTTTCAAGGAGGCAGAGGGCTAGGAGGTGGGCAGTCAAGTCTCCAATCCTGCCCCTTTGCTGTTGGTTCTGCTTGTGCACCCTGGTGCCCAAACTCTGGGTAGCATGGTCTGGGGTTGCTGAGCTCTCTTGATTGCCATTACTGACCTTGGCCTGAATGACTCTTGAATTCTGCTGCACTTGACTGGTAAGCCAAGTGCAGCCAAGTAAGCAAGCCAAGCTTGCTGCTACCCTGAGGCCATTATGTGGCATGTAGTTCAGGGAGTTATATTGGTCAGGGAACTAATATGTCTTGCCCCCTGTGACATTCCTCTTAATATTCCACTCAGCCTTGGTCTGCCTTTCCCTTACCCCACCTCCCACATGCTGACTTTTTGCTTTCACAAATAGCTAGTCTCCTTGAACAACTTCTGTAGAAGCTTAAAGGTAACATCCTTTGCATCTATAGAGTACTGTACATTCTTCAAAGCACTTCCATATACATTCTGTCATTTGATCCTCACAAGAATTCTTTCAGGTATTTAGGTTAGGCATATATCCTGATTTCCCTGCCGAGGAAATGGTGACAGTGATGGGGCAACCTGCTCATCCTCAGGGGTTTAGTTAATGCAGACCTGATATCAGAATGCAATTTAGTTTTGGTTGGTGATTTTTTCATTCATTCATTCATGTATTCATTTATTCATGTACTCTTATTATATGGAGAGGTAGCAGAAAGGAAAGAGCAAGGGTTTGGGGATAGACAAATGTAACGCCACCCCTTATTAGCTGCGTGAACTTTATCATGTACTTAACCTCTCAGAACATCAGGTTCCTTCTTTATGATATAGGGAAAAATTATGACTTATAATGTTTATATGTGATTTAATAATACAGGAAAATTACCTGGTAATAATAGAGTCTGGCATATGAAAAGTTACAGGTAAAATGTTATTATAAATACATAATATGTATAATAGGTTACTATTATAGGTGAAAATGATCAAATATTGACATTTTTATAATAGTAGAAATTCAGTGGCTAGTATTTATTGAGTCCTTCCGTATGGTATGTGAGGCCCTGCTAGACCCCAAGCATGCAAATAGGAATGAGAAGAGGTCTTCTTTGTGTGTATCTTCTCTTAGACTGTGGAGGGTAGAGCCTGTGCCTCTTGTACCCCCCACACCAAGGTTGTAGGGGCTCCGTAAATGCTGACTGAGCCTAACAGGCCTTTGCCTACAAGGAGAATACCAGTTAGTTAAGATAGGCAGTCACATAATCATATGGTTATAATAAGCAGGTATGTAGGTAGATACATGCAAGCTATCGTGAGAGCAACGACTCTCAGTTCTACCAAGGGAGAGTGAAGTCCAGTGGCATGCAAGCTATCGTGAGAGCAACGACTCTCAGTTCTACCAAGGGAGAGTGAAGTCCAGTGGAGGGTTGGAGGCAAAGCTGCATCGAGTAGCTGCATCAAAACTGACTGTGGTCTGCCTGCGGAAGGGAGCAAAAGCAATTTGCTTACCTTGGACAGCAGGCTTTCTCTCAACTGACCCCCTCCTAATGTGTGAAATTGAGTTTATATTCAAAGCAGCTTCTC
Organism: Ursus maritimus; assembly: GCF_017311325.1. Taxonomy (NCBI): domain Eukaryota; kingdom Metazoa; phylum Chordata; class Mammalia; order Carnivora; family Ursidae; genus Ursus; species Ursus maritimus. The sequence goes on along the minus strand of NW_024425119.1, from coordinate 13,394,367 downwards.
TGTTTGTCTCACCGCCCCTGTGTTGCTGGTATCTGCCTTAAATGTATTGCTTTGTAAAGTGCTCTGCTCTATCCTGAGTATAAAAGAGACGCTCCGTAAAACCAGATTCTATTCTTTGGGTGTCACAACTAGCCATTGCATAACAAAGTCTAATATATTGTGTAAGAAGAAATAGAGGAACACAAGAGATATTTTAAAAAGAGCAAATAAAACATCAAAGTGGAAGAGTGTAGAGTGCATTAAAGTTAATAAACTGTCATGGCAGAGTGAACCACTTTTCAATGTGAAGGAATCTGATTTAGGGAGTTGTAACTGTAGGATCAGAATCTCATTAGAATGAAGTTAGCCGCTCGTTTTGCCAAATTCAAAATTTTTGGTTCTCCTTGAGAGGCAGTCTCTGAAATTGAACAGATTATTCTCATAATTATTATTTTGCCAACAGCTCTTTGAGGTGCTCAACCTATCTGTCTTCCTCTGAATGTTCAGTGCCCTTCACCTCCATATAGCACTGCTTTGCTTAAAGCTCTAGGATGAGGAATGCGGGCCCTGGACCTCTTGCTAGGTTGGATACAGTTCATCAGCACGGGTTTTCAGGGCTCACGGAGCCATTCCCTGTTTCCGCAGGGACATGGGGACCGGAAAACTGTCAGGAGTGAACTGTGCTCAGGTGTGAACCACTGAGCTACTCATCTTATCATAAGCGATAGACAAGATGATCAATACAGCTCTCCTTCTTGGCATTGTGGAATGTTGAGCACCACAGCGAGAGTTCCAAAATGTTTTCTGCCAAGAACTGGATTGGATTTTGTGCTTCCTCAGCCACAAAATGTCCCCAGCCTCTCACTCCTGAATCCTTAATGCCCTTTGTAGTCAGTCCACTCAGAGTGAATGCTTCCTTATCTTTCTTTTCAATATCCTCATTGTTTTCTTTTTGTTAGTTGAGCTCTGTCTCAAAGTTTTTAGATCCCTGGTATCTTACCTTTTCTTTCAAGCAAGTAGGATATATTAAGCAGCACTTTCATCCTTGATCTTTGTAGAAGAAGGAGAATCCCTGCTTCTGATTTTGGGTGCAGTTTGTAGAATATTTCATTGGAGAACAAAAATGTTTACGTATTGGCACGCTGGTATTATATCATCACTGACCTTGGGAAGATTGCATAACTGTTTTGAGCTTCGGTTTCTCCATTTGAGAAATGGGGATAAAGATGACTAATTTATAGGATTTCTATGAAGACCGAAGAGATCACGTATAAGGAAATGCCTAACACAGTGCGCAGACTATAACAGATGTGCCATAATGATTATTTAAAACAAGTCAAAACAATGTAAGCAGGATCAGTTCTATTTAAATAAGAAGAGCCCTTGGAGAATGGCAAGAAATGTAAAGAGAAATGTCCAAGCTCTGTAGGGGGCTATGTCCTCAGTCTGGTGCATAGTGTAAGATTTAGGGGTATACGGGGAAGCAAAATGCAGGAGTGTGTTATAAGTAAAAGGTGGTGAATTATGGGTAAACATGGAGTCAGTCATCTCAAGGAAGTTGTTGCTATAGGATGCCATGGAAAATTGTTCTCATGTAGCTCTAACATTACTACAGATATCCATAGTATTTGTCCACATCACCATACTTTGATGTATAACAAATCACAATAAAACTATTCCTAATCAGGGTCCCTGTGTGGCTCTATCAGTTAGGTGTCTGACTCTTGTTCTCAGCTCAGGTCTTGATCTCACAGTCATGAATTCGAGCCCCATGTTGTGCTCCACACTGAGTGTGGAGCCTATTTCAAAACAAAACAAAAACAAAAAACATCCTGTTCCTTGTAATAATCGACAGTGTGCGAGGCAGTGTGGCGTAATGCAATGGAATGCAAATTGGCCTAAAAGCAGAAGATCTGGATTCATGTCTGTTTCACTTAAATGGTTCACAGTGTTGGACTTATTAGCTTCTTTGAGCCTTAGCTTTAATATCTATAAAAGGGGAATAATAATGTTTTCCTTATTTTTTCTCCTGTTGGGTCATTTGGGTTATTGTCAGGATCAATTGAGATGTTTTTTGAAGTACTGTCCACGTATTGGTTTTATGTGTTGTTTTTTGTTTTTTGTTTTGCTTTGTTTTTAGTAGTAAAAGTCAGTTACTAAAAGAGTTGCTGAAGAATTTTCAGGCTCTTGTTCTCTTTGAGGTGAGCACAAAGTAAAGGGTCTTATGCTTCTGTAGCTCCCCATAGCTGGCTTATCCAGACCATATTTTGTTCCTAACCTCTGCTGAGTCCATTTTGTTGCTCATTTGCCTGGTCTCTGCCATTGCCTTGGCCCAAGAGCAATGCAAGGATGGGTTGTGGCAGAAGACCAGGGATCACACAACACCAGCGAGACCCCCTCTTGGAGACTCCTGCATTTGTGCTAATGGCATGACTGCCTGGACCACTTGCATCCTCTTGTTTGCTGATGGTGGTCATAGCAATAGCTTTTATTGTCTTGCTTAAGGATTCCTGATGCTTTGGAAAGTTTCTTTCTCTTTCTCCCATTCTGCTGAGCAAACATGAGAGATCAGGGACTAGGCTAGAAGACAGACGTTGGGTTTGATGATCAGTGAAAGGAGATATGGCCCTTGACTTGCAGTATCCAGCCCTTTCAAATATAGTTCATGGAGTAGGGTTGTAATTTAACCACTCTCTCTTTGTGTTTTCAGGGAGTCAACGAGTTGAAGATGAAGCCCAGAGCAGAGTGCTGTTCTCCCAAGTTCTGGTTGGTGTTGGCTGTCCTGGCCGTGTCAGGCAGCAGAGCTCGTTCTCAGAAGAGCCCCCCCAGCATTGGCATTGCTGTCATCCTCGTGGGCACTTCCGACGAGGTGGCCATCAAGGATGCCCACGAGAAAGATGATTTCCACCATCTCTCCGTGGTACCCCGAGTGGAGCTGGTAGCCATGAATGAGACTGACCCAAAGAGCATCATCACCCGCATCTGTGATCTCATGTCTGACCGGAAGATCCAGGGCGTGGTGTTTGCTGATGACACAGATCAGGAGGCCATTGCCCAGATCCTTGACTTCATTTCAGCCCAGACTCTCACCCCCATCCTGGGCATCCACGGAGGCTCCTCTATGATAATGGCAGATAAGGTAAAGGAGGGCTACAGGGAGGAGAACTGGGCGGGGCGGGGGGGTTGTATCGAGAACTGAATGATGCATGTGTTTTAATGCAAAACTTGATGATGCAAGATGGAAAGTAACCAGAATGCATTGAGTAAGTAGATAGATCGGGAATCAGTCTCTTCCTCTGGAGATGAAATTGAGGAAAAGGTACAGGTATTCAGAACTCCTATGGTTTTGAACAGGTTTGTGTGTCCATTCGTTTGTAAATGGATTCACTGAAATGACTAAGAAACGTTGACGCTTCTAGTTCTGTGATACATTTTCTTCAAATATGTGTGTGCATAGCTCCTTTAAACCTTTAAAGTAAGGCATGCTCTATTCTTTTTTGGAAACACGTATTCTACTTCCCCCCCGCCCCATGCCAGCTTCAAGACTATAAAAAGAAAAATCCCTCGAGGCAGATTATTTGTCTCCTTGAAGATACAAATGTCATAGAGAAGTACTTCTCGCTAAGGCGTCTGTGCGTGTCACACGTGGATCTGCACATTGGAATGGATTTTAATCCATGGAACTAGTAGCAGCTACATTTTGTCCATGCTTAGATTTGCAGGCAGTGGTTCTAAACCTTGGCTGCACATCAGATCACTGAGGAAGTTTCAACACTGCTGCTGCCTGGGTCCCACACCCAGAGATTCTGATTGTTGGCCTGCTGTGCAGCCTGGACAGCCGGCTTCTCAAAAGCTTCCCCTATGTGGTTAAGGTTGAGCACCACAGCTTTAAGGCCTCAAAGAAATCCTAGCCTCTTCTACCTTAACGTTAGGTTAACTGTTCTCTGACAAGCCAATTAGCATCTGACAGTGATGCTTATTCTCTAATTTCAGAAGGTGTTTTGTTTGTGGTTCTGTTTTGTTTTTCCATTTTTTACTTATTCAGAGATTTTTCCTTTATTGATTATTGCTCATTGCTTAGGTACAGCGCTTCTCACATATGCGGTTATTCATATCTTAGAATGATTCATTTCACCATAAGTGCAAGATTTATTGCCTCTCATCAAAAAGGTCTCTATCTTTGCATGGTCATCTTCTACTTCTTATCATCACTTTCAAAACTGTCTGTAGTTTTGTACTTAAAGGATGTGCAGTGGGGTCACTGATGTTTGTAAACACCTCAAAAAGCTGGCACTGACACCACAAGCGTGCTCCTAGGCCAGTTGAGAACCACTACAGCGCAGGGTTTAGCAGCCTCAAGTAACCGTGTGCGATCACTACCGCCATCTGTCGGCAGCAGGCGGCGATGACTCGCTTCTGTTTGGGAACTTTATTCAGTCTAGGAAAGGTCAAGTTGAAGTAACTCAAGGAGGGACCCCTCTGTAGTTTCATTTGAGAAAGGTCTTCTCGCATTCACCCAGGCACGGGTAAAGACGTTAGAAAACAAATTCTGGCGCTGGAAGCCCCTGCTGAGGGAGGTGGGGTAAACTGAAACAGAATGGAAAACACAGACCAACTGTGACAAACCATTGAGCTTTTGTTTCAGGTAGATTTTTTTTTTTTAAACATCATTGTCCTTAGCTGATTAGGTTATATTTTAGCAGTGGTATTTTGAAAGCACGATATTGCGCTGAAAGAAGGCCAAGATGGATGAGCCAAATTTTTGAATTATAAATAAGTGCATACTTATCTTGAGAGCACGACAGGTGAAAATAATTTTTTTTTTTTTTTTGGTTATGCAGGCTATTGTGCAACTTCCGTTATTTCAGCACTCCCTCCCTCCTGCCCCCGTAGAAAAGGTTATCGGCCACACTGGTTAGTTGTTTCTCTGTTGTGCCTTTTACAAACGCGTAATAACAATATAATCATATGAGGTAAAATGCAGACGATGTTGAGACGGGGCTCTTTTGTTCATTGATTTGTTTTAGGTGCTTTAGTGTTTACCATGTGCTCATAGCACTTTGCATGCATTGTCTTATTTAATACTCCTGACAACTCAGCGAGCTAAGTGATATTACTTATCTCCGTTGGACAGATGGGGAAACTGAGGCTCAGAGAGATGAAAAAAACCATAGCCAAAAATGACGTAACTAGTAAGGGGCAGCCAAGACGTCAACATTGGTTGCTGGCTCCAAAGGCCACATGCGCTCTTGCCTCTCAAGAAAAAGGCGAGGCTAGTCAAGGTCTCACATACCTTCCTATTCTTTACTTCATCCTCCCTCATCTTACACCGTGGTAGATATTACCTGACTAAAAGTAATGCATCACTTGATTCGAATGGCAGTACTGGGATCTGACTAAGGAGAGAAGCAATGACGAGATGAGATGGCATAGCGATTAGGTGCAGCATGAGTCCACAGTGGGCCCACTGGTTCCTACTTCTCAGGGTAAAAGGGAGGATTGAAAGCAGTGAGGTGATGGTAATAAGATCCCTCTCTCATCACTCTCCCCTTACACCTCCCACCATGGCAAGCACACCCAAATACTCCATCTTCTCTTTTTCTCTTTCCATAAAAAAAAAAAAAGGCAAGCTGTGGTTTTTAGGCAATTTCCTAAAGTAGCCTAAAAACTATCTAACTGACTTCTAAACTGAGAAGATTTCCAAAAGGTAAGTAGAAAGAAGAAAAGGAAGAAAGAAGGAGGTCCTGATACCACTGAGGCTGGAGAGTGGACGGCTCAGCCCTGAGGAGTCAGAAGCTGCAGGGGAGGGTGAGCGGGGACCACCGGGGCTGAGTGGGCAGCAGTGCTGAGATTCCTGGGAGCTGGGCAGAGGGGCGTTCGCAGGGTTAAGGGATTTGCATGAAGGCAAATACAAAGAGTCCCCCAGATCTCAGAGAAATAAGCTTTTGGGGCAAGTTTCAAAAATAAAACATCTCAAGTTCTAAGGCCAGTTTTTTTTTTTTAAATAGAAGTTTATTTTTAAGTACCATGAACATATTTTACAAACATAGAATGAGGACACAGAGTTTGACAACTATGAATCAACTGTGCGGCCACAGGACGAGACATTTGAAAATGGAACCGATGCAGAAAATCTAAGCAATACAGCTTTGCTGCGTTTAAGGCCTAGTCTTTGAGGTACAGGTACCGTCTGAAGGATGATAAGTAAGCCTTCCATTTTGCTTCCCCCTTCGAGGAGATAGGTACTTGCCCTGCCGTTTTGCCTTCGTTTTGTTGTTGGTTCGCTTGAAATAAAGCCCACTTAGTAAGTGTTCTTGTGGAAGGTTGCATTGTAGGAATAAAGTCCCTGATTAAAGGAGTTTGTAATGGAAGAAAACACGGATATAAGGATTTTTGACCAAAGTAGAGAGAGACACAAGTTCAGCATCTGGTCATAGCTTGTGCTCACTTTTTTTTTTGCATATGCTAATTAATGAATACAAACATTAATGAGTGTTCTACTTTCTCAATGAGGAAATGTACCTTATACCATGGTGGAAAAAAGCATGGGAGCTGGAAGAGTAGAGCTGTTAGAAGCTCTGAATTTGGAGTCAGAGCTGGTGTTAACCATCACCTCTAGATGTGGGAATCTGGACTACTCGCCAGCCACTTAACTCTAAATGTTGATCTCCTTGCCTGTATAGTGGGGACCATAATATATATTATAGGGTGGTTGAAGGTTAAATGAGAAAACACATAGCAAGTGCTTCACTAAGTGTCCAGCACAGCATTCTGCAGGCTAAGCTGAAGGTTATATGGAACAATTTGAAGAAAGGGAAGTTTCATGATACAGGTAAAGAAGGGGAATTGAACAGAGTCATGGCCAGTTGTAGAGACATTTCTGAACTGGAGGCCAACCAAGAAGAGAGGTCAGGTGGAAATCTGGGGAAGGGCTCTGATATGTGAGGTAGGACCTTTGGTCCTTCCCCACCATGAAGCCAAGGCTCATTGGTGGTATAGCCATGCCATACCCAAAAAAGGCACATTCAGCTATGGAAGAGCTCTCATAAGGAAAGTACTGCTAGGTGCCTATAACACAAGACTGTTTAGAATAGTAACAGAGACCATTTAAAAATGTATGAGGTGATTTTTGGCAGCTCTTCACCTGAGTAGAAAGAGTCTTCTTTATTTTGCCTTGTTATAATTGCTTTTATTCTCCCTGAGATCCTGGATTTAGGATGCCAATCTCAATCTAAATAATGAACTAAAGCTAGATGTACTTCCATTTTTTTTTTCAGGAGGTTTCTCTGCTGATTTGCTGAAATCTTTCTTTGGGTTTTCAGATTTTATCTCAGACTCTGTTAAATAACCCATCCAGGATACCACAGCTTGTGAGCAGTGGGAATGGGATTCAAATCCCAAAAGTACCTATCTTGAAGCTCATGCTTCCGATTGATACAATTCTGCCTCACAGAACCCTAAAGTAAGAATTAGCAGTCCTGGGGCGCCTGGGTGGCACAGCGGTTAAGCGTCTGCCTTCGGCTCAGGAGGTGATCCCGGCGTTATGGGATCGAACCCCACGTCGGGCTCCTCCGCTGTGAGCCTGCTTCTTCCTCTCCTACTCCCCCTGCTTGTGTTCCTTCTCTCGCTGGCTGTCTCTGTCTCTGTCGAATAAATAAATAAAATCTTTAAAAAAAAAAAAAAAGAATTAGCAGTCCTGAGTTTTAGTCTCCAGACTTATGAGCTTTGGAAATTTGAACAAACAAATCACGTAAACTGAATGATACTCATTTTACAATTTATAAGATTTCAATTTTGTTTTCTGCCCTACCCACTTTACAGCACTTTGAAAATACAATGAAAGAAAATATGTGGAAAACTCTGGAAAAGTATTGTACAAACAGTTGCATTAGGTGAGAGAATAAGTAGCAGTGTGATAGGGAATGACAGACTTACTGACATTAGCATTAGGGCCAGTGAAAATGGTTTGGGCAGGAGGTAGCAAGGAAAACAGGAAATGGAAGTTACAGTAGGATCAGGCAAGAGGACCCAAGATCTGGTCTTTAGTGCTGCAAGAATGGAAGAGAACAGGGTATGCCAAGTAGAGAGTCAGGGTCTGGAAGTAGATGGGTTGATCAGAGTGAAGTAGGGTAGCTAAAACAGGCACCACACTCCATACCTCGTTCCTAATTCAAGGACATGTGAAAATATCCTCACTCTGGTGTCTGTTGTTAGAATTTTTCCTTTCTAAATTGTTTGGTTGAGAAATGATGTTTTGAATAGCACTCTCATCTTTTGTACAGAGTGCTACATTTTGAATCCAAGTAGGGCTAGGAAGATGGTCTTTACTCTTCATTGGCCTTATATTTTCTTGCTCCCCCCTGCCACTGTCTGTGCCTCCCCCAACACACATCTCATGGTAATGCGTTTGGAGAGAGTGGTTGAGCCAGCAGTGATGTATGACACTGTAAATAGACTATTGTCTTTCAGTTGCTCGTGTGGGTTTCCATATCCAACATAATCTGGAAACCAAGATGGCTATGATACTCATATTTTACTCTGTGCGTCTTCCTTAATTTTGGTGTCTCTCAGTTGTTTACCTTGCTCATAGTTGTCTGTCCTGTGGTCTTCCTGGGGACTGAATACTTGAAGAGCAAACTGTGGTGTTACGGTATGGGTGAGGAGAGTTAAGACATAGTGGAGAAGGCAAGAGGGTGAAAAAGCTAATAGAGCATGCCAACTTTGTGCCAGGCACCATGTGAGTGAGCATTTTAATTCTTATGCAACCCTGTGAGATAAATAGTAGTAGTATTTGTTTTTAGTTGATGTGGATACTATCAACCATGTACCACGGCCAAAGTGACCCAGCTAGAAAAATAGTGGGACTGGGATCCAAATCCAAGAATGTTTGACTTTAAAACTTTTTTTGGCTGATTTTGAAACTCACAGTCCACACACTGAGGAGTCAGAAGAAAGCTGGGATCGTATTCCCTGCCTGGAGGTCCGTTATTCCTCTCCCATCCTCCCTTCTTCCTCGAATTATACTTTGGGGAAAAACAGTGGGCACTTCTCTCAAAGACCCTACACACTTTATAGTGGTGTAGCCCTCATGTCTGTGTGGATTCCGGGCCTTTCCACCTGTGTTGGTGGAATGGGTGTCTTGTTGGCCAATACACCCTCCCTTTTAAAATTGGAGCTAGGATTTGCTTTCAGGAGACTGGCCAGTTGAAGTCCAGGTGCAGTTTTAATGCTTGGAGAAACGTGAGGCCATGGGAATTACTTTAGGCCTTTGTAGACATGGAAGCACCTGGGGCTAGAAAGGAACACATGAGCCATCCTGTGTTTCTCATCCATCCTCCAGGAAAGTGATGGCGTGTCTATAGGAAGGCAGTTGTACAACATGGGGAGAATGCAGGCTTTGGAGCCATTAGGCTTGAGCGCTGTGTATTCACCAGCTGTGTGGGCTTAGCTGTGCTGTTTAAGCTCTCTGAGCCTCGAAATTTCCTTTTGCCAGATGGGGACAAAATAAGACCTAGTTCTCAGTGGGTGGTGAGCTTTAGGAAGCACTGTAGCCAAGGGCTTGATACACAGTAGGGCCCTTTCTTGTATTTTCATATACCAGACCTTTCCTAATCATTTGAAGAAAATGGGGTCCAAACGTTTTCCTGTTAACTGAAAGAGAAACCCTTGGGATGTCCATACCCTTCACTTGAGGCCTGGTGGATAAGCAGTAGCTCAGTGGGTTCTGCCTCTATGGTGATGCAGTTATTGATTGTGACAGGATCAGGACTTACCAAGATTTTCAAAGCCAGGACGTACAGTGATTTCAATAAACTGATATACGATTTAAGCAATGAAGATAAGTCAAGAACACTAAAAAAGAAAGCTAGCAGAATAAAATAGTGTTTGAATCTAGGGTCACTCATAGATTTGGAAGTGTTGATGTATAAGAAAAAGTGAGTTGTTAGATGAGGGACATATTAAAGGTACTCGGTAGGAAGCAGTGATATGTTATATATGTGGGGGGGGGCAGTTAATTCACTATCATCAGCCAGCTTTTAATTGATCATACTGATACCCCTGAAAAACCCCTTGGATTGTGATGAAGAATATATTTTTATTTCCCTTTCTGAGATTTCTGTGATTCTTTTTGCCTTGTTCTTAGACATTAGATCTGTATTTTATTCAAAACTATATTTTGATTCTGTGGTTTAAGGGTCCAAGATGCATGAGAATCATGTTAAAGGCCAGTTTGATTCCATTTTTCTGAGGACAAAATATTATTGCTACCATTCTCTTTTACAGTGACAAAGAACACCCAAATTATCATGTGTTGTTAGGCAGTTGCAATGAGAAAAGAACTAACATTGATTGGTCATTGACTTTTGTCGAGCTGTGAGCTAGTCACCTTACGTGAGCTTAAAAATGTTACTCTATTTAATTCTTTCATTGCATTTATGAGGCATGTATTTTGTCGTTTTTCACAGATAAGGAAATTGTAGATCAGAGAGGTTAACTGCACTGCTCAGGACCTTTAGCTAGTTATTTGCTCATAGTGGCTTAAACAAATAGGTGCTTATTGGTGTCTCAGAACAAGGCACCTGGATACAGGGACTGCTGGGGGTGATTCAGTGACATAGTGATGTCAGGGCTGACCTCTGGGATTCCCTTGGTATTTTCGTCATGGTTACGAGGGTGCTGCCCTGGCTCTAGGCATTGTGCCCATACTCAAAGAAGGAAAAGGTGGGGTGTGGGTATTAGATCAGGAGGAGTCTTCTCCATGTCCCAAATCTCATGAGCTCAGACAAGGTCACGTGGCTAACCCTGTGGGGATTGTGAGGCTTTCTCGTGGAGGTGGTAAAGGGGCAAGGGTTGAGAATGGCTTTTGGGGTCAGTCAATAGGATCTCTTAAAGGGAGTAAGTGACAGTCTGGGAATTCAACCAATGTCTGTATGATTTCAAAGCTCGAACATCTCTCGTGTCATTTCTCTTGGTTTACACTAAACCCTGCTTTTGTGTGCTCTTTTTCTAATCTCCTCACATTTCCTCCAGAACTGGGACCTTGACTCATCCGTTATTTCCTCCCCCCCCCTTATTCCTTTCTGCTGGCATTTTTTTTTCTAGCTGAGTGGTCCTCAGAAGATATTTGAAAATGTTTGAGGGGGAGGTTTTTGATGTCATGACTGCTTTTGTAGAGTGTGCTTGTGTGCATGCATCTGTCTATGTGCTCTTGGCCCTTGGAACCTGGAGACCGGGCACGTTGAGTGTTCTGCAGTATGTATGATAGTACCCAACAGTCAAGAATAATTCTACCCAAAATCCAATTCTTTTCCTCACTGAACATATTCACATCACTCTCATATTAATAAACAAACATAAAAGCTTTCCTTGACCCTGGTTCTCCCTCTTTCTTTCTTTTGACAGTTCAGCTCCTTAAAAAGTAGTTAGATTGCTGTTTTCACTTTCTTGTCTCTCACTTTCTACAAAACGCCAAAATCAATGGACTTTTTATCATTCTTGACCTTCTACAGCATTGAACACTGTTGACCCTTTTAGTGCTATTCCAAGAATTATGATGACAAGAGTAATTAGGTTTGTCATACATTTGGTGACAGTGGGAAGGAGAATGACTAGAATTTAGAACATGGGTAGGTCATATAAGTGGAAATGTCTAGTAAGCCATTGGATTTGGACCTGGAAGTAAACGGAGTGATTTGGGCTGGAAATATAGATATGAACCTCATCAGTGAGCAGAGGGTACTGGAAACCAGGAGCATGGCTGAGATGGCTCAGAATGAACAAGTGGAATGAGGAGAGAGGAGCGTCAAGGACAGAACCATCTTAGGGGGCACCATCAGTTGAGGGATAGCCAGAGGGGATGGAGATGGTAAGGGAGCTAAGATAGTTATTGGAGATAAGAGGAGAACAAGAGGGACGCCTGGGTGGCTCAGTCGTTAAGTGTCTGCCTTCGGCTTAGGACGTGATCCCAGCGTTCTGGGATCGAGCCCCACATCAGGCTCCTCCGCTTGGAGCCTGGTTCTCCCTCTCCCACTCCCCCTGCTTGAGTGTTCCCTCTCTCGCTGGCTGTCTCTCTGTCAAATAAATAAATAAAATCTTAAAAAAAAAAGAGGAGAACAAGAAAAACAAGGAAAGAGAGGCATTATAGAAACCAAGAGAGAGTTCTAAGAAGGGTAGTTACCCAGTCTGGGAATCAACCTAGGACACTCCCTTCTCCCCTTGGGATGGTTGTGCAAACAATAAGGAAGCCCTGTGATGGTCCTCTTCCCTCCAGGCTCTGTGATGACTTCAGTGCTGGCACTCCTTCTCTCTTGTCTGCACTGCCACATGGTAGGGTACCTGTGTGGTCCTTTAGAAACTCAAATCTGATCGTTAAACACTTTCACTTAAAACTCTGCACTGGTTCCCCACAGCTTAGAATAAGACATCCTCTTTGATCTGGTCCTGGGCTACCTCTCCAGGATTTTCTCTTAACCTCACCGCCCTTGAGCAGTAATGCTATGCCACGCTAAGTTATTTAGCTCTCCCTGACTCGTCCTGGCTCTGTGGCATCTCTGTGCCTTTGTTTGTGTACCTCCTCGCCTTAGAATATCCTCTCCCTTGTCCATCCAGAAACACCTACTCATTTTTCAAGAGAAGTTGTGGCACTTCTGTGAACCCTCTTCTGACTCTCCTCCTCGCAGGATTTACTTTTTTTTTTTTTTTTTGTACTCCACCTGTGCCCTATATAGGCTTTTATCGTAATCTGTCTTACTTATCTATCTGTCCAGCTCATTGTAGACCAGGCCTATACTTTACTAATTTTGTATTCCTAACACATGCCATTGTGTCTGATGCGTAGTAATAGCCAACTTTGATGAAACAATTAAAAATAATTAAACTGTGTGCTCTATATCCACACTGTAATGGGTTGAGTGGTGGCCCTCCAAAAAGATATGTCTGTGTCCTAACTCCGTAACCTGGGAATGTGACCTGACTTGGAAAAAGGGTCTTTGCAGATATCATTAAGTTAAGGATCTCATGATGAGCTCATTCTGGATTAGCCAGGGAGCCCCAAATCCAGTGACAGATGTCCTTATGAGAGGTAGAAGAGGAGAAGACATAGACACAAGGGAGAGGGCTTTGAAAGAGGGGCAGAGGCTGGAGTTTGTTAGCCACAAGCCGAAGAAGCCACTAGGAACTGGAAGAGGCAAAGGGCAATTTTTCCCTAGAGCATTCAGAGGGAGTAGAACTCTGACAACGCCCTTGATTTCAGGCTTCTGAACTGTGAGAAAATAATTTTTTGTTGTTTTAAGCCACCACATGTGTGATAATTTGTGATAGCAGCCCTAGGAAAGTAATATCCACATCATAGTTATGAGGGGTATCTCTGGGATCTCACTGCCAATGTTGTTTCCTGGCTTAGCCATTTACTGTGTGATCTCTGGCAAAGTACTTAACTTCTCTGAGCCTTAGATTCCTCCCTAGAAAATGGTGATATAAATAAATCCCATTTCTTAAGGTTGTTAAGTAAGATTATTGAAAGTGCTTTGAAAAGACCTGGCAAATAGTAGGACAGTGAGTGTGGGTCTATGAGGGGTTCTCAGTTAAGTCTCCGTTGAGTAAATGAATGAGTGAGGAGGGTGATGTATTTAGAAAGCCAAGACATCATTGTGATCTGAACTCACCTAGTTCTGTGTTGCTTGGGTGTGCACTTTAGCAGCTCTATCCAAAGGTGGTGCTCTGACATTCTGGACCCCCCTGGGGCCTGGGCCAAGGCTGAAAGAGTGAAGTGTCAGCATTCTGGGTAGCTGCTTCTCACTTCTTTGTTTTGTGTGTACATGCATGTGTGTGCTTCTGTGTGTGTGTGTGTGTGTGTGTGTGTGCGCGCGTGCGCGCGCACATGCATGCTTGTGTGTTTGCAAATGTGTTTGCTGCTGTCTTTATCCTTTCCAGTGCCCAGGATGGTGCATCTTACCTAGGGCTGCCCTCCCAACCCAAAGTCCTCCTGCTTTTAGATTTTTCTTTTTCCCTACCCTCAGGTCAAAACTCTTGCTTCTTTTCTTTTTATTCTCTTTCATTCTGTAATTTTCATAGTCCTTATCACAGCTGTAATTAATCACAATAGTTTATTATTATTATTATTAGCTACCTGCCCTGCTAGACTACAGGCTTCATAAGGGCAGGAACGATGGCTTTCATTTTCGTGTCCCCAGAACCTAACATATAGCTTGGCACATAGTAAGCCTTGAATACATATTTATTAAATGTATGGATGAATTAATTATTTCAGTGCAGCAGGTGTCAGTTGTAATTAAGAGAAAAATATTTTAAACTCAAATGAAAATGGATGAGAGAATTAATCTCTGGTTGCTGGAAAATACATTTTTGTCTCTCTCTAGGCTGTTATGCCCATCCCCCCTCTCTTCCTCACACATGCCAGATACCAGCAGTCGACAGCTTGGCGCTCACATCTAGAATTTTAACGCCCATGTCCACGTTATTTCTAGCACCCAGACATGGCAGAAGGGCTGCCTCAAGTTAGGGGTGCATTCTGATGTAGCAGAGCAAAACTTCCGTGCGGTGCAGTTGGACGCCAGTGATAACCTTGACGTTAATAGCCTACTTTCAAAGGCGGAAGCAGGAGGAAATAAGCATTTTTTTTTAAGTTCCAGAAGATAAGCCTATGCAATTCACATGACCTACTAATCAGCAAAATATCACCAAGTAAATTTAATCAATGCAATTAAGTTTCTAAAGGTAATAGCAAGAGAGTATGAAACTTCTTTTAGCAAACAACATCCTTTCTCCTTTATTTATTCATTCATTCAAAAAATATTAATTAGGGGGCGCTGGGTGGCTCAGTCAATTAAGTATCTTCCTTCAGCTCAGGTCATGATCCCAGGGTCCTGGAATGGAACTCTGCATGGGGCTCCCTGCTCAGAGGGGAGTCTGCTTCTCCCTCTCCCTCCGTGCATCCTGTTTGTGTTCTCTCTCTCTCTCTCAGATAAATAAATAAATAAGTAAATAAATCTTTAAAAAATATATTTATTAGGTATCTACTGGATGTCAGGAACTCTCCAAGGTCTTGGAGATATAGCTGCAAGAGAGGCACATCCTCATGGTGCATTGACTGGCAGTAAACAAAGATATAAATTAAACAATATTATTCTAGGTAGAGGTAAATGTTTTTATGAAAATGGCAGGAAGGGGTATCACATAGGGCTATTTTAGGGTTATCAGTGCAGGTCTCAGAGGAGGTAGCACTTGAGATATGTATGATCAAGGATCACGATGCCTGAAGATGTTGAGAAGCATTTTGGCAGAGAGAAGAGCAGGTGTGAAGGCCTTGGAAGGGGCATGTTTTTGTTTTGTTTGTTTTTTGGATGAGTATCAGGATGGTCAGTAGAATTGAAGGGTGGTGGGCAATGGGGACAATGAGAGAAAATGAGGCTGAAAGGTACCGTGGGGCCAGATCATGTAGGGCCTGAGAGTCTTGGCATGGAGTTGGTTATTTTTCGATTCATTCCAGAAGGTGTAAGAAAGGAGTGAGGTAACTTGACTTAGCAGCTTTTTGGATAGAGACAGACAGTATAGTGGATAGAATATATACCTTGGAGGCATTTTAAGTCATGTCTCCACCTTTCAGAAGCTCGGTGACATTTGCTATGTTGTGTGACTTCTGTGATCTGGTTTTTGTTTGTTCTTTTTTTTTTTTTTTTCATTGCTATGAGGGAGGTAACATTCATCAACTTCAAAGAGTTATCATGAGATTAAATGAAATAACCTTTGAAGGACTCATTACTTTGCCAGGTACACACCTGGTTTTGAATAAGTGCCTGGTAGTGTCATTTCTAGTAGCATTGAAATACAAATTCCTCTTGAATCAGGAATCATTTTCTTTTGATATATCTATGGATTATGCAGCTTTCCATTTGGTTTCATTGTTTTTACAGCGTTTGCTTACAGACCTGCAAACAAATTGGCAAAGTATTGTAGGCAGTCAGAAGCGCTATGATTGGCTTTCCTCCAAGTAAATAGTTGCCTGTTATTTTGAGTTGTTGGAGTTCTCACGCACCAGTGTCCTATGGCCAGTTCCTGGACTTGTGTTTACATAGCTGTAGTCTGATATAATTTCCCCTTTTTTCCAAATGGGGGTGATGGCACTGAGAAGAGTGGCATTGGGAATGGCGCAACTGGGTTAAGATGTTGGGGTGAGAGGTGCGGGCATTGAGAATGGGAGGTAGTGTAATAGCCCAGCCAATCAGTGCAGCCTGCCTTGACCTGAGGACTTCTGGCACTTGCTTCCCAAGTCCTCCTGGCCTGCCACCATGTGTCTTGAATGTATTCCGTTACCTTAACAACATGTTGTCCAGAGTTGTAAGGCGCGGCAGCCTCCAACCTTTGAGCATCATCGTGTTGCTAGGACAACAGACTTCATGGGAAACCAGGCTCCACTGGAGTTCCTGCATGCTGCTGCCACCCACCCCTCCCTCCTCCTCCTTCTGCCTGCCCGTATGTCCACTGCCTTCCTTCTGTACTCTCACTTCTGCCTTCACAGATCTGCTGTCTGCCTGGCCCTTCCAGCTCCCTCCAGCCCCTTGGCCTGTATCCACTTACGACTCACTGTAGTGTTCCCACTGCTTATTTGACAAGCAAATATTGTCCGTTCTCAAAGCATAAAGCTGCGGGGATGGTGGGAACGAAGGAGTTAAAAAACATCCAGAAAGGGGAGAAAGGAGCTTGACAGAGTTTCTTTAGTCCACTTGTACAATGTGTGGAAGTGGTTCTTACCCTGACTGGACCTGAGAATGAACAGAGGATTTTATTTTATTATTGTAATATGAATTTTATGTATATGTAATATGAATTTTCTGGCTCCATACCTAAGTATTCTTTGGGAGTAAGGCCCCACCAATTGCTATTTTCACAAATCTCCCTTAAGGGATTCTGAGATACAGCCAGGTTTGGGGACCATTGGTGAGTAGAACACATCATATTGTTCCGATGATAAAGTTTTGTGATAATGAGTATCTATCTGTGGAGCTTTTCTGTTTCTGGTCCCCAGTGCAATGCATTCAAGCGGCTGCTTAATAATGATTAAAAAGCAGGAAAATGAGTTGGAGAAAGATGAGTAGAAGCTAATGGAGGAGAAGAGCAAAGAAGAATGGAAGGGAGGGAGCAATGGGAAATGATAAGGAGGGGCCATGGAATTGGGAATGGGGAAAGTCAATCATCAGACGTCAGGTTCAAGGGCCCTCTCGCCTCTGACTTTCAGTTGGAGTGTAGGCTGTGAAGTGTCTTGGTCTAGGCTCACTTCACATGCTCTTTGGGGTGTGTTGGGACTCCTGGATTTTCCCTGTTTAGTAAGAGAGCTGGATGGGGGTGGATATGGGGTTTCAGAAGAAGTCCACTTCCTCCTGTTCCTTCCTTTAAAATAACCAAGTGCCTACTATATGTTAGTGCTGCGCTTTATGGGGGATAGTGCCTTACCTACACTGAGCAGATTTAATCCTCGAAGGAGCCCTAGGATTTCAGCGGTAGGATTATTCTCCTTCTTTTATAGATCGAGAAAAGCGAGGGTGGGAATGGAAGGTAAGTGGCAGGTAAGTGGCCCGCGGTGACACACTGGCCGTGGCAGTGTGGGAACAGGGCGCCTTGCCCGGGTGGCAGTAAAGCCCACGGACATCAGGAGTGTGTTGCGCCTCCGCTTGAACACTTCCATTTACTTGGTCTTCTTGGGACATTAGCTTAACCCAGGAGGGGAATGTCCCAACTGTCCGGACAGGCGTCGACTGGAGCCGAGGCAAAGGTGATTCCTCCCTCGCCCAGACCATCTCGATTACGACCCCACCATTCAGAATGAGAGGACAGCTCTGAAGGCGAGAGGAGAGTAGGATGAGAGATGAGAAGTAGAAAGGGAAAGAACAGTCAGAAAGAAAAGGACGTGGGGCTGAGCAAAACTGCTAGGTCTGTCCCAGTCTGATGGGGCCTGGGACTGAAGCTGCGTGGGAGCCCTGGTTCTTCCCAAACTGAACTCTCAAGCGTGTGCCTAGACCCCGAAGCCCAGGACACTGCCAAGTGGGTGCCCTAGGGTTTGACTTCGGGGTCAGATCAGACTCTTCACTGATGTTTCTGGGGTTGCGGGGGTGGATTTTTTTCATCGCTTTTGCTGTGTGTCAGGAGAAAGTGAGATCAGATGTACATCAGTCAAAGACTCATCTCAGCAGATGAGAAATCGACAGAGAAGTAATAGTATCTCTGTCTCGCTGTCCTGGATGATTATAGGTCTCAGGGCAAACTAAATCTTCCCACTACCTGAATAGTCTTAGAGAATCAGCTGTAACTACTGTTACCTTGGACCAAAATCCTCACCAGTTCCTGGAAGTGGTACCGAAAGGCTGCTTCAACTGACCACTCGTCATTCCCTTCCTCCCGGGCCTCTCTTTGTGCTGGGCCTTCAGCATGTACTCTCCCTTTTAGTTTCCCCAATGGTCAAAGGCCTGTTTATGTGCAAGAGTGATAGGTGTCTGAAAGGTATGTGGTGTCAGGGTGGAGGGACAGATATCCAGGTGGGCTCAGGCAACACGTGTGAGAAGCAGATTTCTCTCTCAGTATGGCAACCCGTTCCAAAGGGGGAGAGGCCCATTTGTCTCCTCCTCTTACGATTGGGACAACACAGAGCACACACAGCGTACTCGGTACGTATTTGTCGGTAATGATAGATCCTTTGAAATCAGATGGGAACAGGCCATATGCTCTTGGAAAAGGGCCTACATTGCAAGGTGGGATGGATGAGTGAGATGTGTTTTTGCAAGTTCTTTTCATCTCTAACATCTGTGATCCTGTGAATAATTCTCTTCTCCTTGGCCCCTGCTGGCAGCTTGCCTGGGATCTCTGCCAGAGCCCTCCCCAGCAGCCCCTCTGAATAGAGATCACAGAGGGTCTCCCACTCTGGATGGATGGTTCTGGAAGCCGAAGTTGATACTGAAAGTAGGAAAGAAGGTTTGTATCCCAGGGTCAGAGCTCCGGGATAGAGGAGTTTGGACAGGAGGTGTGAGTGCCCATTTCCTAGAACCAGGCAGGAGAGGAGTGGGGAACTTCAGCTGACCTTGTCAATAGCAGCAACAGTAGCAGCTCTGGCTATACACATGCTGCCCATAGACGCTTTTCTCAGGCTATGCAGCAGGACCCCAGACAAGGCTCTGCAGGGTAGAGAGCAAGGATGGTGCCCAGAGCCCCAGTTCTCATACTGCCTTCCTGCCATACCATTTCCCCAAGGACGGCTAGCCCATCTGTATGTGAAGAAGCTAAGAGATAGGAATACTTTTTAAAAAAATATATTTATTTATTTATTTGATAGAGAGAGAGAAAGAAAGCTTGCGTGATATACAGGAAGGCTAGGTGGGAGGTGGAGGGAGGGGCCCAGGGGGAGGGAGAGGGACAAGCAGACTGCTCTGAGCATGGAGCAGGACACAGGACTTGATCCCATGACCCTGAGATCATGACCCCAGCCGAAACCAAGAGTCAGATGCTCAGCCGACTAAGCCACCCAGACGCCCCAAGAGATGGGAATACTTCTGCTGTGAATGTCCTGGTCTCTGATCACTGTTGTTCTCTGAGACTAAATTGGTGTCAGATGTCACCAAGGAAAGCAGTGTGGCCTTTGGGTTCTGGAAGTTCTTTCTTTGGGCCCTGCAGTTTCTATGCCCAAG
Organism: Ursus maritimus; assembly: GCF_017311325.1. Lineage (NCBI taxonomy): Eukaryota > Metazoa > Chordata > Mammalia > Carnivora > Ursidae > Ursus > Ursus maritimus. The sequence continues at coordinate 13,374,697 of NW_024425119.1, read as the reverse complement.
GGGAAGTGTCATTGGTTAATGAAAGAGAACTAATCTTGAGTAGTGACTGGTGTCGTTTTAGTTCTTCTTGGAGACTAATTCAGCAGTTATTATGAAAACTAGTCTGTGAAGCAGGGAAGGGGATGCGGACACAAGTTTATCTCTCTACATGCTCTGGCAGAAGGGCACTTGCTCTTCCTTTGGTGTGTTCCTTGTGCTCCCTTTGATCTATTTGCGAGGCTCCCCAGTCATTACAGTAGGGGTCTCCAATGGTTGTATGAGTTATACATGTCAGGAGCTGGTTTCTAGTCTGATGGAAGATGGCAGTAGAGCTTGAGTAGGGGTCATTTCTGTGTTTGGGGGACTTCCAAGTAGCAAGCATGGCTGCCTTTGTCATCCTGATCTCAATGGTGAGCCCTGGGAAAAGTTATACAGTTGGAAAAGCGTGTATTTTTAATCATTTAAAAATTCCTCTTCCCCATGCTCCTTTCTCCCCTTGACAACTGCTACCTCGTTTAGTTGTCCAGTGGCCTTTTTTCTGCCCCCTGGCTGGTTAGAGGACTCCCTCCCTCCTGCCCCCAGCTCCTCACATTGTCCTCTGGTGGGGCTTTCCCAAGAAGCACTGTGTAATTCAGTCTTGGGTCTGTACTCCATGTAGCCCCCCAGTATTTCCTCCTTATAGGTCCCTGTCTCATTTCAAACTGGGAGACAGTCTAAACGGTCAAGTCCTTGCCACGGTCTGAGTAGAGAAGAGCAACTAATGTGTGATCCCCCTCCATGAGGATTTATGTTTTAACTCAGAGGAAGAAATTAGTACGAGTGGAATTTTAGATATCATGTTGGGTCATAAGGGACATATATATTTAAAACAGAAAGTATTTTCCTGATGGTCCTGAGGCCAGGCTCTGCTGGGAGACCTTGCTGCAAGCAGAAATGCTGAAGGGCAGCCCCTTGAGAAGGGCATAGGTTATCCCTGGCTGAGCAGGGGACAACACAGAACCTGCTCGGGCACCTTGGAGAGCATGTACTGTTAAGGCGGAAGGCCTTCTAGGCCTCTAGAGCTCATTTTGGGAAGTAGAATAGAATCAAGTAGAAGTAGGAAGCCCAGATTAATCAATGAACTCTGTGGATTTCTAGACTGTTTTAATTTTTTAGAAGATTTTTATTTATTTGAGAGAGAGAGAGAGAGAGAGAGCACAAGCAGGGGGAGGGGGAGGGGCAGAGGGAGAGGGAGAAGCAGACTCCCCACAGAGCAGGGATCCTGACGTGGGCCTCAATCCCAGGACCCCAGGATCATGACCTGAGCCGAAGGCAGATGCTTAACCAACTGAGCCACCCAGGCACCCCTAGACCATTTTAATTCTGCTCTATATCTTTGCCCTAAGATTTCTTTGGGCAAATCTTACTTTGCCCTAAGAATTCTTCGCTGCCTTTTACTGCCCCCTGAGACTCACCTTCTTTTTTTTTTTTTTAAGATTTTATTTATTTATTTGACAGAGATAGAGACAGCCAGCGAGAGAGGGAACACAAGCAGGGGGAGTGGGAGAGGAAGAAGCAGGCTCACAGTGGAAGAGCCTGATGTGGGGCTCGATCCCATAACGCCGGGATCACGCCCTGAGCCGAAGGCAGACGCTCAACCGCTGTGCCACCCAGGCGCCCCTGAGACTCACCTTCTAACCCTGGGTCCTTCTTTGTTTCTCCCTCTCTTAGATTCTTTGATTTCTCCTCTCTATTCTTCTTTCCCTCCTCTCCCTGCTCCCCATTCCCCCATCATTTCATTTCTGGTTCTTGTTTCTCTGTCCTTCTCTCCCCTCGTCCTCTCCCCTGTCTCCTGTGACCCACTCTTGCACGTGACTTGGACTTTATGTAGTGCACTCAGCCATCTTCATGCTTCATCCTGTCAGCGTCAAGGTCCCTCAATGGCCTACCTTAGGACCTGGCATAGTTAGAAGTTCCCAGGTGGTCTGTTCTTGACTTTTGGAGCTGACAAACGTTAGTTTTACAGTCTGTGGCAAGTTGGTTCAGTTGGTCAGAACTTGGCATGTAATGAGGCCAAGCAGGGACGTGTGCCCTGCCTCTGTAGAGCCCTGTGAGCTCTCTCCCTCATGGCAGAGAGGACCTCTAGTCACCAGCTTTCATTTTCATGCCCTTGGTCACAGAGGGGGTGTGGCTCAGGGGCTGTGGCTGGATCAGTGCCTCATTTATTGATAACGGACATCAGTTATAACATTATATATTTTTAATTAATATGTTTATTTTAAGGTCATTGTAGATTTGCATTTTATATATCTTAAGGCATACAGATGTCATATACAGGTGAACTATAGGATTCAGGCCCAGGCAGAGCTGGACTCAGATTCCAGTTCTTTTCCTGCATTAGTTCTGTGGCTGTAGCCTGGTTACTTAACTTTTCTCTACCTCACTTTCCTTAGTTGTGAAGTAGTGATAAAAAAGAACTGGCTTCTTTCAGTCTCCGTCTGCCTGCACTTCTTCCTCTTCCTCTTTTGTTACTAAATCTATTCTGATACACTGTTTTTCTTCTTTCTTGTTCTTTCATTTTACCAGTGTTTCTAGAACTCTCCCTCCCCCCCATTCTTCCCTTGTCCCTGTTTTGTGCTTCTCTTTCTGTTTTCCTGACTCTTGGCCCATTCATTCTTCATCTTCCATTTCTTGCTTCCTCCATCATCACCCCTCATTGAATTTCACTTCCTTCCCAAGGCACGTTTCTTGATCCATTTCCTCTGTCATTCACTGTTCCTGGGCCCTTCGTGGCTTCCGGGAGAATGTGCAACCCTTAATTATTTATAAGCATGAGAGAATAATTACAGAAATGATTTAATTACTTTTTCACATAGATCCTAATAGCAGCTGCTGGGCTAGGTGATGGTGGAGTTGGAGCATATCAGCAGGCACACTTGATAAGAGGAAAAGGTTTGGTTTACATGGGTTTGAGGTGGGGGTGCAGCTTGTAAAGAGTCTATAGAAGATTTAATCTCATATATCAAAGAACTGAAAAAAGAATCCCACAATAGGCAATTATACACAGCTAGGATTATATAAAATGGGAGGTACATGTCACCAGTATCTTAATTGAGGTGCGAGGGACTGGGGCTATTGTTTTAAAAATTCACTTTGGATCAGGTAGGTAGTATAGTGGATGGACTACTACTGCTCATTTCGGGTGGGGGGAGGAGCTCCTTCTAGCTCCTCTTTGGGGTTAAATGGGAATATTCATTTAGTGGCATTGGGGCTACAGTGGAAAGAGCCTAGACTGAACTGCAGTCGGGAAGCCTGGTTCTCATCCTTGCTCATAACCAGCGATAGCTGTTTGACACATCAAGTCCCTTAATCTCTCTTAGTCTTACTTTTTTCTTCTGTAAAATGAAGGAATTGAGATTTATAACATGTAGAACGCTTCACTAGGGGAGAAAATGGCACAGAAATTAGATGAGGAAGACTGAATTTGATAAACTAAGATCTGAGAGGCCATCACGAGAAGTTTGCAGTAGTCGGCTACAAAAACAGGGCAGAAAATCCATCCTAGAAGTTTCTGATATGATGTCTAAGAGAAGAAGATGTTGAAAGAAGGAGAGGGGACTAGTTGAATAGGGGGAAGACTCAAAAAAGAGTCAGCATGGGTAGATTAAAGCTAAACAAAGGAAATGAGGAAGAGTGACAAAATATGAACCTGTATTGTCACATTGTGAGTTTATAAACTGTGTCCTTTCTGACAGTTGCCGAGGTTTGGCATACAGAGGGCTGCAAAGAGAAGGCTACAGCTCTTTTTCTGCAGGGAAGAAAGGAGAGGGGCTTCCTGAGGAGGAGTGCAGTGTCCTCATCCTCACCCCACCCTGGTCCTTATTCCTTCACAAAAGTCCGGATGAGTGTGTCATTGTGCTGTACCATGTCACACACCAGCCTGGAAGGGATCTTAGGGACTAGTGAGGTGCCCTTATTTCATGGTAGAGGACACTGAGGCCAAGAAAGATTAAATGACTTGCCTGAGGCCACACCTCAATTCTCTCCTGGAGTTGGCCTAATTTCCCAGATTACCAGGTCGGCCTCTGGTATGATTTTTACCTCAGCAAAGTAGCAATCCTGTTACACAGTCTAGCAGATAATATGACATAATGAATTGCTGTCCCTCCCCTCTCCTGACTAGAGGTGAGGGACAAAAGCAAACTGAAATTAGGGTGGGAAGGGAGAGAATGACATTTTTTCTTTTTAACCTGGTTCTCTTGTGTCTGCACTAAATGTGGTCTGAGATGATTGAGTCAAAGTATATTAATGAAATGTCAGATATTGATAGAAGTGAATATCATTGAATTAATTTTTGGACTCTCTGTGATGGAGGACCCATATGTTGGGGATTTCATGAATTGAAGATAACCATATCAAGCAGATTTGTATAAAGTCAATTCCATCTGGTTGAGACTTTTCCATGATCAAAGTAACTACCTACAGGCTATAGACAGGTCTTCCCTTTCTTCCAAAAATGGAGCCCTGAGATGACCCCTTCACTTCACTTCTCATCTTGAAGCATCCCTCTAAGATACTTAGGGAAAGAGGGACTCAAGAATGCATGGAAATTTGTGTGCAACTGGGGGATTCATACTGGAAGAGCAAGAAGGCTTCTAGGAGGAGAGAAGAGGGAAAACAGGAGAGAGATGAGAAAAAAACCCACAGTATGTATGGTTGGAGATTAAAAAATATAGCTCAATCATATATTTTATGATGTTTTACAGTTTTCAAAGTGAATTTATGTGCTTTGTCTTAATTCGATATGATAATTATATAAAATGGGAAATAGAGCCTTGGATTGTTTCTCTGAGAAACAATGATAGGTACCATCACCACCCCCATTCTCCAGAGAAGAAAGCTAAGACTCCAACGAAGGTAAATGATGTACCAAAGACTGAGAAATTATAAGTGGCAGGTCTGGGACTAGAATCTAAGTCTTCTGGCTCCCAAATTAATGCCTACAGGAGCAAAGAACCAGGTAAACCACACTGAAGTATGTTTAGTGGTGATGAGTGATCGGTGGTGTCTGATCAGGATGGGGAGTCAGACAGGATGCAGAGGGTTTGGCCTGGGAATTCTTCGTGGACCTTGGCTGAAGAGATGAAAGTTGAATAAAGAGCTCAGATGGGACTGGAAAAGATCACGAAGTTCCTTATAGGGAAGAAAAAGAAGCTATGGCTATAGTAAGTCTACATGCCCAAGAACCTAGACTATTAGAAAGGTCGGGCAGGTGTCTAGGATGGGGATTCATGGGTGAAGGCCCATGCACAGGAATTTAAAGATAAGGACAAGGATTAAACTTCAGTATTCATGAACAAAAGACAACAGCATTCAAGCAAAAGATGGCAAACCCAAGTGTACAACGTCTCATATTCTCTATCCTCTCTTGGGGGAAAAAAGAGCCACGCTATTAAAGCTTTTCACCAGGATACACTTAAACCTGTTCTGAACAAAACCCAGAATGGGCTGGGACATTTTCCCTTCATTAACACTTCATTAAGCTTTGTCAGATATAAGCCTCCTAGCCAGATCTTGGCAAGGGACTCTTACCGAGGTGATAATGAGGAGAAAATGTACTAGGTTCTTGGCCTACTCTGGAGCTGTTGAATGTAGACTGAAATATATTTTGATAACATTGGCTTTAAGATGGATATTAAACACCATTTTACACTGGGCAGTGTAAATAGAACACATAGGCACAAACAGAAAGAGATAGACACACCAACAAACATGACACATTTCAGTGATTGGGTGATTTGTTGCAAGCAAATTATAAAAATCTGAGTTGTTTTGGATTTAGCAAATGATAAGATCTTGATAGATTTACAACTTGCATCTATTCTGTTTTTAAAAATGTCTCTTTCAAAAGTAGACATAGTCATCTTGTGTGACTCTTCAAATATTTGTGTTTCTAGCCCTAATCGGTGTCTTCTGGCTATTTAATATTTATCAATTACCAGCTGTTTTTAGAATTAAATAGTGCTTGCTTTCCAGTAGCTTTTCTACTGTTCCTAAAAATCCTGTCTCACTGATTTAATATACTGTGAAAGTCTGAAGGTGCAGACATTTTAAGAGAAAAAAACGGATATGTAATCTTTACTTTGAAGAAGCTTCTGATTTGATCATCCATGAAAAATTGGAAAAAATTTAAAACTGGATCAATGTGAATGGCCCCAGAAATATTCAGTGTGGACACAGTTAACTGGCAGATTATACTCAGAGTAATCCGCAATCTGATATCAACCAAAATTTTGGGGTTGTGTTTGCACACATGTGCACATGTCTGTATATCCTGGAGAACATAACAAATGGTGTAATGTGTTTTCAAGGTGTTTTTCCTTGGCCCGGTGTTGATACTGTAGTTTTTTTTTTCTTTCTTTTAAACAGTGTGACCACAGTACTGCAGATTTTCTTAAAAAAAGAAAAATAAACCACTCCAGTATTCCAAAGAGCAACGATTCAGAAATGAGTTGGGAAGGGGAGAAGGTTAACATTTATGGAATACTTGCTCTGTGTAAGAGCTTCTTGTGTGTTATCTCATTATAATTCTCTTATTCATTTTTGCTGGTGAGAAGCCATCACGTCCTCAGACCTAACGTTCACCTCATTTCTATAATGAACTATAGAAGTTAGCTTTCTTTTCATGGACATTTTCACAAAAAAATGTCAACATTTAAATAATGTCATTGAATTATTGTATGATTAGCTCCTCGAAAAGTGGCCTAAGATTAGTTTATTCACTCAGTAAATGCGAGTGAGTATCCAGTACATGTTGACATGGAGCAGATCCCTGAGACTACACAGTGAAGTTGGAGACATAGACGGACATAAGTAGGGTTTCAATCAGTACTAACATGCAGCATGCATCGATAAAGGAGTAAATGGCACAGAGGCCAGATGAGAAAGACCAAATTTGAGAAACTAAGATCAGGGAGGCCATCACAAAAAGTTTGTAGCAGTCAGCTACAAAAACCAGGTGAGGTCACCTTTAACACTTTAAAGACTTGCCATAGGACTTGGCAGACCAACGCACGTAAAAACTGCAGATGCGGATACTGGAGCTGAGTGGGCACTTAGTAAGAGCACTCATCAGTGTTCAGTGAGTGTGGAAAATAGAAGCAAATAAATTGAAACAAAAATCCTAAATATAATACAGTGAAACCCTCGTGTGACTGAATGCAGAAGATACGGAGTGGTGAGTGTGATGTTAGAGAATGGTTTTCGGAAGCACCCAGAAATCCCTTGACCATTGCAGTGACAGTTCTTTCCCCAAGCCTCCCCTTCTGCTGGGAGTGCTCCAGTCTCAGGGGAGACTTTAGTGCTTCCGGCACACAGCCTCTGTTGCCCATTCCTTAGAGGAGAGGTTTCCTGGTTTCTTGATTCCAGTTATTTTGTAATGAAGATGGCCGTGGTGGAATGATCTAGCAGGACGTCTTTATTTTCCCAATTAAAGCTATCTTTTAAAAAACCCTCTACCACATTAAAAAAATGGGGGGGGAGAATGGGTATTAAAAACAAAACAAAATTAGGAGGTTCCTAATTTCAGTATTAAAAACAGTCCTTTCAAACTGAATACATTTAGTTGTATCAACAACCACTGCATTGTTCTTATTTTTCTCATTTCTCTGTGGGCCAGTGATAACTTTATCATGGATTGTCATTGATCCATGGACCGGTGTTCGGGAAGCACTGGTGTAGATATTATTGCTAGAGGCAACGTTAGCAAGGAAATTACTTCTAAGAGCTATGGATCCAGATGTGTCCCCCGAACGGTTGGTCTGGAGCCTGACAGGTTGGGGACTCTGCTCATATCCTGCGTCTCTGACAGAAATTGCAGCGCAGCAAAGAATGTGGCACCGGGCGTCTCTGGCGTGTCAGCACGCTCAGGGACTGACTGATGAGGCTCAGGGGTTGAGGGGGAGTGAGCGATGTACTCTGTCTTCACTCTAGCAGGCCTTTATTTCTGTCCTGTGGGACATCTTCATCAATAATCTCAGAAAATAAAATACAGACACAACTTTCTGGTTGGAAGGTTATTTCACAATTGTGATGTGGAGGAGAAAGGACTTGTCCTGGGTGAGAGTGCTGGCTCTGTCGTGGCTAGTTGGGTGATGCTGGACAAGGCACACCATTCATTGGGTCTCAGTTTCCTTGTCCAGAAGAGGAGAATCGTGTCCCCTGGGGCTCACCAAGTCACCTTCAGTTTTCCAGAAACCCAACAGTAACTTCATATTTACCTACAACTAGGTTGCTTAGGCCAAGACAATTGTATGTTTCTTTGCTTTCAGTTAACACTACATCCGCTCACTGATGTACAGTTATCTCATTCTGCTCCAATACCATGGACACTTAATAAGTGCATGGGACATTATGTCATGCCCATAGTGAGGACTGATTTTCCTTTACTTCTTGCTTTTGCCTCCAGGAGAATCAAGCCGAAGGAGCTGTTCATACATTTACTTTTTAGAAATGTATAAAAAAATGATAGGACAAACAATTCAAAGCTCAGAGTGGAAGGAAAAAAGAAGATTTAGTATATCAACTATAAAAATCAGCCATGTGATATTATTTTTAAATTAAATCAACAAAGAAATACCCATTGATTTTTGAACATACAAAAGGTGGAAAGTGATTTAACTTGAACTGAAGAGGTACTTTGCTGAGTGCTTTATGTCTTATTACATCTGGTTATAGCATTTAACTGTATTATTGAATGTATTACCTTAATGATATTATTTTGATGTTACTATAATCCTATGAAGTAGATGTTATTAGTCGCATTTTATATAGGAGATAACTGGGGCCAAGAGGTACTAAGTGGTTGTTAAGGTTGCACAGCAGATAAGAGGTACAACCAGGATTTAAACCGGGCATCTTTGGCTCCAAATCATGAGATTCCCCCTGCACTGATACATTCATTCATTGTCACTTCCTCATGCAGAGTAAGCGTCCAAGGTGCTTTTCTCAGCCCTGGAATCTCTTTTCCTGTCTTATTCTGCTGTGTTTCCTTTTTTCCCTTCCAATGAGATGACCTTGAATTCCTTTCCAGCTGTATGTGTCTGGAATGCCTGGAATTCTTACCAAATGAACAGGTTCTGGAGGGAGCAAAGCTGGCTCCAGTGATGTGGAGGGGTGCAGTGGGGCAGAACTGGGGCTACGGGACGAAATAGAGCAGTGCCTCATGCACCGTGGTAGCATGCGTCACGTCCTCTCAGAGACGAAGTGAAACACGCTTCACCATTTGAATTACAGGTGGCTTGGTCCTTCATTCCAGGATATAGGAATCCTGGCTATGTGGGGAGAAATGTTACATTGTATTCTGAAGGTTCAAATATAAAGATAGTCCATGATTTCCATACAATATAAACACACATGTATGTAGATTTTCTATTATGGAGATGTTTGACCTTCATTGAACGAGCTGTATTGGTCCATTCCATCAAGTCCATCAAGCTGTGTTGGTTCATTCCATTCCTTTTGACCTGGTTCTTATGTACTATATGTGAATTTTCAATAGTCAGTTGATGCCGTTGGGTGGCTTTTCTTATGCACATTATTCTTGGTCCTTGGATTTTCTTGTGCCTGTCCTTGTTTCTCTGAGGACTGTGGACAACAGTGGCATAAATCTGAGCCGTGTAGTCACAAGACCTTTGTCTGACACATGGGCCTTCCAGTTGGCTCTGCTTCTTGGAGGCTTCATAACCTTGGGCAGATGGCTGAACCTCTCTGAGCCAAAGTTTCTTTGTCCATAAAATGCTAATGAATGACGTAATGATTAAAATGAGATAATATACGTGAGAGTGCTTTGTTAAGCTGTAAGCACTATGTAAGCATTAGGTGTTGTTATTACTCGGGATAGAAGAATTGAAAAGAACTTCACCACGATGACTAAATATGGGGCTACATTTCATCTGCGTGAACCACTTTCAGATTGCCATCATCTGGAAAAGGTTCTGGCCCAAATCTTCCTTCTGTGTAAGTAAATCATGGTAAAGCTGCTCCTGGGCTCCATCACTCTCATTCAGTGACTTTGTAACCGTTATCCAACCTGTCTCCCTTGTTTTGTGGATGCCTGTGCGCATTATGCCATGTAATTAATTTTAAATGATGGAAAATCAGCCTGCCAGGCTGCTGTCAAAACCACCAGATTCTTTGCTGTTTCTCTTGTAGATTCATTCACCTTTTTGCACATGCATGCTTCACATGCCAGAGCTGACTTCATCTCAGAGTGTGAACAGTCGATGTTATAAACAGAGTCCTTGATGGCACCTTTTCTGCCACGTGTTGGCAGAGCGAGCAGGTGCAGGGGCTGACCGAAAGTGGTACAGGCACTGGGGGCCCCACTAAGTGAATGCAGATCCCATGACCTCCCCAGAGCAATGCCACTGAACAAGTCAGCCTGTCAGTGAAGGTGAGCGTGTGAGTGCTGGAGTGCCTGGCATAACATCGAAGGTTGGGGAGGAGATGGGTTTCATGCCACCTTGCCACAGCAGGAAACCAGGAAGAAGCCGGTAGTTCCTCTCTACATCTCCCCTGAAATACACTGGCCTCTTGAGGAAAACATCTGGCTCCTCCAACCATTTCCCTCCCGATGGCTTGGAGGCCGTGTTAGAGATCCTCCTGTGTCACACCTGATCATGTGACGCCTGGTTGAATGAGTGTTTGACCCTGTTAATCTTTCAGGAGGGGACAGGCGAGGGAATAAGTGGGGGTGAGGGAGAAGAGACGGACCCTGACCTTGCGGGAGGTGGAGGCCCAGGGCTGGGCACTGAGATCACAAGAGGCTGTTTCAGTAATGTGACGGAACAAGCACGTACTACTCAGACATGTGGAGAATGCAGGTTATTTCAGCTGATGGATGGAGAGTGAACTAGGAAGGTAAGATGAGAGGGAAAAGAGTTTGGCAAGAAAAACAGTGTCAGAGTCCGGGTTCTGGGGGTCAGAGGTGCTCCAGATACGGAAGATTCTCTGGACTAGATGAATTTAGACTAGGAGTTTTTTCCTCAGAGAATGAGGCATCTGAGGAAGTTTCAAGGCTTCAGGGGTGGAAAATGGACTGCACGGTGCTTTGGGCCAGGACTGGCTATGTCCCAGGCCTGGTCGAAAGAGGGATTTTAAGAAATGAGCTTGTTAAACACTTGGTTTTTCTCTCCTTTTCCCTGTTTGGCTCATTCTTTTTCCATTCTCACCCCTCTGACATGAAGCATTCTGCTCCTTTACTTTTTGTAACAATGATTGTTTTCACTCTTCCACTTGTATCTCCCTCCTAAATTTTTTAAAAGATTTTATTTATATATGAGAGAGAGTGCATGAGTGTGATGAGCAGAGCGAGATGGAGAGAGAGAAAATCTCCATCCCAGGATGCTGAGATGATGAGCTGAAACTAAGAGTCAGATGCTTAACTGACTGAGGCACCCAGGCACCCCATCGCTCTCCTAAATTTTTAAGTTCTTTGGTAATTTATGGAGATCCAGGTAGAGGAAAAGCAGAATTGCTATCAAGGAATATAGTATATTTTCTATTAAACAGATATTTATTCTCATTTGTAGGAAGGCAGTACATTCATGGCGGCACCAAGGGAGGCTAGGGGAGGCAGCTTTTAGCCCTTTCACAGATTTTCATTGGCCACCCCACATCCCTCCCACTATGTGACTTACCCAAATAAACATACATAAAGAATGCAGACACGGTTTGCTACGAAGGGCACCCTCAGCACAACCCCTGAATCAGACTGCCAAGCCCAAGCCCCTCTGTGTGGAAATCCTGAGCCACCATTGAAAATAGGGTGGTGGTTAAAAGCCATGACTATAAAAGTCAAGTCAGGTTTTGCCCACTCTCAGCTGCTTGAATTTAGGCAATTACTTAACCACTTAGAACCTCAAGCTCCTCATTTTAAGTCAGGGTGATAAGACCAAGCGTGTGGTGTCGACACAGTGTAAGGCCTTACAGTTTGGTCCGGGTGGGAACCGTCTTTATTTGGAGGCTGCACGTGGGCTAGGCGGTATGCCTTCTCCCGCACAAGTGCCTCCTTCAGTCCTCACAACCATCCCGTGAGGTGAAGATTATTGTATGAGTGAGAAAATTGAGGACTTCGGGGATTGTGATTTGAGCCAGGCCACGCATGAGTGACGTGATGGAGGAGGACATATCCCAGGGAGAGATATGTGCTAGGTTGGAGGGGAAGGAACAAGGGCATGGGGCAAGGGGCGCAGAGGGTGTTTATGGTGGGAGAGGTGTGGTTTCCTAGAGTCTGGGACCTAGTGAGGCCTCTGCCGTGAGGCGTGGCCCTACCAGACCAGAAAAGGCCCATTCTGGGCTGGAATGTGTAGGGAGCAGGAACCTTCCTGGTAGAGCGCAGCAGAGCAAGTGGAAATTTCAGCTTCCTATGCTAAGACTAAATCTAGAGAGAGAAAAATTTGCTATAACCTAGTGACCATAAAAGGCAGAGAAGGAAGCGTGGGATAACAGTATACACCTGTTTTCGTTACCGCTGTTGTCAAACTAAGAGGAGAATGCATTCTCCCCCGCGGGTCCCCTGTGATGCACACCTTTTACGCTCAGGCATCTGGGTGGGCCATGGGAGGTGGGCCTTTTCTTCTTGGTTTCTGGCTTGACCCCCCACCTGCTGGAACTGCTCTGTTCACTCTGCTGTGTCTTGAGAAAGCCTGTGGCCCTAACAGGAGAAATTGAGAAAGGCAAGCCAGGCCAGAAGGCCAGAAAGGATCCTTTTTAAAAAGAAAGGCTGCAAAAGAATGTGGAAGGCAATATGGTTGAGAATTAGTTGCAAGGTAAAATAAATGCTGAACATAAAGTGCCTAATTTGAGTAATTAATGTTCCAGATGGGAGAACAGTTTTATATTCTTATTCATATTTTCTAAAGGTTCAGAGCCACCCAGTAAACTGTTTCCTGAATTGCTGTCATCACTGGCTTGATCCCAAAGTACCACACATGGCAGAACTACATTTAGACATGGCTTCTAGGTGGCTTTTTAATTTTTTCTTCGATGAAATCCCATTTTTTGTGTGTCCCGAGGCCAGAATTCACTATGGCCACAACCACGGTGCCATGAGTGGGTTACAGGTGTGGCCAGATTATTCCTCTGCTCAGCCCCACAGGGCTGCCGAATCCCCTTTCCCTATGGCACAAGACCACAGTTCCCTTGGGGGTCCTGGGAGGTGGCCTGGGCACAGCACAGCAGGGTTGATGCTGGGAGGGCAGTTCTCAGGAAGAAGGTTGAAAAGTCCTGGGTTAGCATCTATATGCCTTTGGGAGAATCTTTCTTAAGATCCAGGTTAACTATATGCAAATTCAGTCCCCAGCCTGCCCAAATCAGAGAGGAAGGCTCCCCTTCCAAATGTGCAGCTTCCCTCTCTGAAATCTCCCTTGAAGAATGGCTGGGCTTGGGCACCATATCCCTCTGGCCCCCGGCAGGCTTCGGGCTGCTTCTTTCTCTTCCAAACCCCTTCACTCTTCCCTTTCTTCTTCTTCATAGTTGAACTATTTAGCACAATGTTTAAAGGCATGCCTGGCTGCCTTGTGGAGATTCAGAGTTGCCATGGCAATGTGGCCTGTTTTTCCAAATTAGGACATATTCCTGCTGTCTTTTTTTTTTTTTTAAATGTGGTATGTTTGCTCTCTCACACAACTCCTTTGCTACATTAAATCCTTCCCTCTTCTGCTCCCCCAGAATGCTAATTTAAGTACCTGTCCCCAGGATGGTATAGGTCCTCAACCTAAAGAGGCCCTTCCCTGAGGTTCTCCCTCCTCCCCTTGTCGTCCCACTCCATGTGGGGCTGTGTTTCTGGAGATGCCATTTTGGTGGCCTTCAGAAAGTCCTGCCTGCTAACTTTGCTCCCGACTCCTGTTCACTTTCTGTTTTCTATAAAAACCAGTTGTGAATGGAAAGAGGTAAGGAAAAGACAGCTGCTGCTTGAATGTTAAATATTATTTCACAGAAATGTCTTCCTAAACACATGATCGTTTTAGGGAGTGTTCCCATGAGAAATGGGACTCTGGATAAACGAGGGTACGTACACCCTGACTTTTCCCTTATGTCATTTTGGGATCCCAGGAAAATATACACTTCAAATCAAGCATGCTCTATAATCTGAGAGTAAGGACAGAAATTGGTCAGTGCTTTAAAAAGGGGGGAGGATGGGTGGAAGTAAGTGTTCCATTCCTTGAGGATTATTTCTGCTTCACAGATTATAGATAGTTCTTTGAGCCACTTGAGTCTGTGGTGAAAAAGGGGGAAGAAAATAAAGAAGAAAAGTGAGACAGATTTAACTCTCCTTTCTCTCACTTTCTTTCCTGGTGCTCTGTCCTTGACACCTAAAGGTCACTTAGAAAAAGTTCCTTTGGCCCCTAGAGCGGAGGCGCGCAAAGTCAGTTGCATTTTGGAATCATCTGGGAAGGTCAAAAATATACAGATGTCTGGGCCCCCCCCCCATAGGGAGTCTGATGTAATTGTTTTGGGATGCACCCAAATGTAATTTTTAAAGAAGAGCTCTCCAGGTGATTCTAATGTATAACAGAAGTTGAGACCTATTGGCTGAGATGGTGATTGTCCTTGGAAGGTAGAAATCATGGCTTCCACACAACTTGGCTGCACGGTAACCATCTCTGAAGTCCTTGGGAGAAAAAGGCACATCATTCTCAGGTTTTGTTAGTTCAACCCCCACCCTCCACCCTACATATCACTTTTAGAAAATGCAAGGTCCTCGTGGAACATGACCATTCTTTGACCTGTTAGAGGGGTTCAGGGAGAACACCAACACAATTAGCTATGTAAGCAGGCAGGAGCTGTCCCAGGGCCAAGGGTTCCCAGCAGATTGGGGGGGGGGGACAAGAAGGGAACCCAGGCGGTGTCAGGGCTTGCTAATGTGAGGGCAAGGAGAGGGACATAATGTGCTATTGTGGTCACTTGTGGGTCAAAATATGATGCCCTTAACGAGAAGCCTGAGATGAACATGACTTGGCATTTTGATTTACTTCTGGAGCTTGACTGAAAGCTGCTGATGGAACTTCCTGTAGAGGGTATATTCCAGTTCTAGATGTTATCAAATAGAAAAGCTGTGCTCTCACCTTTTTCTTGACTTTGCCTGCGGGCGGTGGGTGTTAAGTATATAGCAAAAGGTACTGAGCCTTCAAATGACAGAATTTTGATCATAGATCACTAGAATGACCATCAGTTTTGTTTTGTTGTTTCCTCTATGATTTTCATTAGGGAGAGAACATGGGGTTGTAGCAAGGGCCTGATAACTGCTTTGTCAATAGCAAGCTGTGATCCTGTGGAAAAGTCCTTTATCCTCTGGGGATCTCATTTCCTCATCTATGACATGAATGGAAATGAGAGTGAGGGGGGCTGTCAGGGTCTCTTCAGTTGTAAGGATGTTGTTCCCACCAGTCTCATGTTAGCACCTGCCATTTGCTAAAACTTACCTGTTGGGTGGCAACGTGGTGACAGACCCGTCTTGGACCAGGATGACAGATAAGCCAGATGAGAGGAATTACAAACTTTGAGTAACTTGGGCTCAAGGGTCATTCAGGAAAATCAGTGAGGAAATAACTGAATTTATAACAGAACATGTCTTTAGTTACTTAAAGAACTGGACTTAGGAATCAGAGAGAAGCTATGGAGTAAAATTAGAATAAGGCCAAGGTTCTGGGAAGGCAGAGAGGAAGAAGGTTCTGAGGCCCAATCATGACTGTCCGAAGGCAGGTTCTGTTTAACTGCTTGTGAGGACGAATGTCCTAACAATTCTTACATTTGAGCACCTGCAACTGTCTGGATGGATGAATTCAAGCTGTGTGATGTCTTAGTGGTCAGCCATCTTGCAAATTCAAGTCAGATCCACCTCCGCTTTCTACTCTCACTGCAAGAGATAGTAGTTTTTTATATCATACCACATGCCAAGTATTGTGCTAGGCGCTGTTCGCAAGAAGCTTTACAACCACAGCAACAACTACAACTTTAACAATGACCATTTTTATACTCTATGGAATACAAGTCGTTTTCACATGATCTCATTTGTCCTTCAAGCCATTTGCTCATTCATTCATTTATTCAATAATTACCTACCGAGTACCTACTATGGACGTTTTAGGCACTAGGGATACAACCGTGAACACAGAAAGTCACTTTCTTCATGTAGGTTGCAGCTGAGCAGGTCATGAAAGAATCACAAGTGAGCCTAAAATCCCAACCGCAGTAAGTACTAGGAATGTGACGTACAGGGTGTGAGCAGGACTTGACTTTACCTCATCGCAGCGGTCAGGAATGTCAGCTGGGAAAGAGCATGTGCAATGGCCACATTGGGAGAGCGTGTGTGTGGTCAGATATGAGAGTCTGAAGAAGGCTTGTGGGGCTAGAGCCAGGAAATCAGGGAGACAAGTAAGGAAAACACAAGATGGGAGACCATCACTCTACAGTTTGCTTTTGGAGTTTCGTGATGGAGAGACCACATCGGATAGGGAACAGCAAAGAACTGCTTCACAAATGCTACTCGAAGGAATGTAAGTGTTGTTTTGAAGAGGGGCCTTGAGGGTTGGGCCAGCTCCCTGGAGGTGAAGTTGGAGTGGTGGGAAATAAGGCAGAAGGAGAAGTAGGGTCTACGAAGCATGGCATGCCTAGGAGGGACCAGAGCTATCCATTTAGGCTTTTTTGAAAGGTAGATATCAGGGGAGTAAAAGAAAATAAGGATGGTAAGATGGAGAACTGACTTTATTCTTTAGGAAGCAGCACATTTTTGAACCCTGGCAGAATACAGAAAGCTCCATTTCAATGAAATAAAAAAATTCAAATTCAGTCAATAATGAGAAACTATATTTTATCCATCAGGGTGACAATTTTTTTTAATTAAAATACTTTTTATTGGTGACAATGTGGGGGAAATAGACACTCTCATAAATTCAAGGTAAAAATATAAATTGAAATGACCTTTGTGGAAGACAGTTTGGCAATAAATGCCTCAAAAATATGTGTACCCATTATGGCTGTTCAACTCATAGAAACTGATCCTGTGACAAAAATCCTACACAAAAATATTTATCTGAAATATGGTCATTAGCATTATTTATCACTGTGAGTAATTTGAAACATATTACATGTTCCATGATGGACTGCTTAAATTAAGTCATGGTTATGAAGGAAAGATAAACAGTCATTAAAAATCACATTATAAGAGAAAAGAATATTTAATGAAATGGGGAAACATCGTATTCTATAAGTACATGAAAAAAACAGGTTTTAATATTCAACAAATATTTACTGAGTCCTTTCTATTTCAGGACACTGTGTTAGATCCTGGGGATGGGGTATAAAGTAGAGCCTACACTCTGGAAGGTCAGAGTCAGTGGGATAGAAGAGGCGTACACGCTGAAGGTTTTATCCAGTAGTAGTGTGGTGACGCGTACGCTAGAGTACTCTGGGGTGCGGTGGAGGGCTGTCTCCAGTGTGGTGTGTGTTTTTCTGGGGTTGGAGAATGAGCTCAGGAGGAGCACATGTATGTAAAAATGAATGTACTGTGACCATATGGGCATTTATAAACGGTTGATCTACAGACACCAAAGGAATAAGTTCTTCTCTCTGAATGGAGGTAGTATAGATGATGTAAATGGTCTGTATAGTCTTTGTAATTCCCTCTTTTCCCACGAGTACTAGATATGCTAATATTCTTACAGTAAGGATAAATATTTATAAAAAAAATGTTTATAAAAAGAGAGGTCTTAGGAAACTTGCTAAATTTTTATGGATTCTATTTTCATCTGCTAATACAGCCTTTCTTAAAGTTTGTCCCCCTGCTTCTACTGGCCAGCACCAATAAATAAACTCACAAAACATGTCCCCACACCAGAGGAAAAAACCCCACCTTTACCTATAGAAGCACGGATGTACTTTGCTTGAAAGGCTTCCCTTAAAATAAAGGCAAATTGTCCCGAAAACTTTATAGAAAACTAATGAAAAGCAGAGTGCTGCTTATTGAATTCATTTTGGGCCTGCCAACTTGTTTCTTTTAAGCCAGTCAGTTTACTTTTTGTTTCTGGGTAAGTCAGCACAGCCTTTACAAGGTTGAGTAAGAAAAGAGACTAAAAATATATAACCAAGGAGGGCGGCCTGGCCTGGCCTGACCTGGCGCAGAGATGGGGCCTATAACACTGGTCTGCTGACTGGGTCTGGAGGATAAAATTATGGGGCAGTCACCAGGTTCCCCCACATGAGCCTTTTTTTCTCCTTTCTTCTGTCCTTGCCTAGTTTGTTGTCTTTCTCCTACTCAGTTTCAGTCCTTTTCAATCCATCACATTTATGGGTGTCGCTGTGCAACAGTGGGTATTATGTTAGTCTCACTCTCTCTGTCCTTGGCTTTACTCATCAGTCCTGTGCCTTCATGCCTGTTAGGGCCTGAGCTGGCATTTCCAGTGGCCAGAAAGACTGGTAGCTCCCCATCTAAAAGAGGATCACCAGCGATTAGTAAACACAGAGACTTCTCCCACTGCTGACACTGTCACTGGGGGCAATTTAGAATTTACCTGCACTGGTTTGATAGGGAACCAGAAAATCAACTTACCTGCATTGTTCACTATACAGCTGTTATAAGGTATTCTAAAGATAAGCTAATGCTTGTGTTGGCTCCAGAGAAGATGAGGGCATTCGGTTTTTTTCCCCTCCAATTATATTCTCTGTAGTTTTTCAACAACTCTCATTTTCATTAAGAAATGAAAGAAACGTTATCTCTGCATGTTTGTTACAGCATCATAAAGCTAGAAGTCACATGTCAAAACAAAACAGAACAACAAATGTATTCCTTAAGGTAAAAGCATGAATAAGTTCACCTTATTTGTTTCATTTTTTGCAATACTGATGGTTTTCTTATCTGGAAGAGTCTATATGTTAATGAGTTAAATGAATCTATGTGTGAATAAGTCAGAAAAATAATACAATTTAGTCATAACACAAGGTATAAAAATGAATTTACTGACTTTGTCCTGCTTTGGTTTTGGACCTCTCCCTGAGTTATAATCTCTTACCTTAGATACTTCCCTCTAGAAGAGCCCTTACCTTTGTTGAATATCTTTTATGTGGGAGTTTAAAGGGACTCTGGCTTGTTGACAGACTCAAACATTTTCTTTTTTTTTTTTTAAAGATTTTATTTATTTATTTGAGAGAGAGAGGGAGAGAGAGAAAGCACGAGCAGGGGGAACAGCAGGCAGAGGGAGAAGCAGGCTCCCCACTGAGCAGGGAGCCCAATGTGGAGCTCAAACCCAAAACTCCAGGATCATGACCAGAGCCAAAGGCAGATGCTTAACCAGCTGAGCCACCCAAGCCCCCCAGTAGACCTCAAACATTTTCTGATGACATAGTAACAGATTCACCAGCTCGGACTGCCAGATAGTGGGTCTCAGGTGCTTTGCAGAGTCTTATTCTTGTCTATATTGGGAAGAGGGAGGAGAGGACATTTTCTTCAAGGTGGCTCCTTTCTTTAAGACAGAGCTATGTCACAGAGATTCCCTAGTACAAGCACAGAATAACTGCTTCTGTAAAGAGAATCCTCCTATTCTTGCCTCTGAATTCAGGGATATCCTCATCTGAGAAACAAAGAGGGAGATTTTCTGAAATCTGGACAGGTTGACCCACCAGGGTTGGTGTTCCCTTACCTCCCACATCTCCCTCTTAGACAGTGTTATCACCAAGGATTCCAATTTTAATTTCAACAAAGCTAAATCTCAAATATTCAACCAAGTCTTAATAAAATCCACATTATCATTAGGTCTTCTCAAATTTATCTGTTAGGCCAGGACTGCAGATAATGAACCAGGAGTGGGAGTGTTGAAAGAACAATTGGAAAGAAAGGGTGTCAACATCCTTTAAAGCTTAGTTAATTCACTGTCTTTTCTCATCATTCTAGACCACAATCTTCTCTCCATGTTTTCAGAATCTTATTAAAAATGAGCAGTTTTAATTAATTCAACAAACAGTTATTGAGCACTTGGTATATGCAGGTACTCTTCTAGGTGGTGGCTATTCGGGGATGAATAGGCATGGCTCAGGTCTAGTGGAATTTGCATCCTCTGCTCTTAGGGATGGTCAGATAATAAAGACTATAATTTCAGATAGTGGTTAAGTTCTGAAAATAAAATAAAATGGAATCTTAATGCAGAGTGACTAGGGGAGTAGCTGGTTTAGATTGCGTATTCCGTGAAGATACTACTGAGGAGGTAAAATTTTAACTGAGATTAAATTATAAGAGGCAGCTATGTGAAGATCTATGATAGACACACCCCAGGAAGAGTTAACAGTGAGGGTAAGGACTCCGATGTGGAATTGTGGATAAGAAAGAAAGCAAATGTGGCTGGAATATAGTGAACAAAGGATGACTGGTAGGAGTTGAGTTAAAAAAAAAAAAAAAGGCAGCAGATCATCTATATCCTTACAGACCACGATAAAGACTTTGAATTGAATTTTACGTGTAACATGAAGCCGTTGGAGGTTTATAAGCGCAGACAATATGATCTGATAATATTTTAAAAATGTGTGAGACTTTCACTTCCAGCCGTGAAGGAGTAAGGCAATCTGGAATTACCCTTTCACCATAAATAACCAGAAAGGTAGAGGGGAAAACAAAGAAACAGCTGATTTTTTGACAGTGGAAAAAACATCATAGGAATATTATTCCTGAGAAAAGGGAAACAAGGTTATCTGAGGCTGTTTACCTGGAGATAATTCAATGACTGAGGCACAGGGAGTGGTAACCCAAGCAGAGTTCAGCAATCTCACTGAGTTAAAGAAAGAGATTAGACTTCTAGGAGGCTGGGCAATATGTTTGTGAGACAGAATATTCCAAATGAGAAAGAGGTCCAGAAATATGCATAGAATTCCTCTTGAGTCTTTGTCCAAATATCAATCTGTGCATATTTTTGGTGAAATTCTATCAAATTGGACAAGAACAATTTCTGAGGAAATAACAATTATCAAGGAGCCATAAGAAGAACAATTCCAAGAGCTCCCACAGGGCCAGGGACCATTTAGTTCCCTAAAGCCAGAGAAGAAAGACTTCACTGAATATGTGGGCATTCAGTAGAGATCTCAGAAGGGCCTAGCCCTAGAAATGAGGATAAATTAGTGCTAAAATAACAGCTATTCAGGAATGCTATAAAAAGGAACAAACTAACCTAGAAGTAACTCTGCCAGAAAATTAGTAGTAATTTAAAAAATTACTGCAAACACACTTACATTTACATATATACACAAAGCAGGAAATATGACCTGTAAATAGGAAGAAGAACCCCAACAAAGCATAGAAACAGATGCAGAAATAAGATGTTAAAATATAAGTAAAAGATACTAAAAGAGCTACTATAAATATGTTCAAGGATGTAAAAGAAGACATGAACATGATGGGGAAGAAAAATGGCATATATTTTTTTAAAAACCCAATGGAATTTAAATAGAGGGAAAATAAAACCCTCAATATTTGAATTTAAAAAGTAAACTGGACAGTATTAACAGATTAGATATTGTAATAAAATATAAAGGAACTAGAAGACAGCAATAGAAACTATTCAAAATGAAGCACAAAGAGAAAAAAGACAGTAAAATGTGAACAGCTTCAGTGGCCAGTAGGATAATATCACTCAGTCCAACTTGTATATGATTGGAGACCTAGATGGGAGAGGCAAAGAAAAATATACTGAATTAATGCCAAAGTAGAATTCCACGTTTGATGAAAACTCTGTGAAATTACTTGATAAATACAACTTATGAAAGTTATAAATGTACAGATTCAAGAATTTCAGCAAATCCCAAACAGAAAAAAAAATCATGAAGAAAATTACAGTTAAGGCGCATGATAATGAAATTGTCAAAGACTACTGATAAAGAGAATAATCTTGAAAACAGCCAGAGAGAAAAGGCACATTACATTTAGAGGAACAAAGATAAGAATAGTAGAATACTTCTCATCAGAAAGTATACAAGTCAGGAGAAATAAACAAATGTCTCTAAAATACTGAAAGAAAAGACTTCTACCAGGCATTCTCTACTCAGCAAAAAGATCTTAAATATGAAGGTAAAATAATGACTTTCATGGGAACAAAATGAATTAATCAGTGATACACTTACTTGTACTTAAGAGATATTAAATAAAGTTTTTTAGCCAAAGAAAGGTGGTACCTGATGGAAATTTGGATCTAGACAAAGGAATGAAGATCATCCTAAATAGTTGATATGTGGGAATTTATAAACATTTTAAAATATCTTTGAAAGATAATTGATTGTCTAAAGAAAAATAATAAAAATGTATTATGGATTTTAGAATATATATTAAAGTAAAACATATAATAATATTTGATAAAATATATGATAATAATATGGGGAGGGATGAAATTTGCTGTTGTAAGTTTCTTATACTTTCTGTGTAGAGGCATAACGTTATTTGAGAAAAGAGTGTAGTAATTTAAAGGTGTATATCGCAAATTCTGAAGAAATCATCAAAACAGTGATAAAAGGTATATAGCTAATAAGCCAGTGGTGGAAAAAACAAAGTATTATGAAAACCAGTCAGTCTAAGAAAAGGCAAAAAACAGAAAAAAAAAGATACAAAGGATAAATGTAAAAATAGAAAACAAAGAGCAAAATGGTAGATTTAGAGCCAAACATATGAATAATTATACTAATGTAAATGTCCTAAATACTCCACTGAAAGGCATAGATTGTCAGATTTGATGAAAACCAAGAAAATGACATTAAATATAGATATAGATGAAAGTTAAGAGATAAAACAAGATGTATTATACAAGTGCTAATTAAAAGAAATCTGAATAGGTTTGATATCAGATAAAAATAGACTTTTGGACAGAGTATTGACAGGTATGAAGCAGAACATTTCATAATGAAAAAGGGAGCATTTTTTTTCAAGAAGATGTAACAATACTAAATGTGTGTACAGCCACCCACTTCAAAATACATGGAACAAACACTGATGGGTCACTGTTGGAAAACAAAAATAGACAAAACTACATTTGTGATTTGAGATTTCAACACTTCTTTCAGACATTTACAAAACAAGTATGCCAAAACATATTAAGGATATAGATGACTTGAAGAACATTATCTACCATCTTAACCTAGTTGACTTTTGTAGAATACTTCATTCAACAACAGGAGAATATATGTTCTTTTCTAGTACATATGTAATATTTACCAAGACAGGCAATATTCTGGACCATGACACAAGTCTCAGTAATCTTAAACTAATTGAAATCTTATGAAATGTGTTCTGTGACTAAATCAGAATCAACAGAACTGTATCGGGAAAATATTTAAAATTTAGAAATTAAACAATATACATCTAAATAATACATGAGTCAAAAAAGAAATCACAAAGGTAATTAGGAAATATTTTAAAGTGAATTACGATAAAAAACATAGTAAGATTCATGCAGTAATAACTAATGCAGTGCTTAGAGAGAAATTTATAGAATTATATGCTTAAATTAGAAAAGAAGCAGGTCTGCAATCAATGATACAAGCTTCTATGAATCTAGGAAAAGAAAAACCATATTAATCCATAATAATTAGAAGAAAGGAAGTTATAAAGAGAGGAATCAATGAAGTGGAAAATGGACAAATGAAAGAAAAATAAGCAATGAAACCCAAAACTAGAACATTGAAAAGATCAATAAAATTGATAAACATCTAACAAGACTGACTACATATTAAAGAGATTAAACATAAATTGCCAATATCAGGCATGAAAGAGAGACATCACTATGGATCCTACAGAAATGAAAAGACAAAAAAGTAGTATTATAACTAACTTTATGCCAATCAACTTGAAAACTTAGATAAACGGACAAATTCCTTGAAAGACACAAAACTATCAAAACTCATTTAAGAAGAAAAGATAACCTGCATAACTTTATATCTTTTAAAGAAATGGAATTCCTGGGTAAAATCCTTCTTACAAAGATAACTAGGTCCAGGTGACTTCAGTGTTGAATTCCAGCAAATATTTAAGGAAAGAATAATACAAATTCTACATAAATTCTTCTAGGAAAAAGAAGAAGGAACATTTTAAAACTCATAACCAGTGTTACCTTGGTTCCAAATGAGGCAAGATATTATACGGATACCATAAACTAATATTCCTCATGAACATAGAAGCAAACATTTTCAACAAAATGTGAGCAAATATAAACCTAGCAAGGTATAAGAAGATAACACGTCATGTCCAAAAGGTGTTTGTTCCAGGAATGCTGTATTGGTTCAACATTTGAAAATCAGTCAATGTAATTCACCATACTGACAGAGAAAAAAGAGAGAGAGAGAGAAACAATCCTCTCAGTAGATGCAGAAAATCATTTTGACAATACTCAGTACTCATTCATGATAAAAGCTCTCAACAAACTGAGAATAAGGAAACTTCCTTAACCTGATGAACTTATCTATGATAATCCTGCAGTTTAACATCATACACTATGGTGGAAAAAAGACAAGGATGTCTGCTCTTATTGTTTCTACTTAGCATTATAGTGAGGGTTGTAGCATACTCGATAAGTCATGATAAAGGAAAGGAAGAAGTAAAAGTATCATTCTTCACATATGACATGGTTTTTGTTTTGTTTTTGTAGAAAATTCTAGGGAAGATACATAAAATCATTAGAACAAATGAATTTAGCCAGGTCACAGGATTTAAAATTGATATGTAAGAATCAATTGTATTTTTATGTATTACTAGAGAACAATTGGAAATTTAAGAAATTTAAGTAAAATGCTACTTACAATGGCATTAAAAATGTAAAATACAGAAAATGTAACAAAATATGTGTAAGATTTCTACACTGAAAAGTAAGAAGCATTGCTCAGAACAATTGGAAGACTAAGTAAATGGAAGGATATATTGTGCTCATGGATCAAATGATTCAATATTTTAAGATTCAGTTTTTTTTACTGTAATCTTTAGAATCATCTAAATCACAATCAAAATCTAACTGGGAAATTTTTTCATATAAATTGACTATTTATTATAAAAAGTTTATGGAAACACAAAGGACCTAGAATAGCCAATAAAATTTAGAAAAAGAATGAAGTTGGAGGACTTAGACTACTAAAACTTACTATAAAGCTACAGTAATAAAGATAGTGTGCTATTAGCATAAGGATAGATATGTAGATCAGTGGAACTTCATGGGGTTTATAAATGGACCAATACTTCATATAAGTTGATTTTCATTAAAGATGCTAGGGTAATTCAATGGAGAAAAAGGCTTTTCAGAAAAAGGTTAGAACAATTGTATATTCGTTTGGAGAAAAAAAATAATCCTCATCCTTTCCAGGTATCTCTGAAGAACTGAAACTTGAAGTCATAGATTATGTACTTTAGGTATCATTCATGTAAGAAAAATTGGAACTGTAGTCATTAAATCAATAATCAAAGAAAAGGCTCTTTCTCTATATCAAAAGATTAGCAAATGGATGCACATTTATATATTTTAGATTAAAGTAAGATGTATAAGAATAAATACTCTTGCTTTAACCATAGTTTTGTGTCTGATCCTGATCTTCTACCATAGTGACCTTGTGTAGTTATCATGACATTTAATAGACATGTTGTAAGGTTTTAAAAATTATCACATACTTTTATTTCTCAGCTATTTATCTCATTAACCTTTATCTGATTCTGTTAGGTTTTAGTTACTTTTCCTCATGAGCACATTTTATTATACCAAGTAGGTTGTAAGTGCATGAACTGTGTACTTACTTGTAGCCCCTTATGACCATCCTCTAGTGCCTGATACATTTAGGTCTTTGACTACTGCTTAACTGACTGACAGCATGGAACCACCCTACAGATGTTTTTCAGAATCTGTTAGATTGTTTGGTTCCTTTTGACCGGATTATTAGAAGGGTGGTACCATTATTTTTAACTGAGTATGTTACCAGTGTGATTCCATTATTTTTTCATAGAATTCTCTCTCTGTTTTTGCACATCCAAATTCCTTTTTGAAGCTCCTTTGTTACTACTTCATAAGACTTCAGGCCCAGCCCTTTAGGAAATACAGTACAGAAAAGAAGAATAGAGAGATACAGCAAAGTAAATTGCTTTGAATCTCATTCCCTGATTTTCATTTGACTTGTTATATATGTTAGAGTTAGGACGTATTTCATGACTAGGATTTAGAATATTTATGGATAGTTCCTTATTGCTTCATTACCTCCCATATTTATTCTTATAATGGAGAAAGTTAGTGATGTTTAAAGCCTTAGGAACTCCAAGGAATGTATTTCCTTCATTTTCAGTTTGGTTGGTGGAAGGAAATCTGGCTCCAGATAGGATAGTAGGCTTTCAATTCTTGTGAATTCAGTAGTTCACTGGATTGTAAGTTGCTTGAGGATAATGGCCATATCTTACTTTAATTCTATATGGTTCCAACATAACTTTTCACAGTGGCTGGTGTTAATTTTTTTTCTAAATGATGAAATGATCAAGGGTCTCTGGTTACTACATGGGCCAGGATTGATTCTAGGCAAATGGTAACATAGGGAAAGTTTGTTTTATGCTCCTTCCCACCTCATTTAATGTAGCTCCTTCCTTTCCTTTCCTTTCCTTTCCTTTCCTTTCCTTTCCTTTCCTTTCCTTTCCTTTCCTTTCCTTTCCTTTCCTTTCCTCTTTCCTTTCCTTCCTCTCCTCTCCTCTCCTCTCCTCTCCTCTCCTCACCTTTCCTTTCCTTCTTTTTCTTCTCTTTCCTTTTCCTTTTCTTTCTCTTTTTTTAACCTTCCTTCTTTTTTTAACCTTTCTGACTTCTGCCTTCTTCCTGACACCAGTCCCTGTCTATTATTCAATTAGTCATTAACTAATCCCTGATAACAATGAACTGATCATTAGATTAGCCTTAGCATTTTTTTTTATGGGTCATCTGGTCACTTTATTTTTAAATTTTTCTTTTATTTTTTTGAGGTTTCTTTTTTATTATATTCAATTAGCCAACATACAGTACATCATTAGTTTTTGATGTAGCGTAGGGCTGGTATTCAAGATCTATAAAGAACTTCTCAAACTCAACACCCAAAAAACGAATAATCCAGTTAATAAATGGACAGAAGACATGAAAAGACAGACACATGAAAAAATGTTCAACATCACTAGCATCAGGGAAATACAAATCAAAACCACAATGAGATACCACCTTACGTTAGTTAGAATGGCAAAAATTAACAAGACAGGAAACAAGAAGTGTTGGTAAGGGTGTGGAGAAAGGGGAACCCTCTTACACTGTTGGTGGAAATGCAAACGAGAATAGCCACTCTGGAAAACATTATGGAGGTTCTTCCAGAAGTTAAAAATAGAGCTGCCCTACGACCCAGCAATTGCACTACTAGGTATTTACCCCAAAGATACAGACGTAGTGAGAATAAGGGGCACATGCATCCCAATGTTCATAGCAGCAATGTCCACAATAGCCTTATTAGCATTTTATAACATCTTCTTAAAGGCAGAGGGATGCATCTCACAGTCTAAGTTTGGGGTCAGGAATGACCTCTGCCAAGTATATGGGATGTGTAAGGGATAAACAGAGCCCTCCATCCTGTGACCCTTCTTTACAGTACTGCTTGGCTTCCAAGGAAGATAATGACTTTGCCTGGGGAACTTGAGAAGCTCCATGTAAGAAATGATATTTGAGATGGACTCTGAACAATGAACAGTGAATTTTTTTCCAGTGGGGAGGTGATTTGGGGTAAGGGATGGAGGTAGGAAAGAGGAGCAATAATAAAACATTACAGAAAAGTGGAACAACTGCCTGGGCAGAGGTGCAGAGATGAAAGAGCAGGGTATATTTTAGGAACATGGAGTAGTCTTGGGTAAATGGGGCAAATGTTGCATGGTAGGAAGTGGAAGGAGATTGGAAAAAACAGAAAAGCAAAGAAAGCAAAACAAAAAACCAGACTGGGCTGGATTGTAAAGGGCCATGTATATGATTCAAAGGAGTCTGACCTGTGGGCAGTGGAATGATTAAATTTCCATTTCAGAAAAATGGAAAAGGGGGAATGATCAAATTTCTATTTTAGCAAGCTCTCCTGGTAGCAAGGTGGAGGGTGAGTTTTTGTGGGCAGGGAGACCAGTTATCGGGCCGTTGCAGTAATCAGTCAAGACATAGTAGAGGCACAGCAGTGGGGAGGAAAAGAAAGAAGGATCGCCTTTTGGATAATTAGAAGATAGAATTGATAACATTTAGTGACCAAGTTCTGCCTCATCCCTGTTAATTTATTCATTAATTCCATCAACATTTATCTGGCCCCCTAATGTAGGCCAAACACTGTGCGAAATACTTGAGAAGTAAATAGGACATGGCTCCTTCTCCTAACAAGCTCAAAGTTCAGTAAGTAAGGTTGACATTTAACAATTAAAATGCAATGCAGTGAGTACTGTAGCAGAGGTAAGCAATGTGTGCTGTAGGAATACAGAGCAAAAAGGTTTCTAAGAAGCTTATGAGGGTAAATTCAGTGTTTTACCCAGTGTTGCATCCCTGGTACTTGGTTTGAGTTGGGGAACCTACTAGGTGCTTAATAAACATATTGAATAAATGTTTGAGCTTGGATGAGGACGTATATGGACAGAAGAATGACAACTCTTTCCCCTCTCTAATGTAGGCTGGAGAAGACCTTTCTCTTGGTTTTGAAAATGGAAAATGTATCAGACTCTGCCCCTTGGTGGTGGGCCTTAGGATGGCAGTAGATACTTGGTTCTAGACCTTATCTCCTGTTTTCTCTTCGGGCTCATGTAGATTATATTGGGGCCTATGAGCCTCTGATAGCTAGCTAGGCAGAGTAGGGTCAGAATAGCTGTTTGTTTATCCTTTGTTATTATCCTTTGGGATTTAGTCAAGTCTTTTGGAAAGTCCTAGCTTATTCCATCAGAGATAAGGGAAACTAAGGGAGAGGCTTTGTCCAAACTTGGGCCAGAGATTTAAGGAAAGGAGTAACCACTCAGGGCCAGGAACCAGAGTAGCAGAATCCCACGAGGAAGGTGAAACCCCAGGACAGGAAGTTTATATTGCTTGTTGGTTGCTCCCATTCACCAGAAGAATCTCCATTTAACCCTCAACTCTGCAAGTTCTGTATTTCATTGTATTAAGGAAGATGGATTGAGTCAATGGTCTCTTAATGGCAACTAAGAAATCCAACAAATTCTGAAAAACAAAGCATTTTTGTAATTCGTTTATTATTAAAAACTGACCTAATATGAATTCATTTGGCAGCAAAATATGATCTAAAGTGATGTGAAACTATTTATAGCTTAATTGAATCTTAAACGTGTCTATGTTTTTAGGTTTTATGGGAGAAACATTTATGTGTTTGATTACAGGGTCTTGCCCTCAATTTCTATAGGGTGATGTTGGATGATATTCAGTAAATGGGCCTCCATAATACTTTTAAAGAATGAAAATTTAAAAATTATCAAGCTACATCCTGCTCCTAGTGTTTTAGATAAAGGATTGTGGATGTATATTTCCTTTCAGAGATTAGTAAAGGCTTTTGGACAAGATGAGTGTGAGTTGAGGGTTTTTTTAATTGAAGAATAATTGACATATTCTTCATCATAACATAACAATATTGTGTTGGTTTCAGGTGTACAACATAGTGATTTGGTATTTATAACATGATGAAATGGTCATCACAATAAGTCTAGTTACCCTCCGTTACCATACAGAGTTGTTACAATATTATTCACTGTATTTTCTAATGCTGTACATTGTGTCTCCATGTCTTTATTTTATAACTAGAAGATTGTACCTCTTAATCCTCTTAACCTCTTCTGTCCATCCCTGAGTTGAATTTTGAAGATGCATAGAAACTTTGTTTTGCTTCTCAATTAAAGGTAGTATTATCCCCTATATTAGTTTGCTAGAGCTGCTATGACAAATGCCACAGAATGGATGGCTTAAACAACAGAAATTTATTTTATTAAAGTTCTGGAGGTTGGAGATCCCCGAGATCAAGGTGTCAGCAGGTTTGATCTTCCCGAGGCCTCTCTCCTTGCCTTGCAGATGGCCACCTTCTTCCTGTGTCCTCCCATGATCTTTTCTTTGTGTGTGCCTGTCTCTGATGTCCCTGTGTGTCAAATCCTCTCCTTATAAAGATCCTGGTCAGGGCCCACTCTAATGACCTTGCTTTAACTTTATCGCCTCTCTAAAGACCTTATTTCCAAATACAGTCACGTTCTGAAGTGCCAAGGACTTCAGCCTATCATATTCCCATGGGGTGTTTGAAATGTGTGACTATATTTTTTTGGAGATTACAGTGACGGTACAGTGTAATTCTCACTTAATGGAGAGGGGCCAGGGCTGCTAAACGGCCTTTGGTGTAAAAGAGAGCCCTGCATGATGAAGAACTGTCTGCCCAAAAGGCTAGCAACTCCTCTGGTGTGGAACACTTGGGGAGGATCGAAAGAAAGGTGTGGCTTAGTCTCTGGGATGTGATCTGTCATGATGGTTCTGTCTTTGATGGAGAGTTGAGGCCTGGCAATCTTAAAGTAATGAATGTCCTCATCTTAAAACTGATTTCCACTGTCCCCTCTTCACTTACTTTTTAGTTGGTTCTGTTAAGCATCATTCCTGGACTTTGTGAAGGAGAAATTAAGCATTAAATGGATTTCACTCTATGAAGTTGAGATCGGAGTTGGCCCCTCAGTCTCTAGGAATAATGAGGAATTTACGCTTTTTATGTTTCCTCAACTCACTCGTGACTCCTAGACTGAAATAACAGCCCTTTTTAAAAATAAACCCTACCTTGCCTCTAGGCTTACAGTGGTATGAAATAAAATTGCATGCAGTGCTTAGCACAACTGCTCAAATGGCCAGGGCATGAATTAGGACCCAGAAATGTGCCTCTGGCAGGTGTGGGCCCTGACGTCCTCCTAGAATGGCCTTTGCTTCCAGCAAGTCCCTTTTCTTTTCCACTGGGTCCCTTGCTCCTGCCTGCCCTTTGGTTCCTTGCATGTTTGGAATCCTGAAATGCTTCACAAATATTCTCACATTCATTAGAGCCATCGTGGGTTGTTAATTAAATTATCAACCAGTGCATCATAAAAATGTTAAGAATGGCAACGAAGTGAATCTATTTCGTGGGCATGCACTGCCCAGACCGTACTCTGTTTATACTTTCTTGAGTCATGCTGAATTATTCAGTCCTCTTTTTACAATTTCAACATCCACGAGAAACAAAAAACTGTAACAATTGCAGCTACAATACATAAATAAAAATGAATAATTCAGAACTCCCGTCTTATTTTACTCCCCCTTGTCTAACTCTGACTGATGCCGGCTTTGCTTTCCATTTCACGGTACTCAGCGAGGCAGGCAGAGAAGAATTTCAGATTTGGAAATAAAGACATAGAGCATTTTAATTGTTTGCCCCAGAAGAACCATTCTGAGCTGCTGGCAGGTCATGGCCCAACTTTAATCCTCTTGGCTTATATGTGTGGGCTCTCCCTACCCTCTCCCCATCGTCAGGTTATCCTGAAGAGGTTAAAACATCACCCGCTTTTCCCAGTCAGCAGTGTTTGAGGCCCTTTTGTATTCCCTCCCAACAATTTTACCAGCCGCTGTGGCTTCAGGTTCTTCTCAGTTGGGAAGCTTTTGTGCATTTGTGCATTACACGTGTGGTTGGGTCAGTGTCCTAAGTGCATTGTATCAGGTGGAGAAGGAACTGAACACGGGACTGGGATGCTGAGGGTCCTAGCTGCAGTGCCCTGGCTGGGCCAGGAGCTTTAGTGATATGGCCTGTCAGGTTCCCAAGCATCTGCTGGCTAACAGGCTTCCTGACCTTTCACTTGCCTCCGGTCAGTGGGCATTGTTCCAGCCCAGCTAGGGTGTGCGTCGCAGAGCCAGACTCCGGACCAGCGCACCGCTGGCTGGCTGTCACCCCCTCAGAGGGATGGGAGAAAGAGGCACGAGGGTTACACAGCTTGCTAAATAATCCGTGCTTCCCTCTGTTGGAATTTTCTACCTGCTTCTAGAAGACCATTTTTAAACTTTTATTCTACTTTCAAAGTCATGACCAAGGGATGCAAACAGAAAAAAAAAAAAAAAATTCTACCAAACCTCCAGTTGATCACCAATGATAAAGATGAGGGGAGAGCCTCTTTGTACATTCTAGTAGTTAATTAGATCTTTCGTGTTTGTGTGCTGGCATCCCAGGCAGACCAAAGAGGATAGGAGAACCTGATGCATGGGTTTAGTAGGCCCATCTCTTTAATATACTACTTGGCAAGATTTTTATTTTTGCAATTTTAGCTTTCGGGGTTTTGGCCTTTAGGTTTTTATTTTTCTCTCTTCATCCATCACTTCCCTCCCACCCTCAATAAAAGAGAAAGAAAGAATCACTGGATTTTTTTTCTCTTTCAGGGACAGTAATAACGTGTATTAATATAACCAGGCAGACGCCTGGTTAGGGGGCCGCACATTCTCAACATACCCTTTAATCATTTGTGAGGGGTTGGGGGCATGTGATACGGAGGTGGGTGTTGGAGCAAAAAAGGGAGAGATGCTTCAGTTTCAGAGGGCCTGGAGGCAGAGTCCCAGAGAGCTGTTTCCATGGCAGTGCTATGGAAACCAGGTTCTGCCGCTCACTCCTTCCCAGAGTAGAATTTCCATGCTTCACATAGCATGGGCTCCGAAAAACCCTGCTGGCATCTCATCCCAACTGTGACTTTATCATTGTGACCTCATTGTAACCTATGTTCTGACTTCTTTCAATAGGGGTAAATAGGGGAAAAAAAGAAGGACCCTAGTCCAAATCACTGGTAGGAACTCTAAACCTTAAATATTCTGTGCATTTTCCAGTAGGATGGAGAGAAAAATTAGTTTTACTGTATATCAGTTGTCATTTCAATATGCATCCATTTTTCTGTGTTCCATTTTATGGCATTTTCAAATCCCATAGTATTATAGATGTCAGCTCTTTATACTTTTTTTAAAAATAATTTATTGAACTGAGTGTATGGGATCTCTTTAGAGATTGTCATCTTCTCTCTAGCCACATGTGGTGATCTTATCCTTCATATGACCTGTACATGTGTGCTGATTTTCACAAAAGGGGACCAGATGAAGGACCATGATGATTGTTCTTCACTTTGCAAACATCTCTCAAGCATATGCATTGCTGGCAGACGGTTTGTGGCATCATTTCATACGTGGAGAACTGCATTTGTGTGTGTGTGTTGGGTCTCCTGACATAGGGTGTTGATTTATATTTGCAGTGATCACCTACTTGTGGTCTTTTGATGGAAGATTATTGTGTAAGGAATGACATCAGATGAAGCCCATGAATACAGTTCTAGAAGAAAAAAATGCAAAAGTCTATAGCATATTTTTAGAAGGGAGATTGAAAATACAGGAGTATTTTAGCCCACCTTTCCACTTCGGAGATAGGCATAGTGGGCTTGAATGAATACTGCCAGGCAGTATTGTTTGCAGTGAGAGCTTATTTTTTTAGATTTTAAAAACTGGCAATCTTTTTTTGTCTTTTTTTTTTTTTTACTTCTCTCATTCTCATATTACACAGAAACATTCCCCAAAGCCCATTATTAGACTGTGAATACATCTTTCCTACAGTCTCTTCAAATGTCTCTAGCACATGTCCCCAGATCTCCCTTCTCTAGTGACTCCATTTCCCTCCTCAGTAAACAACCCACCCTTAATTATTTTTAATCATTTTCTGCTCAAAGAATTTGTGAATCCCTGGATACTCAGTGATTGCTTTATTCTGATGGTGTCAGAAGTTCCTGTATATATATTTTTTATTTTCTGTTCTCAGTGGTGCCTGATACTAGATTAAGTCCTGAATCATATTCCTGTCACATGTTTTTTATTTGAGAGGTTTTCGTGGTTTAACCTCAGTACCGATATATTTGCCCACTGGTCTGAGAAAAGTACCTTCCATAATGCTTATATATTTGGCTGCCCACCTAACGTTTTCATTCATTTATTCAACCCGTATTCATCTGTTTGGTCATTCATTCATTCTTCCATTCATTCAACCACAGATGAATCCCAGAAGCATAGCATCCCACCATGTATCCGTCACACCACAGAAGCCCAAGATATACAGGAACCATGAGGGTTTGCTGATAACTCCCCTGCATTTGACCTATAAACGGGCAATTTTATATGATTTAACCTAAGATAAAGGCACCGAATAAAAAGGCCTAGAAAAACAAGATTGACATCGAAAGATAGTGTTTTAAAAACCAATGAGATGAAAGTTCAGGGAGCTGCTGAAAATAGCGTTCAGTGACAGGAGGAACTAGAAAATGAGAATCCAGGCCCTCTCAGTGCACGCGGGTTTCTGTGGTCCCTAGCCACATGTGGCCATTTCAGTTTCAATTTAAATTAGTTAAAATTCATTAAAATTAAAAATTCCCTTCCTAAGTAGTATGAGCCCCGTTTCAAGTTCTCAGTAGTCACGTGAGAAGGGTGACATTTGGATTGGACAGTGCAGATAATGACATTTCTGTCGCCACAGCAAGTTCTATGAGCTTTGCTGCCATAGAGGAACCTGATTACTGAAGAACAGAACAGGTCAAGAGAACTGAAACTTCTTGTGAATATCTGTAATAGTAGAGAAAAGGTTTGGTGACTTGGAGGAGGCTCTGGTTATTCACCTGAAATTCATTAGTTCTCTTCTTCAGCCTGGTAGCTGTTCCCCAACAGTTAGTGGCCCCAGTGAAATTGGTCACAAATCCTAGAACAGACAAAACCAGCATCACATTAAGAAAACACTCGCAGCATGGTGATTCTCTCCTTTGCTGCCCTCATGACTGAAGGTCGCATTTGAAGTCTGACTTGGCCCTTCTTTCTCTTCGCTGTCCCTCTAGCTGAGAGTTAGTGCACACGGAGGAACACACAGAAGAGGAAGGCTATCATTTGCCCGCCTTCACCTCTTTCGAAGAGTTTTGTACTTTAGGCATTAAGTTCCTAAATCCAGACGCTTCCCAGGTTACCTGGAAACTCAAATGTTTGATCCCAGCTGAAAATCTCTGCTGTCTGAAATAGATTTGGATGACTTTATATCTATGGCAACTTTCTTGTTTCCTCCAAAAGGAACCATTTTGGGGAATCCTGAAGGGGTGACACATTTCATCATTTTTTGCCTCTGAGTCATTGCCCACGTTGGTCTGAAGACTCCACCGGTGGCGCATGAGAACACACGCACACAGAAACGTAAACACTGTCAGCCTGTGCTTTTCAAATTTCCCCAAAGGTGAAGCTGCACAGCTTAATTAAAGCAAGGCCAAGAGGAAACCAAAGACCTCTGAGAAGGGTAATTTTGTCACCTGCGTTGTTAGATTGGACGTACCTTTCCTGCCTTGCCTTGTATGTGCTCACTTCAAAAAAGGAACACGTTCTAAATTTGTCACTACTTTTACTCTACACCTTAGTGAATGAATTAGCTCTTTGGGGTTAGGCAGGCTTGGGTCTAAGTCCTTCATACCTGACCTCAGGCAGGTGTCTTAACCTTTCTGACCTCCGGTTTCCTTGTCTGCCACAGAACAGCATAGAGTGCTCGCTAGGATGAAATGAGAGTATGTATAAAGCACCAGTGCACAGTAGGTACTCGTGAATTTTAGCTGTTATGATTACTCTTGCTGCTGCTGCTCCTGCTGTTACTGCTGCCAGCAAAATTTTTAATCCTCACCCTGTTTCCAACTCCCGGTACCCAGAGTCCCAGAGTGGAGTAATGTTTGGAATCTACGGCATTCTCACATGCTTGCTTTGCCATCTGGTTCTCATTTTTGCCCACTCTTATTCTTTCCTTATATCATAATTCTGATATTCAGTATTCAAATGGATGACTCTTTAAATAGCTTTATTGCTTGGTCTTTGCTTTGCTTGATTTACAGTTTTACATAAAATTTCCCCAAACTTCTCCATTGCTTACCTCATTGTAGTCTGGATCCCAGTTTACCATGCTTCACAAAATGCCTTTGCTGATCTCTACAGCGGGCACTTTGAGGGCAGGTCCATTATCTTTCCATTCCCAGTGCAAATGATTTCATGGTTTTAAATATCATGTCTCTGTGATGGACACCCTGATCAACATATCTGTCTTACTATTAATTTTCTCTTCCACTCCCAGTTTTTTCTGTTGGGATTTAATCTCTTGCAGATACTTCAGATTTTGTAGAGTAAAACACTGAATTCTTTATTTCGTTTGCACTTTTTATTTGTTGGATTTCATACTATTCCTCCTTTATTGAATGCCAAGCACTGGAGCAGAATCTTGCTAATAGATAATGTTCAAGGTTGAAATAGATTTAGTAGCAGATGAGAAGAGGAAAAATGGGTAAAAAAGATAGGTACAGATGAAAACAGAGGGTTGAGGAGAGCTTAAATAGTGGGAAATGCAAGCATAAGAGGGGACTAAAATTTTGTCCAAATGCCTGATCCCCAAAGTGGTTTCAGTCAACATTTTGCTAAGAATTTTGCTCCCATGTAGATGATAAGAATGCTAACATTTTCTTGTAGTTTCTGCTGTTGGGCGTGCCTCTAGAAGTGGTGTTACACAGTGTCTTGAGCATAGATTGGGGCTTAGCAAATATTTGTTGAATTGATTTTTCTGTGGTTGGGTAGACTGATTAACTGAAAAATTTAACCCTGCCTATGAACACCACTATATCTTAAGGGCATAGGACGTACTTCCTTTTTTTCTTCTGAGACTTCTGTAAAACAGTGGCCATGGGTCATGGAGACTTTTAAGGATCTAGAGAAAGCTAGAGACCCCCTTTTCAGAAAAGTATCCACATGCCAAATTCTGCATATGGTTTCAGGGGATTCATAGATCCCTTGAGGCCATTCATGAACCCCAGGCTTAGCATCCCTGCTCCATATTCATAGCTTTCCCTTGACAGCTGCCTCATTCCTTATCTCCATTAAAAGATGACCCCTGTGCCCTATTCCAAACCAGAAGTCTTAGTGAGTGTCATCCTCCACTTTCTGCCTTCCAATCAGGCTACTTGTGTTAGTTGCCAGGTCTTACAGCTTCATATATTAAGTGAAATGATTCTATTTACTGAAGGAAAATGCCTTTTGTAGCACTCACATATGTCATATTGTCCTGAATGTCATTGCACAGGCATAGGAAGGATGCCTCTTTCTGACAAAAATGGCCATACTTTTTACAACACTGGGTCATTTGTAAATAGGGCCTCTGCCTTACAGAATGGGAATAGGGCAACATGGAGAGTTTGGTTTTTATTCTGACAGCTCTGTTTTATTTCGGCATCTCCCCTCTTTATCTCCTCCCGTAGTTATATATGTCCAGTGCCCATTTATGGAAGTCAGGCCCCTGGTCTTGGCCAGTTACCATAGGTGTCAATGGTTAATGAGTAGAGAAATGAATCTTACTGCTGGATTCAATAAATTCATCCTACTCAGTGTGACAAGGAGCTAACGTTTTATTGCCCACTGGTACCTTAATCCAGTTCATACATTCAGACTTCCCTACACGATGGCAAACCATTATTTGTGGAGGTAGTTGAGGGGTATTGGAAAGGAGGAGAAGATAGGCCTTCTGCAACCCTCTTGTCATACAGTGTGGGCAACTGGCCCAGGATTTGGATATATGGACAGAAGCAGAGAAGGAGTATTATTTCTTCTTCTCTGATTCACTTGACAGTTAGGAGCAAACAACATTTTTGAATACCTACTGTGTGCCAGACCCCATACTGAGCATTCGAATGCAAAAGCTGTTAAGAAGGACACAAAATCTGCCTTTACAGTTGTTATAGTCCAGAGTAGGATATAGACACACAAACTGTTCATTCAGTAGTAACGGGAATTGTTCTCCTTCTCTGGAGTCTGTAGTAAGGGAGGCAGGCTGCTGACAGTAAGAAAATCTTTTAGAATGATCATGTGTTTTTTCAGCTACATTTATTCAACAAACAAGTACTGAATGCCCATTGTAGTCTAGACCTTGGAAATACTGAATAGACAAGATAGTCCTTGCCTTAATGAAACTTACATTTTTGTGAGGGAGCCAGACAGAAAATAAGAACACAAAAATATAAATTGAGACAGAATAAAGTACTATTAAGAAAGTAAAGCAAGGTAAGGGGATTTAAAAAAATGGAGGAGAGGGGGTACTTTATATAGAGAAGATGGATAAGGAAGGTCTCTCCAAAGAGGTGGCATTTAAGCGAAGACATGAGGGTGGGAAAGAATGAGGAGCTTTCCAGGTTAAGAGAGCAGCAAGCAGAGAATCCCTGAAGCAGGAGAATAAGTTTGGCAGTTGGAGAAAGAAGGACAAAGCCTCCTGGCTGGAGTAGAGCGGACAGTGGGGGAGACAGGAGATGAGGTCAGGGAGACAGGCTGGGCCCCACAGACCAAGTGAAGATGTGTGGACCTCGTTCTGCATATGCAGAGAAGGAATCAGAGGGTTGTATGTTTACAGAAGCGTACTGAGTGCTGGATGAAGATTAGGAGGTGGAGTGGGGGCACACCAGTGGAATGGGAGGCCAGTTTAGATAGATGGATGCATTCATTCAGTATTTTCTATAGTTCTACTTCATCATAACTTATCCCTGCCTTTGAGGAGCTCATCTTGTAGTGCACCTTGCTAATTTCTCTCTTCCTTTCCCTCAGTGAAGTCTTTTGAAATGAAACTTCAAGATGACTGGCTGAAGTTCCCTGTCTTAGATTAGGATTTTCAGATTTTGAGTAATAATAATTGCCACTGTTTTTTTTATTTCCAGTGTCACAAATGCTGGGCATATATTATCATCTCTTTTAATCCTCGCAAAAACTCTGCAATGAAGTTATTGTTATTCTCATTCAACAAAGGAGGACATGAAAGTTCAGAAAGATGATGTCATAGCCACACGCTAGTATGTGGTAGCTAGGACTTGATCGTAGGCCTCTTGGCTTCCAAACAACATGGATTTTCTACCGCACCATTATGTCTCGGAGTTGAAGAGCATGGTGAGCTGATTTGGAAAGTTAGAAAATTGTTTGTTCTGAGACTGGTATTCTAGAGCCAGTGGTTCTCAACAGAAGGTGACTGTCCCCAGGAGACATTTGGCAGTATCTGGTGATATTTTGGGTTGTCACAATTTGGGGTAGAGAGTGCTACTGGCATCTTGTGGGTAGAGACCAAGGATATTGCTAAACATCCTACAAGGTACAAGATGACCCCTTTATCAAAGAATTATCTTGCCCAAAATGTCCATAGTGCCAAGGTTCAGAAATCTTGTTTCAGAGTTATTTTTCTGCATTCTTGACCTGTGCATACCTTTAATTAGTATATATCATCAGTTATCACCCTGATTATATTTCTTTGCCCTTGTTCTAAGGAGAAGTTAACGTTCAACTAGAGAAGGGAGACTCCATTGCCAAGCTGTATTTTGTTTTGTTTTGCTTTTGTCAATAAGTGGTTGTCTCCTAGCACCATTTTATCTATCACTGATGGTAGCCTGGGCACTGATTCTGGGGCTCAGGAGCCCCTCAGGCATTCTGAGTCATTCTAGTACTCGAAGTCCTAGGGTTTCTGTGCTGAACTTTCCCATTGCTTCATGCTGGCCTTCCTCTGGGGTGGTTTAGGTCAGGCTGTCAGCCCTGGATATAGCCCTTCTACCAGGAAATTGTGTGAATTGGGAGCAGGTCAACCCTAACTCCCTCCCACTACCAAACTCAAAGTGACCCCAGAAGCTCTGAGATTTAGAATGCGGTCTAGTAAGCACATTGCCCTCTACCAGATAGCACCCCTTCAAGGTTTAAAATGCTGATGCACACTGATGGGAGAGACAGAATGACCCCTGTCTCCCTGCCAACAACAACAACAAAAAAATGCACAATACAATCTTTATGGCTTTCTTAATCTAGACATTACCATAATTCAGAGCTGCTACCGTGTATGGCCCTACAAAGGTAGTAAGTTCTCTCTACATTTGTATTAAACTTTACAGCATACAAGGTCATCCATGGTCATCATTTGTTTCTCTAGGTCAAGAGGCTCATTCCAGTACTTAAAGGATAAAAGAGTATGTGTTATCTTTCTGCTTTTTAAACTTCCCGTCAGAGGGCTCGTCCATAGCTGGGTGCCCTGGGTGAGGCCCCGATTCCATGACAGGCTCCCTCTGAAAGAGGGTGGATATGGAAACGGGCTGAGGGTCCTCGATGTGGTGCCCTGCTTTGAGAAGCCTCTTGGTACCTTTACTTTCCCTCCGACTTGCCTGATGGCAAAAAAAAAAAAAAAAAAAAAAAAGCCTTCTGCTTAATAAACGTCTGCTTGTAATATTCTGAAACAAGGAGGCTAATCACAGGCCCTGTTCTGCAGAACAGGGACACTAAATGACAAGATTAATTTCCGTAATCAAGCAGCTTAATTTGGACATTTTCCCCCTCTCTGTTGCTGATTGAAATTGAGGCAAATTTCGCCATGGTGAGATTCTGTCCTAGCCTAGTAAAGCTTACTTATTGGGACTGAAAGAGGGGAGGCAAGGTGACGTGGTCAGAGAAGATGAAGAGAGGGAAGAGTGAGGGGACTGGTGTCACGTGAAGTGAAATGTGAACAAATGCAAAGAAGTGACTGAGATTTTTCTAGAGCCTCTCGTTAGAAGTAGTGTGAAGTCGTTCGTGCAGTTGTCCCCATGGTTGACCACTCACCGACCTGAAATGTTTCCATCAGAAATAACAGCACAGTCGTCATAGAGATTCATATAGCCATAATGTGCTTGGGCAGAAGAATGCCAAAGAGATCTTCTCATCCACCTGCCCCTTTTCGTAAAGCAGCCCCAGAAATCTTAAGGAACTCGTGCCCTGTTCATTAACACCAGGCACAATTTCAGGCCAGAAGGCCAAGACGCTTAAGCAATCTCATAGGATTTGCCAGAAAAGAAACAGTAACGTGGTAGTAGACCTTACGCTTGTATCAAGTATTATAATTTACAAGGCACTTTCGGTATATTTAAGTGGCAAGGCATGTTGCTCAAATTAGAGTTTGAACTGGATATTTTTGGATTTTTAATAATACAAATGATAACAACCTGCATGGTTATTGTGTCTTACAAAAGCAAACTCCTCGGAATGGGGATGCAAGCATCTTCCTTTCTCTTGTGCTGTACTTAGCATTGATGAGTATTACTTTCAGGAGAACACAAAGTCTTACCGATCTTGTAGTTCAGCATAACTCCTTGCAATTTTGATCTTCAGGTTTTCCTAGATCCAACCTTGTTTAGATTATGAGGTTATTTTATGCTGATCTGTGAGCCCTGGTGGGAAATGTGGTGAGGTGGGTGCATCTGTGGGCAAGAAGCTAAATAGCTGTAGGGTTTAACACTGACATTGTCTTTGATTCTCCATGAGTCATTGGACCTTTCTGGGCTTCAGTTTCTTAACTGTGAATTAGGGATGCTAATACTGATCTGCCTCACAGAAGAATAAGTATAAATGATTTCAAAGCTCTTCCCAAATGTAAAGTAACTAAATAAATACCAAAAGATGAAATAGGGTGCCTGTGTGGCTCAGTCATTAAGCATCTGCCTTCGGCTCAGGTCATGATCCTGGAGTCCCGGGATGGAGCCCCACATCGGGATCCCTGCTCAGCAGGCAGTCTGCTTCTCCCTCTCCCTCTACCCCTCCCCTCACTCCCGCTCTCTCTCGCTTATTCTCAAATTAAAAAAAAAAAAAAGATGAAATAAATGGACTCCTAAATAAAATGTATTTAGGGAAAATTCAATCAAGGCCAAACCGGACTGAAGTTAATAGCCAAGCAGCCAGGCTGTGTGTTGTGTTGGGTATAAGAGAGGGGACAACTTAATGCTCAGTAAACCCATGCGAATGCTGGGTTAGCACCGTGAGGTCTATGTGGACTGACACACCACTGACCACTGTGCCCATTAGCCCTAGCCTTCATGACCAGGATCTTAGAGAAATATGGCTGGGCCAGTCCATTCATTCATTTAAAAGATATTTAGTGAGTACCCGTTACAGGCAAGGCACTATTGCTTCAAGACACTCTTCCAGACCTCATGGAGTTTAGAATTTATTGGAGGAGATAAAACATAACCAAGAGTATATAATATAAATCTCCATAAGAAACGCTGCAGGAGCTGTAAAACTAAGTGTTATATATGAATGCAGAGGGGAGTTTTAATTAGTGTGATCAGAGAGAGCACTCTTAAAGAGGATCTGAATTCCATGGATTGCCATGGGTAAGGACAAGGGCAAAGAGGAGGGCACTGTAGGTGGAGTCTAGGACCAGCATGACCAGATAGGAATATATATTAATTTTCAAGAACGAGAAGTTTAGGTATCTTGCTCTTGTATTTCTGTTGAAGAGTTAGGACTAAGACCTGGGTGGGGAGAGATTATGGAGAGCCTTAGCTGACTGTAGAGAGCCTGAAAGGCATAAGGATGTATGAAAGTACAAATTGTAGGAATAGCGACATAAAACACTGACAAAGCACTGATCTTTCTGGGATGTGAGCAGAACAGACAGTAAAAATCAATTTAATAAAGCCTAGGTAATGCACAGTGTAGGGTGGACAAAACAAGCCATAGAGGATTACAGTAGCATTCAGAAGATTTCTTATCTAAATATAATAGCTCACTAACAAAAAGAATCTCTGGAAACCACAGGACACGGTGATACCAGAAAGAAGAGGCAAAAAAAGGTCAACAGGTGCATACTTGACTATCTCGGAATGCACATTCCAGTAAAAAGATATAATTTGGCAGGTTCAGGGAGAGATGAAAATGGATAAA
This sequence comes from Ursus maritimus, assembly GCF_017311325.1. Taxonomy (NCBI): domain Eukaryota; kingdom Metazoa; phylum Chordata; class Mammalia; order Carnivora; family Ursidae; genus Ursus; species Ursus maritimus. The sequence goes on along the minus strand of NW_024425119.1, from coordinate 13,331,939 downwards.
TAATGAATAAAGCACTTGGTGAGGTGACAGTTTATAGTGAGCATAGTATAATTCCATGCACTGTATTTTACCTAGACCAAAGGGGCATAAAAGGACTGGTTGGAATGAACATAGCTGCAGGTTCTCGGGCAGAAAGGCAGATGCCCATTTGGGGTTGATTCTCCATCAGTTGAGACTTGACTGTGGGTAATCCTGTGTGAATTGCTGTTCTTGCAGGAGTGTGTCTTCCTTTCTGGCTCCCCACTTGTCCGACCCCTTCCCGGCTCACTGCAGGCTTTAGGGGGCTTTGCTGTATGCTCAGATATAAAGTGAAAGAAGTCTTTTAATTTTTTTTTTTTTGATAAAGAGCAAGAGCAGGGATAGGGTGGCTAAGGGAGAGGGAGAGAATCCCAAGCAGACTCCCCACTGAGCACAGAGCCCCACGTGGGGCTTGATTGCATGACCCTGAGTTGAAATCAAGAGTGGGACGCTTAAGGGACTAAGCCACCCAGGCACCCCAAAAGAAGTCTTTTAAAAGTATTTTTGTGCTTGTTCACAATCCCTGGCATTTATTTCTGTTTTTGCATTTTCTAAAGCTTTATTTGAGAGAGAGACAGAGCAAGCATGAGCGAGCATGAGCGGGGGGTGGAGGGGAAAGGGCAGATGAACAAGCAGACTCGGTGTTGAGCTCGGAGCCCCATACAGGACTCGATCATGGACCTGAGATCATGACCTGAGCTGAAGTCAGATGCTTAACCGACTGAGCTACCCAGGTGCCCTGTTTTTGCATTTTTAAAAAATGTTTTGGTTCAGTTTATATGGAAAACTTTTTAAAAACATCAAGTAATATCAATGAAAAATAATCTAATTCCAGGGAACAGGTATTGAGGACTATCCAATTGGGAGGGAAATGGGGGTTTGGGAACATGACATCTAATCTCAACTCTGATAGTTACTAGTTATCTGAACTAGACAAGTCACTTAATATCGGCCGTCCTCTGCGAGGCCGTGAAAATGTGTGATGGTACGTGCACACCAGCCCAGTGCCCAGCACAGGACATGTGCTTTATTTTCTTCTAAAATTACGTATAAATTAATTATTTTTTGTATTACAAAAGCAATACATGCACATTGGGGAAAAATTGGAAGAGAAGGGAAAAATTAAAGCAGACATCATCTCACCAGATAGTAGTTAGCACTCTAAACATCTCTCGGTGTGTGTTATGTAAAATCGAAATGAGGTCATACTATATATATTGTTTTGCATCCAGCCTTTTCTCTTTATCAATGTACAATGGTCATTCTTTCCTGTCAGAAACATCCTTCTGCATCATTTTTAATGACTGCGTAGAGCTATGCAATTTAACCAAATTTCCAAGTGGAAGGGTTTTACAAATAATATAATGATGGCACATCCTTGCAGAGAATTTTTTTGGTCTATCCTTAATTATTTCTTCAATATAAATTTGCAGAACTGAATTTGCCTGGTCAAATAGTATCAACATTGAGGCTTTGGGTATATATTATCAAATTGATCTCCAGAAATTTTAAACCAGGTTGCATGCTTATCAACAGTATATGAGAGTATCTATTTCCCCACCTTTGCCATAAAGAAAAAAATGTCTTGCATATTTAAGGAGGTAAAATGTAATTGTTCAAATTTCTATTTTAGTTAAGTATAGTGAGGCTGAACTTTTAAAATGTACTTACTAGCCACTCGATTTTTATTTTTGCCTTTGTGGATTTTCTGTGATTCTGGTACGTACTCTGAAATGGCCGCTGTTTTTCCCCTTGTGTCCATCCTCGTGATAGGACTTGATAAATTATTAATTTTTGTTTATATGTTTGTTACTTTGGCATGACTTCCAGCTCCTTCAGGGAAGCATCATGTTAGTCTTTTTTGTATCCTGAGCAGCAGGACAAGTAAGGACTCAGTAAACATCTGCTGGGTGTGTGAATGGATGGGCCCCAAGCAGGCAGAAGGATGGGTGTCAGTGCCTGAAGCTGAGCCGGGGCGAGCACCCCTTTTCTGCTCATCCAGATTCCATGCCATCAGTGACTGTGGATGGCCGGGCTCATCTAAGCCATGCTTGTGAACTGAGCTCAGAGCTGTACGCAGGGGCCAGACCAGAAGAAAGCTTAGTCCAACAAAAAGGGGAGGACTATAAGACAGTGCGTAAAGAGGCCGGAACTGTGGTGCTCAGCTGTATGGTCAGTACAGGACCCGGCGGAGGCCAAATGGGGGACATATCTGTGACACGGCTGCATTTCTTTTGTTTTGTCAAGTTTTTTTTTCCTGTCTGACACCTTGGAATTGTTCTATTTGATTTCCTCATCGATCATCCCACCCAGAAGGAGTTCTTTGGAGTAAAAGGATTCTTACTGTATTTATTTTTTGAGAAGGTCATTTTTGCTCAGCTAAGACCAGTTGTTTTCATGTTGGATAGTGGGGCCATTTCTACAGGCTGACTGGGCTGTTGTCACAGGTTGTCTGTCCCCTCAGCCATTTGGAGATTGGAGCTAGTGGCATAACCTGGTGGTACTCTCTTGCCTTCTTGCTCTTTCTCTCTAGACGTCTTACCTTTTGAACTCCCCATATGTATAGGGTAAGATACAGAAATGAAAAAAAAAAAAGAGAGGAAGGACATTGATACTAGATAATAAGTCATTTATAGATTCTTAGAGGGTTTTGCTATCTAAAGATTGTTATCTAAACATGTCATGATAGAGTGCAGAGTGGCTAGTACAGTCCAGGCATATTGATAATATTTGCACAATATATTTCACATAATGTGCTCAGTGACTATTTACTACTTATATAAAAAGTTCAAAATATGTGTCCACTATCAATAAGTATATATTGGTATGGCTAACTGTGTTTTGTGACAAATTATGTATTGGTTACAAAATTACAAAATATGTGTTGTTTGTTGATTGTTACTTTAGAAGGGTCAGTTGCTTAATAAATCTCCCACTTATTAGGCTTTCAACCATAAATAAAAAAGAAAAAGAAGATAAAGCTCCTCGAGGAATACACTTTTAATTTGTATAAACTGTTAACATTTGTTGCTATACTAGACTGCTCTGTTTGAGATAAATATCTAGGCCTTGCATCTTACATCATTTGCTTATATATTTATATCAGAATATTACATGACATTTAAGATACATATATGCAGCAGAAAATGGATTTTTGACATTTACTTGGTTTATTGGATCATTGTGGATTTCCAAGCCTTATAACTTAAGTTCATGATAAATGGATTTTGAACATGTGACATCCAGTTTGGTCATTCATAGAAGTAAAGTGAATCAGTTTGTAACTTTTTTTTTTTTAATTTTAACAATATGCTGCCCAGGAATGCATGTCAGTTTCCTCTTGTAATTTCTGTGCTTTTGAGCCTAGAAATGTTAATGCCATTTGGAACCCCCAGGAGTGGACAAAGAATGATAGTTTAGACAAGTAGTGGAGATTTAAGGAAATTTGTACTTGAGGAAAAAATCAAGAAAATATTAATAACTCTGAAGCAACTTTAGCAAAGAGTGATAACAGATGGTCAGGAGTTTGGATAAAGGGAGTCAACGTAAGGATGACAAGTACCATCGATGCAGGGAGGGCAAGGAAGGAAAGTGAATGTGCTTGTGCTCTTCAGATCAGTGAACACTGCGAATATTCCACTGTACCACAAGACTTTGATGGGAGAAGGCAAGTAGAGGTTAAAGAAAAAGACTTAGGCCCAAATGTCGCAAAGGCAGCAAGAAGTGGGGTGGGGCTTCAAGGTCAGCATTGAGCCCAGCTGTAGGTAAGTCATTTGGTTCTAAGGCTGGTGCAGTGAGAGACATTCTTTAAGGGAACATGAGTTGGACCTCCCACTGGGTGAAGTATTGGATGCCGAATTAAGGAGCAAAATGGTGTGCTTTGGTTGGATTTGAGGAAGCTGTTTTGTATTCCTGTTACCAGAGCTCTTTATAATCTGGGGCCGATCTTTCATCAACACCGAACGGATGGCTCGTAGTGTTCAGTAGGGTCCCCTGGGAGAAATAGAGTATTCTGGAGCTCTGACATCTTCCAGGAAGACTGCAAGTTTTCACGTCTGGTAGGTTTTCATAGTAGGAGCCTAAGTGCCCTCCCTACCCCTGCTTAGCACACTCTCCTGATGCTTTCCGTCTCCCTCTCTCTCACCATGGGGGGCATCTTTAACTTGCCTGCACCCCCTGCCATCTCTGACAGTCAGTGTTTCACAGAAACAATCTGTGATGCTCCTGACCACCTCCCCTCCTCCTTCCCTTTTGCTCCCTTTCCTCCCTCCCTCCTGCTGATTTGTTATTATGTACTGCAGCTGCCCGGAGGATTTTAAATAGACCCATAATGGCACAGCAGCGCCTCTTGGAAGTTTAAATATAACCTTCTTGTTAATCTTGTCTGTGGCGGCAGCAGGAACAACACCTGGAGAAGAAGGCAATGGGCAAGAGATGCCCTGGGGTTCTACCCTGAGATCTTGGTTTAGCAATCTCAGGTGCCCTAGGATCTGACGGCATTTGGACCCAGCCTCACAGTGGCTGTGTCTCAGCTTAAGTGGATTTAGTGTTATATTGATAGTCCCTAGAAACGTAAGCACGATGCAAAAGAGACACCTCGAACAAGGGGGAAAACCTGAAACTCCTCTCTACCCTCTGCCAATGTGTCACTCACCCTCTACTCCCCCCCCTCCCCAGGCAGAATGTGTTTGGTCTTATTGAGCCTTTGGCCCTGCGTGGGGGCCTGCGGTGGGAAGGGTGGATTAGTGTCAATTACATGAGTGGCCAGGATTCCTAAGGAACAGGTGTATAAATCTTAAGCGCTTTCAAAGCACAGTCTAAGGGCCTCAGCCGGCTTCCAGACTGCCCTGACCCAGGGCACTGAAGCTGTTCAGGAAGAGAAGAAAGGCTACAGATTCTGGTCCCAGTTCCCAAACCTGTCAATGTTTTCTTAGACTTAACAGATGTCAAACCCTAATATTAATTCAGTCATTCAATGAATATTTATTGAGTACCGGTGATTATGGGGACTGTTCTGAGATCGGTGGAAGAAAGGGGCCACAAGGAAATGAAGTACCTTGTTAAATTCAAGGAAGATCTTGATGTTGAAATAATAAGCTGTTCAGAACAGAGATTTTCTGGAGGATGTGTCCTAATATCCATCTGGTTCTGTTGTTTCATGTAGAAATGTTCTAGGATGTGCTGCTTATCCAAAGATAGGAATAAAAGAAGAAATTTCGTGGGAAAAAAAGAGTTTAAATTCCATAAAGTGTAAAGAACTATGCTCAACTCTTAGTTTCGGTGGAAGAGATAGGGAAGTATCTCTCATCTTAAGGCAGTTTACGGCATAAGAAGGGAGCCTGAACATAATAAGCACGTCAAACTTTTTTATGGTGTATTTTTGAGTATGTTGAGAGTTTATATATATAGTTCTATTTTATACTGTGAGGGTGAACATTGTTATCTTCATTTTACAGAGGAAAAAATGAGTACAAACAGATGAGTTTCCCCAAGGTCAGCCAGCTAGGAAGCTGTGGGACCAAGACATCTATCTCCATATAGGATTGTGTGGTATTCTTCTTTTTATCCCTATAGGGGCTAGTATGATGCATACAATATTGCAAAATTGCCCCCCCTTTTTTAAACTGAGTGAATGAATGACGACCCCATTTGCTCTTTTTTGCAATCATATATTCATTTTACAATAAGCCCATAAAAACCATTTTAGACATTTTAATAAAAAGGTTACTGAGGAAAGGGGATGGGTCAGGAATAATCCAGGTTATCAGGCAGGCCATAGCAGGTTACGGTCATACCTGTGTGGTATTAAGGAGACATCCCAGGTCACAGTAGACATACCTTGGTAATTAGAGGGACATTCTACGTCATAGTAGTCAGACTTGGGGAATTAGGGAGACATCCCTGGTCAGGGTGGACCCTCTTGGAATTTTAGGGAGACATTCAGGTTAGGGTAGGCACACCTGAGGAAGTAGGGAGCTATCCCAGCACAAGGTTGCAGAGTGCATTCTGGAGTTTTGTTATTCGAAATATAGTCTAAGGACCAGCAGCATCAGTATTTTCAGGGACCTTGTTAGAAATGCAGAGTCTTGGGCTTCACCTCAGACCTTCTGAATCACAGCTGTGACTTAAAAGATGGGCTGGAGGTGATTGAGTAGGAAGGGAGGCTCTCTACAAACTGGCATCTGAAAGTTATTGGAGGTAGGAGAGAAAACGCTGGGGAGGAATTAAGCACTGCTAGAATATCACTGTAATGAAACAACAGAGAGGACAGAAAGGATCACAGGGGGTCAGCTAGCCAGCTTGTGTCTTCCTGCAGGAGAACAGAGGAACCTTTCAAGTTGACCAGTACTGTTTTATAAGATTTCTAAGAATAAAGATAATGCCAAGTCATGTTTTTTTAGTTTTATATCCACTAAATAAGGGCATTACATGGGTCTCATGTATTATGAAACTCTGTTGCAGTTTTATTTAATAGCTTTTTGTCCTCTATCGAAGTGGAGACCAGTTGTTACTTTACTCAAAATATATAGTTTTCTATCCACTTGCATGAAGCTGGGCTTATTTGAAAATGGCTAGACAGGTCCTACTCATATTCTGAGAAGCACGTTAGGGATTTTTCAAAATTATTGGCACAGTCATGTCTGAAGTGAGTCAAGCAGAATGGATCAGTCCCTGGCCCAAATGGGAACTGATTTCTCTACTTTCCACTGTCATTGTCCTAAAGGTACAATTGATATGTATTTTTAATTATCTGTTTATGGCCATGAGTGAGAAATACAAAAGCTGGGTTCTTTATCTTCCTTTAAGGAGCTTGCTGTCTAAATACAGAGAAGTGGAGGCATCATATTTCTTGTCATAATAAAATCTTTGAGGTGAGAATGAACAAGGCAGGTATGACAGGTAATTAGGAAAACTAGTGTCTTGTACCAGTTTTGCCACTAAATTTGTGTTCTTGGAAAACAGCTCAATTCCTCCAAGTTTCAATTCCTCTGTTAAAATGTGAAGTCGGGGCTGGGTGGACGCTAAGGTCTTTTCCTGTTCATGCTCCCAAGCCTGCACGGGAATGGCAAATCTAGCAGTGGGTGATGGATGAGGTTTGCCTGACCTGATGGAAGAGACTGGACAGGCTGCAGAAAGCCTGTTTATCTCACAAAGGTTTTGTGAGATCTTTTTCTTTTTTCTTTATGAGGAGACTTAATATTTGCATAACTAATTGCCTTCTTTCAAGGTAAATGGACATTTCCATTTCAAATGGTTCTAAAAGCTTTTCTGAATTGGGGAAGGGCTTGTCTGGTCATTTGCAAGCCCAGCTATTGTTGATCCTTGCTTGTGCCCTGTAGTCACCATTATGCACCTCTTTGGTCCCCTTTACTACACTAATCAAGTGAGATTAAAGAGAAAGATGTTAGAATGGCAAAAATTGACAAGGCAAGAAACAACAAATGTTGGAGAGGATGTGGAGAAAGGGGATCCCTCTTACACTGTTGGTGGGAATGCAAGTTGGTACAGCCACTTTGGAAAACAGTGTGAAGGTCCCTTAAAAAGTTAAAAATAGAGCTACCCTATGATCCAGCAATTGCACTACTGGGTATTTACCCCAAAGATACAGACGTAGTGAAGAGGAGGGCCATGTGCACCCCAATGTTCATAGCAGCTTTGTCCACAATAGCTAAATTGTGGAAGGAGCCGAGATGCCGTTCAACAGACAAATGGATTAAGAAGATGTGGTCCATATATACAATGGAATATTACTCAGCCATCAGAAAGAACTATTACACAACATTTGCAGCAACATGGACGGGACTGGAGGAGATAATGCTGAGTGAAATAAGTCAAGCAGAGAAAGACAATTATCATAAGGTTTCACTCATTTATGGAACTTAAGAAATAGCAGGGAAATGGGTAGGAGAATGAAGGGAAGAATGAAGGGGGGTATACAGAAGGGGGAATGAACCATGAAAGCCTGTGGACTCTGGGAAACAAACTGAGGGCTTCAGAGGGGAGGGGGATGGGGGACTGGGATAGACCGGTGATGGGTATTAAGGAGGGCACATATTGCATGGAGCACTGGGTGTTATACGCAAATAATGAATCATGGAACTTTACATCAAAAACCAGCGATGTACTGTATGGTGACTAACATAATATAATAAAAAATTATTATTAAAAATAAATTAAATAAATAAATAAATAGAAAGATGATAGCCACAGAGTCTGGAGGATCCCTAGGCTCAGCTTTATAGAATGGGGTACGGGCTCAAAGTCTGAGGGTCTAGGCCTTCGTTGTATGTGTCTGTAGTTGGTCAGGTTTTCAGATAAGGACATATTTTACAATATTTAAAATATATATTTTTCGCAAGAACCTTCTACATTTTCGCTCATCTTTCTTTGGCAATATCAGAAATAGATGTTCCATTAATAGCTAACATTTATTGGACTCTTACTGCTTGTCATGTACTATAAAGCACTTTATATATATTATCTCACTGAATTTGTGCGGTGTAGTGAATTATATGTTGTTATTATGTCCATTTTACAGGTAAGAAAACTGAGGCTTAGATAGTTTAGGCTAGGTAGCATAGTGATATGCATGGCAAGGTCAAATCCAGATCGTCCAAGTGTGAAACCTACTTTTTTTTTTTTTGCCACTGCACCAACCTGTTGTTTTTCTCTAAAAAAGGTCTAACCCATATTTTAATGGTGATAATCCCCTTCTTATGTATACCTTGCCCTCTTAGCTTTAGATACCCTGATAAAACTTTTTCTTATCTTGTTACATTACTAACTCAGTTAGCTTATTGTCCGCTAAATATTCCTAGATTTTTTTTCCCCCTCTGCTCAATACAGATCGGCTCAACTTCTCTGTGTGAAACCGCACTTGTTCCTGCTATTTTACTTGCTTGATTCTGCTCCTGTCTCGATGATGTCCTCCAGTCATTTGGAATTCTGCTGGATCTTTAAGTCCTGGAACATCAGAGTGGCCCAAGAAATCCTACGGCTCTGTGGCTGTCCACAGCCATCCCGGGAGCTGCCCCTCTCTTGGCCAGGCTACCTGGCAGTGGAGAACCGGGGCTGAATTTCAGCACATACCTGCAGTGCAGTCTGGCTTCTGTGCCCAGGAAGACGAGGTGGTGTGGTGTCCATCTGGACGCAGTGACCACCTTCCGGGCGGCCAAAACCTGAATTAGATTGTCATGGCTGAACAGAAAAAGGGCGTTTGTGTCTTCCGAGGCTTGGCGAGGGGAGCAACACTTGCCAGTATTTGGTGGTGTTTTACCTTTCCACTCTATGGCTAACATTGTTTATTTGTAGCCTCATTTCTTTTGGTTACTGAATTGTCTAGAACAACTTTGTGATATCTCTGTCAGACTACTGTAGAGGAATTTCCTGCTGGAGATGTACTGGTGTGAAAACATTTTATTTTCTTGGATGTCTCTGAATCTCTGTGACCTCTTGGGTTGGGGAGGGGGCGGTGTCATAATAATGGAGTTAGCTGCAGTGTGGTAGTCTGTATGCGTGATTACTCATCCTAGTTGAGTGTTTAATTTAGTAGAGAGGTGTCTTTGCAGATGCAGAGAAGCATCTAGCGGCCCGTTGCCATAGAAAAAAGGAGGGGGGGGTCCTTACTCAGGAACATTGAAGTATGTAAGCTAGTCTCCTTTCCTTTGCTTTAACTTTTTTCCACTTTCATTAAGGAGTGGAAGACACAGATTTCCAAGGAATTAAAAACCTGTCCTCCGCCATTTTTAGCTTCTAAAAAGTCTGATTGTGACAGGAACTTACTGATTATGTCCAGATGCTGAGGCAGGTTTTGAAGAGCCCCATTGGAATGCACCATTCCAATAAGGGGCCAGACCATGGAGAAAGCCGGGCCAGCAAGGCTTCTCCAGCCTGTGGTCGTCAGTGAGGAGCTGTGCTGAGGCTCTGTTGCTGGAGCCCTTTGGGAATCGGCAGGGAGTGGATTCAAACAAGGCAATGTAGGCCGAAGAGGGGTGGGAGAAAAATAGAGAACCACATTTGGTTAGGTCCTCAGTGCTCAGTTCATTCTGTTTGGAAAGGAGGGAAGGTCCTAAACACATGTTTGGCCACAGGGTAAGTGTGGCCTGAAATTTTGGGGGGAACCAAAGATTTGTGAGTTGTATAACTTTATCGGAAATATTCAGGGTCCACTTTGGGATGAGTTTGAATTACAGACGCCACAAATGCAGTTAGGAATATTACATGTAACACGAATGTCCCCGGGCCTCACCCTTTGTGCATGCATAATATTGGTTAACAGTCCAGAGTGCATTGATTCTTGCTTCCTCCTACTCATCTGAGACCACAGTCCCCCACAAAGCCATCATCGGCAGGTGTGCTTGGGGAGGGCTCAGGAAGGTATGGCACAGGTTTCCCAAACCGTTCTGGTGCTCTCTTTGCTGGGAGTGGCCATTTTCTGTGGGTTTCCTGGTTTTGGTGGTGGTGGTTGTTGTTGTGTTTTCCCACTTGGTACTGCTGCCATTTCCTCTTGTTTTATCCACATGGCTTCTGCTTCTGTTGAGTTCCATAACCTCTGCCTGGTACCCTGGCCTCTCCCAGGCCCTGCTGTCTTCTCCCATTGAGACCACAGCCTCCCTGCAGATAGTCTGGTTTCCCACTGAGCATCTGCCTCACATGCACTGGGACTTTCATAATGCCAAAGCTTCCACACTGTTTGCGGTGAAGAATGTGGGAGAAAGATTCTTTCCCCCATTATGTTATATACCGTTACCAAAGCTAGATGCTCGTGACATATTTCTTCTCAAGGTGTTAATGGAACAGCTTTTCAGTTTTTACTTCATCTCTTCCTTCCTTATGCCCTGAGGACACACACGGGTCAAGCTGGGAGAGAGGGTCAAGCGATAGCTGTCAAGGTGGCTTCTAAGCTCTTCCTCCCATCCCATTGACTACTGCTTTATGAGTACATTGAACATCTTTGATTCCTTCTTTCCTTAGGCTTCCCAGGCTGCTCCTTATTTCTCATGAAAATAGAAGTCTGCAGAGCCCACCCTCCGGTTTCCAAGGCATGCCCAAACACTGAAAGTGACAGTGCTGGCTCAGCTGGGACATGACCTTCCTTACTGGTCCTGGGCCAGTGGCTGCCCTTCAGGAAGTGAGAGGCCCTGCCTTCAGTTGTGGTAGGAACCCGAGGCTTACAGACAAGAGCACTGGACATGGAGTCAGAATGCATGTTCTAATCATAGCTCTGACAACTACCGGCTCTATAACCTTGGGCAAGTCCTTAGTGTCTCTGACCTTCAGTTTGCTTGTCTGTGCATCTGAGTTAAAAATTCCTACCTCACAAGGGTGCTGAGAAAATGGCAGAGCTGATAGAATGGTATTCTTATGGTTAACTCAGAAATTGTAAAAAAAAAAAATTATAGACACTCTAATATGAACTAGAGCATAGTATATTGTCTACAGTACCACCTTTTGTTCTTTATGTCACTTCAAGTTTTGTGAATCTTTTTCACAAGAGGTAGAATGTTTGCTGTTGTCATGAACAGATCCTGGTTAAGTCCCTTCAATTCTGTCTGTGCCGCCATTTTTGTTTCTGTAGCTGTTATATGGTGACCTGTGCTTAAAATAAGGAAGCACCATGCAGAAGGCTCCCCGGGGCGATCTTCTCTTTTCCCTGATGGGGGACCCTGGCTCTAAGTCCTGTGTCCCTTTGGACATCCTGCCATGTCTCTGGGGCAGAGCTCCAACCTTGTCACTACTGGGCCAATGCCAGCCCCTGGCTTTGCTCTGCCTCATACTCCTGGCCCCACTCTCTGGGGTCTTATTTCAGCCCTAGTCTTGCCCAGACCAAACTGCCCACCTTAGGTCCTGCTTTCAAAACTGGATTGGGTCCTAACAATGGTCCTAATTTCACAGTAACAGCTTCAACAACAGGAGCGGGTATCTTCACTATATTTGAGGTTCCTACTAAGAATTTTATAAAATCACTGCCCATTGGTGCTGCCCACTGCCCAGTGCACTGCCACCATTCCACCAAACTCCCCTGCACGCCCCCCAAAAAGAAAAGAAATGATTTTCCACAGAGGGTTCATGGGAGATGACTATTATGAAATGTAATTACCCCACAAGTTATGGAAAACATAATGAGAGGACTCTGTGGGCTTGTTGGTGCTGTCTTTAGCTGTTTGGATCTCCCAAAAGGAGAAGTAAAGGTATTTCATCTGGGTCAGATGAACTTATGATTTAGGGAACAGTGATAAAATTAAGGTCTTTTTTTTCTTTTTAAAATAAATCTATATATTTAAGGAAAACAGAGATAATGAACTTAGAGAAAGATGATTTAGATCAGAAGGTCTTGGGGATGAGGGGGGCAAGGAGGCCTGAGGGGCCAGGACAAGAGGAGGCAGGAGGGCATAGGAGGGGCAAAGGTTGGTACAGAAAGATGGGGTGCTGCTAAGGACCCAGGTTCCTACAGGGATATTGTACGGGGGACCAAACCCTGCAGACTGAAGATTAGAGAGATTGACTCAGAGGGACCATGTCCGTGATGGACAGGCAGGTAGAGGCCAGGAAAGCTAAGGATAGATTTGTACCTGACTAGAGAGTGCTTTGTATCCCCTGGTTCCATAGGAGCTCAGAAGTTTGAAAGCTGGGCAGACATCCCAGGAGACAAGCCATCCCCAGCTGATAACCTCAAGTATCAGGTATCTCAGGTGCTGCGTGCAGATAATGATGATGATGTGTTCCTGCTTTAAACTCATGCCAAACTTAGCTAACACGAAACTCTACTTCTGATTTGCTTCACCTCAATGATCATGTATGTTCTGGCGCCCTTCTACATTTTAGTAAAAAGCAGTTATGCTCATAAGTGATTACATTAGAAGCTCTATGGCCTGAAAAGGGGGGGGGGGTTACTGCTGGAGAAGGGAAAATTGCTTCTTGAACCTATAGTTTCTCCAACCTCCACCATAATCCTTCCCCCAAGTTTTTTTCCTGGGTGATGGTAATAGCAGGTGGATTTCAGCTGATATGAGTGGTAATGGGAAATGCTGAAAGACATCCTATTTAATCAGATAAAGCAATAGCTAACATTTATGGGGCATTTATTTGTCGTACTCATTGCCTTGCCAAATTCTAAGGCATAGTCCTGAATCATTGAATCCTTCCAATGATCCTTGTACACGGGCACCCATTTACAAGTCGAGGTCAGATGATTTCTCTGAATATTCAGAGCCACTAGGAAGCTGATCTGGGGCTGACACTCAGGTGTAACACCAAGGTATTTACCGCCCAAATATTCTTCATTTTCGGATCTCTTGACACGTGAGAAGGACTGGCCCAGGGGATGCAGAGAAGTGGGCCACCTGAGCTGTAATACCCTTTATTCCCATTCTACGACTGTAAGGTTACGCTATCTTCCAAAATCTTTCTGCTGGAATATGGAGGGCATGCACATTTAGTTTAATAGCAACATCCCTTTGTGGTTATTGCCACTTAAGATCTCAATTGGTGACAGGATATCATTATTGCACTATTGTCAGTGGTTTATCATTCGGCTACCCTGGCGTGGGTCCTATAGAAGCTGTTGTTGAATATAAGAGTTTATAACCTCCGGCATGCAAGGGCTATGGATAAAACACTACTTGACTGTTTTAAAAACATTCTCTCTTGTTTAATGAGGTTTTTAAGTGTATATAAGAAAAGAAAACCAAGACTCTGTAAGAAGCCTTTGGCAAGAAGCTCCAGAGGTTTAGCTGGGGCCGACTTGAAATGTGGAGATGAGCTATTAATCAGATGGTCAGCAAATTAAGTGAGTTCGGCATTTGCAGGAGGTTTATTGCTCTATCGCCAGTTTTGTCTTCCAATTGCTTGGAGGCAGCTTATGCGGGACGCTGATGGTCAGGGCCAAGGATGGCCTTCCTCAGAGAAAAAAGAAATGGTTTCTCCTGGCAGCAAAGGTAGTTCCAACAGAGTCCTCCAAGTTCAAAGGGAGATGCCTGGGCTGCAGCTATTAATACCTTCCCTCAGATAAACAGCCTTCCTGGCTGGGAGCAGGGTTCAACTCCCATAGGAAGCATCAATATAGAGAAATTAAAGGCTCCTCAAAGAAGGGAAACCAAAGTTTATACGAGAGGCACACGACATAGTGTTCCCAATGGGCACCAGGTAATTTCTGTGTCTAAATAACTGGAGTACGTTTTGGAAATCACTCAATTTTTCCATCTCTTGGTGACCTCATTTTTAAAATGAAGGCATTGGGGTAGATGACCTCTAAGCCTCCCTTAAGTGCAAAAATTCTATGGTTCTCTCAAATTCTTGGCAAGAATTGAGTGTATTGATAAGGTCTTTATGTGAGATTTTTACATCATATTTTTCTACACAATTAGTATATAATGGTTATAATCAGTAGAAATAACAGAAATGTTATGATTTTAATAGTTATGTTTGCTGAAACTAGTAAATTTGCAGTTAACCTTCTGCTGAATGCTGTGGTGCCCTCTCTAATGCTCCAAGAGCCCTGCTCTTTTCCCCTTCTCTTCTTAGGAACAAAGTAGAAAGCTTCATCACACACTGTCTCCCTTCCTCTCACGTCTCCTGACTTTGGGAGCGATCTTATGTCTTTCCACCTCTTCCACCTGAGCCTCTCTCCAGCTGGCCACACTGCCCTAATTATGGCCCAGATGGAACCTGATATTTTTTCCTTTCCTTCCACCTCCCTTAGCTCTTAGATGTCAGGATATTAGTCCCGAAGGGACTTAAGATTCCAGCGGACTTTATGGGTATCTACAATATGGAATGTGATGCATTTGTGGATTGGGTGCTGACCAATCTAGTTGGTGAGATAAAGGTGAGATCTTTATTCTTAGACATGTGAGTTCCATGTTTATGCCAACGCTCTACCTTCCCCTTTTCTCTTCCATATTGAGTTTATAGGAGGAGGTCTGGCAACTTATTTACAGAAGTTGCTCCCACAAGCCTAAATTGTATCTTCAAACATGTTGATGAGTCTGTTACGTGAGCTAGTAGTCTTAGTTTACAGGCCTTCGGAGAGTAATAGGATATATGAAATCTTTAGATAATTTGCAAACCTTATGAAAGCTCGTATTTTTTCTCTCTTCCCTACGAGACCTTTCTCTAGCTGCACTGGCTGCTGCTTGTGTTTCATTTTGCTGGTACTGCCGCCCTTTGGCACAGGTGCTTCTCCTGAGCTCCAACACTGCGCAGTGGGAGGGGGCTGGGGAAGAAGCAAAGGCTCTGGTAAGTTAGCCTTTGAGGAAAGAACATTTGAAATAGAGCAGATGTTTCTGACAGGTAGATACACAGAATTTGAAGACTTCTTTTCTATGTAAGGGCATTCCTGGAAGCAAAGACCCATCTTACCTGCCATTATCTCCCTCAATCCTAGATTGTATAAAATGAAATCTTCGCCTTTTCTGATGATACATGTGAGGGAAGCATGGCTGGAGAGGTGAGGAGAGCCACTGTAGATCATCTTCTTTTATATGGGGGCTGGACATAAACTTAAGAAAGTTTTTCAAGTAATGATCAGTAGATACTTTCGCAGGCCTCACTTAGGCCTGACCATGTGTTTCATCCAGGAACTTGTTATGCCTATTTATATAGGTCTTAAGAAACACACACACACAAACACACCCCTCTTAGATGAACTGGAATTTGGGGAGGTGGAGAATGAACATAAAGCAACAGGGAAGAGCTGTCCATCAAAGTTTCCTTGGAGGAGGCCAATGACTGGAACATTTTTTCTTTCTTCTTTGAAGTCTGCATTTGTTGCCTCTCTTTTGTGGAGAGTCTCAAACAGGGAGGACTAAGCGCTCTTGAATAGACCCTTTCTCTGCTCTCTCCGCAGCCCCTGCTGCTCTCAGTGGCTGCCCCAGCCCGCTGTGCGGCGGCATTGATGAAGAAAGGGACCGGACAACAGGCACAGCAGCAAAAACAAGCCAGGCCACTTTCTCTTTCTTCCCCTTGGCGTTACTGAAAGAGCTATTTCCAAGCTTACATGATTCACCTGGGTTTTCATTCAACTAAGCCCTTTTTTTTCCTTTCTGCCCAACCCTGATACTTTGGGGCAAAATTGGGTCCCTTCCTGGTTCCCTAGGCCTCTCTTTGCCCCTAGCCTCTGGAGGCTAATACACATGGGCCAGTTGCAAGCCTGCTTTCCTCATCGTGTAAGTGTGGCCACCAGGGCTGAGAAGTACCCCGGTTGACATTTTCTGTAATTAAAAGGGAGTGCGGTTTTGAAAAGCAAGTAAGTTCAGCTATGCGCTGCTCTTTGGGAGGCCAGGATATAAAGTAGCAAAGAATGAGATTAGCATGCTCCAGGCATCAGTGCTACATATGTGGTTCTGACAGAATTGTACACAGTTGGGAATGTGGGAGATTCAGGTCAGTTGTATATTAACAGGGTGACTGGGTGGACTTTTCCTGATATTTGGATCAGAGGGAGCCAAGGGTTCTTTTAATTTGGTTTTAGACTTAATTTCTTGCTCTAGCTTTGGAATCCTGGCTAAAGAGCAATGGATGATTACAGTAGCAGGAAAGTGAAATCTACCTGCTGAGTTTCGTTTAGGCACTTGAACTGAAAAAAATGGGCAAAGGCAAAACTCTCAAGCTCTGCTGGGGAGGCCAGTCAGCAATTATATTTTCTTGGGTGGTGGCAAATTAACATAAAAATGGGGGGATTCAAGATATCTGATGCATGATCTCGCAATGCTGATGGCTCTGTGGCTTTGGGCAAGTCATTTAATTACTTTGTGCTTTAGCTTAATTTATTATAATAAATATGGGAAGTTGAAATGGAAACATGATATGATATAGCGTATCTACTCCCGGAGTCCTAGACCCACGTTTTAGCTCTGTTGCTTAGTAGATATTTGACACTGGACTGGTTAGGTTAACCTTTTGAATCTCAGTTTGCTCAGCTAGAACATGGCAATCGTAACAATAGCCTTGCCTTAGGATTGATGTGATGATTAAGAGAATGCATATAGAATGCCTAACACGGTGCTAGCTCATACTGCATACCAATAAATATTATTATTGGCGGTGGTGTTGCTATTATTACATCATTTTTATTACACAAAGATACAGTGAAGGGTTAGGATTGCTTTTCAGAATGGGTGGCTTTGAGTGGGATTTTGATCAGTGGGAAATTGCAAGAGTATGAAGCAAGTTGGCCAGAAATGTGAAGGTGGGAACGTAGAAGACTTGTCAGTGAATGGTGGAGGCAGACTGGTGCGGCTGGGACAGAAAGCATGTGGGGGTTGTGTTGTGAGACCAGACCGGAAAGGGGTGTCGGGGTGAAAATGGGAGGGATGCGATTGGCCATTGGGGTAGTTCACACTTTGTTCTGTTCTGTGCATGATGTGACAGGTTTAAGGTTTGTGAGAAGGAGAGTGACATGATCACACCTGTGTTTTACGGTGATACCCCGTACATATTACACAGATAGGCTTAGAATAAGGATGGATGCTGGGGGGGCAGCTAGGGACTGATTTTAATAGACAAACTGAAAAAGAAATGACTTAAAGAAGGCAGTGGGAAAAGAGAAAGGACACATTTAGACATAAGTTATTATTGAATTAATGACAAGGAATCTTTTCACTTTTTCTTTTGAATTAAATTCTTAGAAACTAAAATAGAGCACAAACATTTAAAAACAGCATCAGTAATAAAGAACATAAAAGCAGCATTTAGTGAGGTATGTCAGTTTGCTGTTGTTGTGTAATACACTATCCAAAACTTAGTGGCTTAAAACGGCAGCCCTTTACTATTTCTCAAAAGCCTAGGAGTCAACTGGACAATTGTCCTGGTCTCAGCACCACTCACTCCTGTAGGCTTTGGGTTGGGCTGAGTTCTCTCATGTCTAAGTGTTAGCTGAATACAGGCTGGTCTAAGATGACGCCAGCTGGGACAGGTGGGCTCTTCACCATGTAGTTTCTCATCCTCCATCAGGCTGGCCCAGGCTGATTCTCAAATCATGGTGGGCTTCCAAGAAAGAAAGCAAAAATGCGCCAAGCCTCTTGAGGTCAAAGCTGAGAACTAGCATAGTGACACTTCTTCCACTTCATATTGACCAATATCAATGAGTCATGAGGCAAGTTCATTTCAAGGGGTAAGGAAATAGATTCTACCTCTTGATGGGAGGAACTTACAGTCCTGTGAAGGAGTGGTTCCAGGGAGGCCATCAATCCAAGCCATTGGTACATTCAGTCTATCACATGGGGACAGCTCAAATTGAACTATTTTGTTCACATCACAAATGTTTGTTGAGCACTTACTATATACTAGTCACTACTCCAGACCTTTCCTGCCTTCAGGAAGTTTCCTACTGAGCAGAGAGACAGACATCTACGTTCCCAGTTAGGACACAAAGGGATATATATGTTCTCTGTTAGTTATGCATTTAGTCCTGCCTTCCCCTTACCTGCTAAGGTGCAAGTTCTGAGGATATTGACCCCTCAGGCTCAGCCTCTCCTAGTTCTTGAGCTAATCTACATCAAATCTTACCAGCAGATTCTAGAGTTTTGCTGCTTGGAGGGAGCTTCTTTGTTTATTTAAAGTAATTTTATTTCATTTTGTTTTGATCATTTGCTTCATTAGAGTGGAACATATTTTGTTTCATGGAAGAGCCCAAAGACCTTCACTGTCTCTCCAGGTATTCACAGACTTCAGTCAACTACCTTTGTCCATGTGCCCCAGATTTGTGTTCCTAGATCATGGTGTCTTAATTACGATGGTGGTTTAGCTTTGGGAATATTTCTGTGTTAACACCACCTAATTCTGCCTGTTGCTTGGAATAAAGGGCTGCATTTCACCCTACTGCCTATCTGTGGTTCTCTAAAAATCCATTCATGTTGGTATTCCTCTAGTCCTATATTTTAGAGATCAGTAGAATGTCTGCAACTCATTACATAGGGAATCCTTTTGCCTATCAGCAGAGAGTAGGTGTTGTGCATGGAATCACTAACTTATTCTCTTCTTTATCCCTGGTGGATGAGACTTCGATTTTATTGTATCCTGCCCTTTTGATTACTGGAGTGGAGGAAGGATGAGCTGACCTGGGAGATCTGAATGAATTTTCAGTAAAGGCATTGAGTAAAGTGCAGTTCTTCCTGTTTTTTGGTGGCATATTATAAACTTGTATGATTTCTATATTATTTAAGTTAGACATTGATTAGACAAATAATAGTTTTGTTATATTAATCGTATTTTTAAAATTTCCCACCTGGTCCCTGGGAAAATTTGGCTGCTTTTGAGAATCACAGGATCCTTGAGTGAAGTCATTGGTACTCTCTAAGTGTGGGAGAGCTCTGAGTGCTCACACAATATCTATCTATCTATCCCTTCCTGTGAGTACTGGACAGATCCATTTTCTCCATCTCCTTAGACTAAAGGATGGACGCCTTCCATGTCTCTACCTTCAGAGTTTCTGGCTTGCTGATGAGCTGCAGCTTTGACCTTTAGTGGGGAGATATTATGAGGCTAGGAGTGTGATGGGAGAATAAAAACATGTGGGTGGTGACTCAGGTCTAGAGCAAAGGGCCTCCGAAGTTGGATTCACCAAAGTGAAAGATAGCTCAAGAGTGATGTACAAAGTGAAACTATGAAGTAGTGAGGATACTTTTTTCTCAAATCTTCAAGAAATGAGTCTCATTACATTATTGTCAGAAAGGGAGCCACATTGAATCATCTATTTTAAAGTTGGAAGAACTGAGAGATAATCTAGAATTCTTTTTGTATTTTATTGTAGCTTCAACTCAAAGACAAAAATGATATCTTACAATCTGACAAATTTATCCCTTGAGAGGAGGAAAAGCATAATTCTGTTCATAATCTCAATGGCAAAGATCATCTGAATATAGAAGAGGAACATTTTCTCGCAAACTACTTAGAAATGTTGACAGTCACGGAAGCCTAGTCTCTGGTTGCTACCAGGAGAGTGAGTGAGTGAGAGTGAGTGAGTGTGTGTGTGTGTGTGTGTGTGTGTGTGTACCTCAAGCTTCCCCTGTGCTTCCTTTCCCCTGTGTCTCCAACGTAAGTAGGAAAACTAAAAACGATTCATTTTTCTCTGTAGCCTGTTTCTTTCCCTCAACAGACCTGCTGACTGGCCTATGCTTTCTAATTATGGAAAAGTGAAGCCTATTTCATCAACTCAAATTCTGACCCTGTTTTACGTTTAGCCTCACTAGCTCAAAGTCCAGCACATAACTCTGTTGACATAATTGATCCACAGACACTGAAGAGCTCAGGTGTGACTCTAGTAATAACATACTCTATGATGGGGGTACGTATGTGTAATTACCTCACATTTATGTTACAGTGTCAGACCGAACTGACTCAGTTTGTTCACATTTTACTACATAGATACCATATTAATAGAGTCTCTGAAGGAAACTTAAAGGTCATTCAGTTCAACATCTCACTCAACGCAGGAATCCCTGACAGGTGGCCCTGAGCTCTTTATGTTTGGAAAACGTTGGAACATTTTTGGCGGCGGGGAACTTACTTGGATGACCAAGAGAATCCATTTCATTCAGATGTGAAAGATTTTCTTTATAGTGAGACAGAATCTCCTGTGCTATAACTGCCATTTTGAGGGTCCTGTTCTCCCCTCTCGAGTTACTTTCACTATTTTGTCCATGTGGCTGCCTTCGGGTATGATAAGTTATGATAACTCTCAGGCAGTCCCTGAGTTTTTTTTCCTTCAAACTAAAAAGCCTCAATTTCTTCACCTCGTTCTCAAGTTCAATTGTTGTCATATGTTTCATGCTGGACATTGGATCTAAGTACCAATGATCAGTTCATCCCGGTGTTCTGTTTACTGTCGAATCCAGTAGAATGATCGTCTCCCTTGTTCGGTATGCTGTTCTTCTATTAAAGTAGCTTAAGATTGTATTAGTTGCTTCAACAGCCTGGTTTCTCAAGTTCATAATTATCTGAGATCCAAAGTAAGCCAAGCCTTCCCCATGCTCTTCGTGGAGTTGGGTTTTAAATGTAACCCAGTTCAGTACCATTTGCTGAAGCTGATCTCAACTTTTTAGCCTGCCATATATTTTTGAAGTTTGATTCTTTCCTCTGTTGTCATGTGCATATTTTATAAATTTGTTGAAGCATTCTTCTCCCGGCATGCTAACTAACGCCAGACTCAGTAAGGATCCTTTGGTTATCCTATCTAGAGATACCCCTTTAAGCTATTTTTCCATCTTTTCACCAGGATTTCATAAGGGCCATTATTGAGTGTCATGCTGAAATATTTAGCCACATCTGTGATCAGGACCTATTTCTTCTTGGGAAAAATAAAGTATAGGTGCATACTATGTGAAGTGGCTTCCACGGTTTTTCTTCCATTTGCGAATTTCATAAACCATACCACTTACCTATGTAAACATCTTTTATATTTTGCGGCAAAGTTGCTCTTACAACACCTTTTCTGAGCCTTGAAGAAAATCCATTTTTCTCTACAAATCATATCCTACAACCTAGATCTGCAAATATTCTTGCTCTTAGATTAGTTCTGACTCTTGGCTTTTGACTTTCTCCTCTATAAATTTTCCTGCCCTCTAATTTTATAAACTCTTGCTCTCTGTTAACAATTTCACCCTTAATAAAACTGAGTTCTTTAGCTTTCCTTCCCTCCATTCTATGTACTATCCCAACTTTCCAGTCATTAATATTCCCATTTCTCCTGGCATATACAGGATTTTTTTTTTTAAGAGTTTTGGGAAACCTGGTGCATCTGCCATTTATTGTTGAAATGAAGCCATGACTGGATGGATACAGCACCTGCTTAAAGGCCACATAAATAACATTCTGTAATATTTGGGAGGGTAAATCATGGTAAATGCTTTTCTTTGGCTAAACCGCCATGAAATACTGGCTGGAATTCAGGCATAGAGATAGAAGCTGCTTACATAAATGAGGAGACTGATTTAAAAAGCAGCTCTGTGGTGATTAAGGATTCAGACGCCAGATAAATAAAAATTGTACCTCTCACTGTTTCTGTGCTTGGGCTGCACTGGGCTAAATTCACTTTTGCGTTACCTTTGGTATGTTAGGCCAGGATAGGCATCATTTAATCAGTTAAGGACATGGGACCATTCTAAGTCATTATTTCTCCAACTGGAAAAAGGCAGTGACTGGGCAACAAGTTCTTAGAGAAGTTCCTAGATGTGGTGACATCAGTTCTCTTGGATATTGAATACAAAATTGGAAAACGGATAGTAATATTGGGAGACGCAATAGCAAAGTAATGCTGGTGATAACAGCAGCGGACATTTATGGAAGTCTTATTATATTCCAGGAATTGTCCCTTCTCACTGAATTTCTCATAACAATCTTATGAGGTGTATACTATTATTATCACCTTTTGACAGGAGGAAAATTGAGGCACAGAGATGTTATTTACCCAAGATGAAGCAGCTCAGAAGTGGCGGAGCTCTAAGTAGCTGAGTTAGGCAGTCTGGCTCTAAAGCTGTGCTGTCCCACAGTAGCCCACTGGCTACATGTATCAGTTGACCACTTCAAATGTGGCTAGTCTGAATGGAGATGTGTTGTGTGTACAAAAGATACACTGGGGACAGAAGGCTTTATATGAACAAAAGGATGTGAATCATCCCAATAATTTTTTAAAAAAGATTTTATTTATTTATTTGACAGAGAGAGAGAGATAGCCAGTGAAAGAGGGAACACAGGCAGGGGAGTGGCAGAGGAAGAAGCAGGCTCCCAGCAGAGGAGCCCGATGCGAAGCTCGATCCCAGGACTCTGGGATCATGCCCTGAGCCGAAGGCAGATGCTTAATGACTGAGCCACCCAGGCGCCCCATCCTAATAATTTTTATATTGCTTATGCATTAAAATATTGTTTCGACTGTATTGAGTTAAATAAAATATGAAAACTAAGTTTACCTGCTTCTTGTTACTTATTTTATTGTGTTTATTCGGCAGTTTAAAACTACATATGTGGCTCAAGTTATATTTCTGTTGGATGGTGCCATTCTAGAATTAGCGCTCAAGGACTGCTATGTAGCAACAAACAGATACACAGACTTGAGTGTTGTAATATCCATAAAGTTAACGAGGAATGAAGAAAGTTACAGAGCAGAGCAGTTTGTAAGTTGTATTGGGTCCTGTAAGGATGGGAGGATATATTATATCTGGAAACTGAAAAGGATACGGAGTCAATGTGGGTAACTGGGAAGGGGTTTATTCCTCCCTGAAATTAAAAGAAACTATTTGGTCAAGAATGAATTGGTTTCCTAGAAATCAGAAAATCTCAGAGCACTTGTCTTGGATCAAAATATATAAAACCAAAGTAAATGAGCAAGTCAAGGGCAGGATAACCTAAAATAATGGGTTTGGGGTGATTTTATGACAAGGAAGACTGGGGAGAGATGGAGCAACATTTTCAGTTAAATAAAATGGGATCGAGTAAGATGATTCTTGATGAGCTGCTGGACTCAGTTTCAGCTAGTGAGCACCAGTGTGGCTGAACAGTCTTTAAACTATGGAACTTCTTTTATACTATTTGGTAATAGATGATGTATGATAAAGCGTAGTTGCTCTGAAGCCTGTGAGTACACCAGTCCTTCCTCCAGGCTTTCCCACAGTCAGCATAAAGGGCTAATACCTGACAGACCAAGGGCCCAAGACCCTGCTCTGTCCCTAGGGCCACCTTTAGTCCTGGTTGGCTGGTGAAGGTACCGATTGTTAAATATTTTGAATATTATCCATGCTTCAGGAAAACTATAACCTGTAACTTCTCTAATTTCATATAGTTTGCACCCTCATGTAATATAATCAGAGGAAGCTGTATTCTCCAGAACATTTTTCAGAGAGAATAATATATTCTTCAGAAGAAACAACTTGAAAAACCCATCTGGGGTGGAAGTTGAGTTTCAGGGATTTCAGAGTGGAAGAAAAGGTTCTGCTTGATATAGTAAGAGATTAATGAGCAAGGTATAAATAAAAACATCTCCAAAAATCTCCAAGCATAGGAGGGTGATAGAGGAAGAGGCGGGAGAGCAAGAGTGTGGAAGTCCCCTCTGGCAATCAATGCGGCCCGTCCCTAGTTCTGTCCAAATCTTACATGAAAGCACTAAGCTCACAGGATGGATGAAAGAGGTAGATTTTTTCCCCCTTTATACAGAAACCAGTTAAGTCTGGACTTGATATTTAACCGGCTGGGTGGAACAGTAGCAGACAATCATGACAGACATAGCAACTTGAGAGAGACTGAGAAGAAAGTATACGCCAGTGGGGTTGGATGTAAGAAGTTAGGAAAGATTTTTCGACTATTCTGGTCTAAGAATTGATATTTGGACCAAAGTCAATAAGACTGCCCAAGAGTAGGAGGCACCACCTGACATGTGGGCTACAAGCACATACTTAGCTCCTTAAATATCTGTTGCATATATTCTGTATTCTGAATATCAGCATTCTTTGAGGAAGGGTAACAAAGGAGAAAGGCGAACAAGACTTTGGAGGAGAAATTTCCCCAGGAGCCAGTGATGGAAAGGCACCGAACCATGTGGCACCTTCTCCTGTTTAATTTTCAGACTCCACATTTCCTACCTCTAAGTCCAAACTCCACAAGCAGAATTCCCAGTTTCCTTCTTATAAAATGGGAATACCACTTACGTGAAGAAAAATATATGTGACTAATAAATGTGAAAAATGTTTAGCCTCCCTCTGATGAAAAATATGGAAATTAAACCAACAATGACATATCATTTTTCACTGACCAAATTGGCAAAAATGTTAAAGACTGTATTAACTGTGGAGTATAGTGAGATCAGCACTTTCATACCGTGCTTACAAGAGTGTGAAACAATATGACATTTTTGGAAAACAATGTGTAAAAATGTATTAATGACTTTTAAAAAGTTAATATCCCTGACTGATTCTTTCCTAATTCTACTTCTAAGAGACTGGCTTTGTGACATCAGATATGCAGACAGAGAAGCAGAAACAAATATATCCCTCGCAGTACTGTTTACTAAGCACTTAATGTGTCTACTACTACACAAGTACTTCACAGGTATCATCTGATTTAGCCTATGAGTCAGGTGCACTGCTGACCCATTTTGCAGGTAAGGAAGCCATGGCAAGAGAGGCTTAGTAACTTGCGTAAGGTAACAAATAGCCTGTAGGTGGTAGAGTTCTGTTCCAACCTAGACAATTTACCACAGGGCTCCTGCAGTGGAGGGCTTTCCTATTATATTATTTTACTGTTTACTTTTTGCTCCTCTGCCAGACCATGAAAGCTTAGGCAAGAAGCTCCTGTCTCTGTCCCCAGCCTCTCATCTAGTGTCTGGTGTTTATGAGGTCCTTGATAAATATCTGCTGGAGGAACAACCTAATAGAACCTTTACTATCTTCAGAGCTAACTCCCCACTTACTTACACTTCAGCTGTTCCCACTATAAGAATTGGCTTCTCACCCTGCAAATAACTGGTAATAATCACCACCACCACCACCACCATCATCATCTTACCTCTCCTCCATGAAAATGTTCCTGATTCCTGCTCACAGGGGATGCTTTTACTTCTAAGCACCATGACATTTATTTTCATTCGCTTTGTGATAATGACATTATACTTGCATTATTGTTGTTTGCATGTTCCAGGTGTCAGAACTGCAGACTCTTTTCCATAAGGGATAGCTTCCCATACATTTTGCATCCTCCTTAGTGTTTAGGAAAGGGTCTTCCAAGGAGTGTGTGTTCAGGAATAACTAAATGCATGTTATGTCTTCAGAAGTAAGTATTTAAGGTTAGACTGTTCA
The DNA here is from genome assembly GCF_017311325.1 of Ursus maritimus. Lineage (NCBI taxonomy): Eukaryota > Metazoa > Chordata > Mammalia > Carnivora > Ursidae > Ursus > Ursus maritimus. Next base: position 13,306,140 of record NW_024425119.1, on the reverse strand, counting down.
TAAAACACATTCCCCAACTAGAGCTCTTGATAAAAAGACTTTAGCAAAGCATTGCTTTATTAGCTCTATTGTATAAATTTATAATTTCTAAATTATATGTACTCTTACTTTGTACATTTGACCTTGCAAGATTAGTAACCCAGTGGGTGTTAATCCCTTCTGCTAGGCCCCCGTCCTCCAATTAAGGCCTATAAGATCAGACTAAATGCCTGTTCTAGACTCAACAATTTCATTATTCTCATCCATATTACTCCTAATTTCTATCCCAGGTATGAGTGTTCTCTGATCAAGTTGGCTTGAACCCACATTGAGCTAATGAGCCGTAATTAACCCACCTGGATGTTTACCTTTCATCTCATTACACTTCTGTTTTTTCACTTTTTTATAAAAACTCACTTGCAAAATTAACTAAATTGGGCCCAAAGTGGTTCTATCTTTATCTAATGTGCGTAACTGGTTTGCTACTCATTTGTACCAGTCATCAGCTTGGGTAAAAAGAAGGGTCACATCTTTTGGTTTTTGATTTGCTGTTAAAACTCTCTCCTAAATTAACAGGAAAAACAATTTCACCCTTTGAAGGTCTCCCTAATATCCATGCCAGATTTCTCAAGAACGCTAAGAGTTTACTTAGGCCATGGTTCAGCCTGATTCTAGACCTCAGATGGAAAGAGAACTGCACATTCTGAGCAATCTACTGGTAGACCTTGACTTTTTTTTTTTTCTCCTAGTTTGTCTTTGGCTTGCAATATTTCAGGTTGTATTCATTTTCTCCTTCACTGATCCCAAGATAGGTCCACTCTTCTGGGATGTTTATGTCTGGAAGGACTTCCAGAATCAGCCCTATACTGTGTTGAAACTGGTCCTCCTTCGTGAACTTCTAATTCTTTACATAGAGGTGGGTTCATATTGCAGATGCCCCATTATCTCATGGAGGAGTCCCTCATTTTCCTTTTCTGTCAGTTGTCTCAGTTGAACTATATCAATCTACAGAAGAGTTTCTAGTAATTTTGAAGAAGTTTGAACCTTCGAACTCCCAATAGGATCTTTGACTCCTTATTACTTCCCCCACCTCTTCTCCAGAGATCAGTGTTGTCCATACCAAGAATGATACTTTTGCTATGCTCTGAAAGTCTTTTACTTCTCCCCAAGGAGAGGATGTGTTTATTAGTCTTTGGGTGCTTGTGGGAAGATGCAGACTTTTTTTCCAAAGCGATTCTCTGTGTCCACCTTGATGAAGAAGCAGCCAACCACTATTACTAATGTTACGTTCGTTCTATGTCACCATGACCTGCTTCATGTATTTAACAGATGTGTATTCTCTATGTATAGATCTTTCTGTGTTGACTCCCTTCTGCCTTTTTTTGCACATGTACACACAGTGCAGGTGTATGCACACACAAAGTCACAACTGAGAGCATTAGCTATTTCAGATAATGTAACAATTGAATTTGGGAAAAACAAGGAAAATTCGGGCCTTTGAATAAAGAAAATTTTGTCTCTTTCATAGAGCCTTGTGGTTTCTATATGGCTAAATGGGAAGGAATTTGTGAAGTTTGTGGTTGGGAGTCTGTGCCTGCGGATGGGAATGTGGGAACACTGGTCACTTCTGCAGTTCTAACCATCCAATTCCAACCCAGCACCCCCACTGGACTCCAGCTGTTCAAGGGTTCCTACTATTCTAGTCTTCGAGCGTGAAATTTCCTCACAACTGTAATCAGTGACATCACTGGGTCCCTTCCAGAGAATGGACCTGAGATTGTTTATTTTACCATTGAGGGTTGGTAAGAATAGAGTTTGAGATTTTGCTAAATGAGAATACATTAGGTACAGAGCCGGGGGTGGTTTTGATGAGGAGGAATAGTGTTGGTGAGTTCGTGATTATTTTTGTAGATCTGTGAAGATATTTAGAAATTAGTTGATTTGTAAAAGAAAAAACAAATCTGTTGCAAGGCTGTTGTGCTGCCTGTGATAGAAATGTACTGTCTTAAATGATCTGGATATTTAGAATTTAAACTTACTATTTCTGCTTATCTCCTCTAACTCTTAGTTCAAGTATTCTGTGTGTAGATTGTTCTTACATATTTGGAAAGGGACAACTTAGGAACGCATGCTGTTCTGGGTTGTACTGAGGGTCCAGTCAAACTCGGAAGCTGTATTTAATCAAATAGAACAGATACTTGGACAATAAGGCCCATAAAAAGGATGATGAATTTGTCAACCAGTCTGTAAATATGTACAAAATAAAACTTTTCCTTGCTTATATTTTTAGCCATCATGTGTGGGGAGTAGAGTCATGCTTCATGTGTCTGAAAATTGACTGTGTGTCAGGCACTGTGCTAGGCAGCGTCCTTTGTATTGCCTCATCTGATCCTCTTTACAATGCTATAAATTGAGAATTAGCACTTTTATTTTCTAGAAGGAAGTAGTGGTTGGATAAATGAAGTAACTCTCTAAGATCACACACCTAAGAAGTATCTAGATTTGAATATGAATTTTTTATAATAATTTTTATTATATTATGTTAGTCACCATACAGTATATCCCTAGTTTTTGATATAAAGTTCCATGATTCATTACTTGCATATAACACCCAGTGCACCATACAATACGTGCCCTCCTTAATACCCATCACCAGCCTATCCCATTCCCCCACCCCCCTCCCCTCTGAAGCCCTCAGTTTGTTTCCCAGAGTCCATAGTCTCTCATGGTTCATTCCCCCTTCTGTTTACCCGCCCCCCTTTCTCCTTCTTCCCTTTCTTCTCCTACCGATCTTCCTACTTCTTATGTTCCATAAATGAGTGAAACCATACGATAATTGTCTTTCTCTGCTTGACTTATTTTGCTTAGCATTATCTCCTCCAGTCCCATCCATGAATTTTTTTTATTCCAAATCCAGTTCTTTTTCCATAGCCCAAATGTGCTGCTTCTCTTACTTTCTGTTTTTTTTAAACCTTGACTTCCTAGTAATCTTTTTATTTATTTATTTTTAAAAAGATTTTATTTATTTATTTGAGAGAGAGTGAGAGAGCACAAGTGATGGGGAGGGGCAAAGGGAGAGGGAGAAGCACACTCCCCACTGAGCAGGGAACCCACTGTGAGGGCTTGATCGCAGGACCCCAAGATCATGACCTGAGCCAAACGTAGACGTTTAGCTGACTGAGCCACCCAGGTGCCCCAGTAAGTCTTCCTTTTAAAACCTTGTAAGTTTATGCCTAAGAAAGGGATATGTTTTTGTTCGTATCTGTTGCATATCTTGCCAAAGGGAATAGTTTTTAATCTCCAAGTAGACTCGAAAGCATCAAGTAAATTATTTGACTTCCCCTCCAAGTGAATTTTACCGACTTGCTGTGCCAAGTTCTGTGTTAGGCATTTGTTACATACTAAACAAACACCAGTGGCTGGATAGATGAAAGAAGATGTGAGAATGTTGTCAGTGTGTACTCTTGCCCTTTCAGGGATATGCCTGAGAAGTTGGGAGCTTTGCACAAAGCTCTGGTTGCAAGCTTTGTGTTGAAATGGTAATCCTAAAGGCTAAGTTAAAGTTTACTTGACCTTTAATCTCAGTGCTAAAAAACACTGTAACCTTCTTATACACCACAAATTTCAGTGAAATCTATTATACATGTCAGAAACGAGTCTTTCTGACAATTACTCAACCACCATTGCACAGAGGGTAAACTTAATATTTTACCTTGTTATTTCCTGATACCCTCAGAATGAGCCAAATTTGGTCAAAGTCAATGAACATTCAGTTCTTTTGAAGTGATCATGGACAGACAGGTCCATATAAGATGCCTGGGAGTTCAGAAGACAACGCACTAAGTTTGACGCTTAGAGCCAGGTCCTCCATCCTAAACTCAAAAGGAAGTGGGAAATGAACTGATTTGAACAGAGTACAGAGCAGCTGTAGGTACAATGAGGAAAAGTTGAAGATTGTGATGAATTTAGTTTTGTTCAGGGTGTACTGAAAATGGTACTGGAGAAAGAAGGGCAAGGTGGGAATAATTTCATTTCTTGCAACCGTGGGGAATGAGATGTAGTTAATATTGTAGAAAGCAGGATCCATATGCAGATCAACAGAAATTCAAACAAAATAGAAGTTCAGATAAAATAAATAGCTCCTTTCCTGAACTGTTACGAGTTGGCCTGATGTTGCAGGAAGAGCCTTCCACAAAGCCCAGTAGACTGTGTGTGGGTCCTGGTGGCCTTGGAGCACATGGAGGTGGCTGTCTCATCACTGTGTTATGTGGCTCTGCTCATTTTCAACGTACGTGTACAATCTGCATATAATCTGTGGTACCTGACATCATCCGCCAGCTTTTTTTCTTTATTTTGGGGGCACATTTGCAAGCAACTTCTTAACCCTTTCAATGCGTGTGAAAGGGATATAGTTTTGTTATTAAGCATCTTACGTAGCTTGCTAGAGCAAACATTCTTTATCTCCAAGGATACTACAAGCCATCAAGTAAATCATTAGACTTTATCTACAAGTGAGTTGTACTGACATGCTGTGCCCAGTTCTATGTTAGCCCTGTCTTACGTACTGAACTAACACCAATAAGAAGGGCCTTGGGGGCAGGGTCTTATGTGAATCCCTTGATTACTAGAGGGAACTCTGTGCAGCCACCTTTTCTGCTCCAGTAGTCTCAGGCTAGGCACTGCTTCTCACCAAGGTAAAGGTCATCTAGGAAGATATCTTCCCTATGAAAGTGGAAAACTGTAGAATAAATTCTAAGCCCGAAAGATATAAAGCAAGAACATAGTAACTCATGGCAGCTTTTTTATTTTTAGTTAGGCTCTTTTGATTGGGAGGAGCAAAGACCAACTAAATTGTTTCAGAAAGAAGGAAAAAACCACACAAACCAAACAAAAACAAAATACAGGGGAATTTATTGGGAGCTGTTCATGAAAAGAGCTGGAAAGCTGTGAGGAACTAAGACCACTCCAGGCTGGTTACCTGCTGGGTCTCTCTTGAAGACATCTGGTCTGTATTTTAAAGTCTTTCTGATTCTCACATGACTTCTACTTCAGGCTTCCTCTGCCATCCCATAGCTTCTGTTTTCTCATTGTTTCACAGTGCTCATGACCTTGCTTTGTCATGGACCCTCATCTAGTTCATGTTATACATAAAAGACCCGCCCATGCTTTCCTGGGTTTTGGTTCAGATTCCTGAGAGAGACAGAGAGTCTGATGAGCTGGGCTTTTCTTTTCAGATCAGGCCCAGACTGCTTAGGGACAGGCTGCTTCCTGGACAGGCATCCACTCCTGGTGAATAGTACTTGTGCTGTGCAAAGAGAAGCTGAGCCTGGGGGCAGGGGAGGTTAATCTAAAAGAAAAATTAGGCGTGATTGATATACTCCATGACATATCAAAGAAGGAGGCTTAACTGTGCCTCTAGAAGTTACTCACTGAGCAACATGGAAACCCTCTTCTAGAATATATTTAATAAATAAAGCCAATTATGTATCTGAAAAATTTTACTATGACCAACGCGGGAGATCTTTGCCTTTATGTGAAGGAGAAGAGAGAGAACCTGCAAGTTACTCTCAGGATTAAGAAGTTGAGAAAATTAAGGAGAGATGAATTTACCTTTCATCACCAAAGTTCCTTACTGAGCTTCTGCACTCACTGAGCTCTTGAGGACATTGTGTCCCACCCCTTTTACACTTGGAAGGACCTCTGGGTCAGATTGTGTCCTCTTTTTTTTGGGAAAAATGGTGAGAAACTGTGTTACTGTGATATTACTCAGGAATGCCGTTGCTGCTGTATATCCATTCAATTTCATGAGGCCAAGAATAAGAGATCTTAGAATATACATTTGCTTTATCAGTAAGAAAGTAAGAAAAAAAAGAATATCATGCTTTCTTAATAGACTTGGAGGCAGTTTTGAGAACTGATAGCATCTAGTAGTCATCTATGTATTTTTAAGTGAATAGGGCACAGGAACTAACAAGTTGAACTCGAGAAAGTTTGGTATCAGGATGCTTTTGTGAGTTGCTTGGATTTAAATTTGCAATCCTAAGTCATCTCTACGTAAGGAACACTAAAGTGATTGACCTCTTGACCAATGTGCACAATTACTGAAAACTATTAGATAGGCAAGGGGGAAGAAATCAGTGTCAAGAAAACAAATACACTGAGAGAAGGGAAAGACTAGGAATTATCATTCCCCTGGCTTTTCTGGAGGAACGCTGAACAGAAATCTTAACAAAATCAATTTGGAATTATTTGGAGAGAAGAAAGTTTTTTAACTGGATAGCCTGACTTCATAAAGGACAAGTCCTGTCATACTAATCCAATCTTCTGAGATGAAAATGAAAGGCTGGATAGATCAAGCAGATAGATTTATATATAATTCATTTAGACTGTAGAGTGCTGTGGATATGATACCGTACGGTATGTCCATCAACCCCTGCATGCCGCCTGAGATAGTGGACATCAGACGCTCATCATCCACCTGAGGACAAATCTAAGGCTGAGTTCAAGGCCAGTGTTACTTATATTTCTATCCACAGTCGTATTTGGATTGAAATGCATGGGTGTTTAATTTGCTGACTGCACAGAGCTAGTGGGAGAATTGGCAGGGAGAGAGATAAGTACAAAAGAGCTTAGGAAATAAAACCGTCTAGCCGTACTGCCCTCTGTTCTCATCATTCCGTGATGTATTCTGAAACTCCTGTGATCACTTAACTTAGGAAGGTCATCGATTATTTGGTATATTTTGTTCTTATCTTCCAATCAGCTCACACTAAGGATGAGGATGATGACTTACACTTCATTTCTACCTCCCATAGCACCTGATAGGTATTTAATATATGTTTGATTGATTAACAAACAATTAATAAGATCACAGAGAACAGATTGTATGATGTCCAGTAGAAGGATACTGTAGGATAATAACACGCATCAAATCTGTCACTTGTTAACAGTACCCATGTGCCAGTGAATGGATGCATAGGAGTGAAGCTTAAGGAGCTCATGAAAATAATCTGTATTACTAGGAGAAGGTAGAATTTAACTAGATGACTGTGATCATTCATTCTGTGATTTACAAAATAGGAAGTGTAGATGGTTCAGATGTAGCTTACAGAGACGATTAAAGGAAGCTTGAAGATGTATGGTGCAGTGGTTGAATGTGTGCATTCTGAAGTCACACCTAGCCAGATTTTCAAACCAACAGTAACTTTGGGTGAGTTACTTAATGTCTCCAAAGCTCACTTTTTCTATTGGTGAAATGGAGGGTAACAGGGCTTACTTCACAGGGATGTGAGAATTAATTGACCTAATACATGAATAGTATCTAATACACTATAAGTGACCCAGTAAGTATTGTAATAGATGAAGCAAGCCATCATCTATCTTGAAATCAGTTTGATTTAGTTCCATAAAAATTCTGAAGGCCTAATACATGCCTTTCATCAAGGAAAGCATGAGAGTCAAAGGGCTTAATCTGCGGCATGATGGAATCAAGATAGACATAGGGAATAATTTCTGAAAGTCAAGATTGCCACTGGTCTAAGTAACTGAGGAAAACTGTGGAATTCTCTTTGAAGACTTGCAAAATAATCTAGTTCTACCTCACATTCTCCCAAACTGGTTTAATCACAGACCTGTCTAAGCTGGACTAGTGTCTTCTCAAGCCACTCTGGTTAATATCTGTTCTTTGAGATCTTGGGTTGGAATTATTTAATGGAGAGTTAAATAAGCTGTGCTTATAAAAGATTAGCATATTGGCACCTTTTAGCAATACTGAATTAATGTCAAAATGTCGTTGCTGAGCCATAAGGATGCCCCCGTTTTGTTAGCATGGATCGGGATTCAGCAGCCAGCTAATGTGAACCTGATAGCTTCAGGTGAATTTCTCTACTGCCAGTTCTAAAGATAATGAGACTGTGTATATAAGACTCATACTTGTCTGGGATGATTCATCCATAGGCAGAAGCCCCACCGTGAAGGATCCAGATTAGAGATTAATAAATGCTACATCTGATTATAACAATGACTCTTTTCCAGAAAGCTCTGCGCTGCTTTCTGTTTGAAATGCCAACCATTTTCTTTTAAAGAGCTTTTTTTTTTTTTTTCCTGCTTGCATGCTCCTGTCAGAGGAAAAGTATTTAGGTGAAATGCTGTGCACTGTAGAAATGCTGGAGACCACTAAATGTGGTTTAAAAACAAATAATCAAACTTCAAAATAAGAATGGGCCATTTGTTTACTTGCCAAGTTCTTATTTGCAGGAAGGATCTCGCCAACTTTGATAGCTCTCTTGAGTGAAGGCTGCTGCTTGTCCTCACTTGGCCAATCTTCCAGAGTGAAGATAAGATATTGACAGCATTTTACCTCCCCAAGACCCCAGAGAGAAGAATGGAAACACTGGTTGGGCTGAGGGTGTAGGCCACTTGGTACATTCCAGTGGGGTCCTTTTCCATTGAACTATAGGACTGTGGGAAAAGGAGGCAAAGAAGGAAAGATCTTCAGATAGGACTGCAGTGTTGACTATAGCAGTGACAAGGTGGTTTCTGGAAATGTTGGCACAGTTGGTACCACTGAGTCACAGGGCACAGGCTGGGCCAGAGGGAGTGACACTTGAGTGAGTTTGAAGCTGCATCTGCTGTATTCTGTACCTTCTAAATCAAGTATTCCTTCTTTGTGTGGGTTAAAAAAAAAAACACACAGGTTGTTTTCAAGGAATCATAGACAAGATTGGGTGGCTAGAAAAATAGTCTTAGTGTGTTTCTCTCTGTAGCAGTTGAGGAGCTGGGTACTGGTTCTAATTCACTGTGTTGTACTCTCAGTGAGACTTATATCCCCATGCCATCCAGAGCATGAGGAAAAGAAAATGAAGAGTAAGCAGTTAGGAACTCTGAACTCTTAAGGGTCCATTTTTAGTGCTAATAACCAGGAGGCATAAATGAAGCATAGCAAAAGTAAGAGTTGAATAAATCTGGAAAAGGAGAGCAATTTTCAGTATAAACTGAAGACAATCTCAAGTCAACTTGGATGCAGCCAGTCAAATACTGGACATGTTCACTCTGTTGAGGCCGTGCATACTGGAATCTGAACAGTGAGTCTAGGGAAGGTCAGAGAGCTGGGAAGACTGGGATAAACCCCACCAGGGGGCTGCCTACCACAGCATGGGGGCCAGCAAGCTCTGAGAGACCTGGTATGATTCAGATTGGTGTGGCTATACAGGGATTTGATATAATAATGTACAAAGCAGCAAACTGTTGGCACTACTAATGTGCTAATCATCTCACTGTTAAAGTCAGGAAAGGGGTGTCAGACCTCAGCTGGCATCTGCAGAAATAGGGAATAGGGGCCAGCATCAGGGATGTTGGCAGTTTTTCAGGGACTGTGTAGAAGAGTTGGAAGTTCTGAGTAGGGAACCTCATCCAAAAGTGATGGAATAAAACTCAGGACCATGAGGAAGACACTTAGTCCTTTGGATTGGACCCATGGTGAGGCTGTTAGGAAGGAAGGCTTCTTCTGGGTGGACATGTCTGTACTCAGCCAGGCTCACATCAGTTGCACCAAATTCTGGGTTTAGAGGAGCCCCATCAGCTCTAGAAGATGTTATAGGTGAGGAGAGTCCTTGGCCAGTCCCAGTTTAAAGATTGGAAGGCATGCCTGGTGGTTCAAGTTCTAAGTCCTACAATTAAGAGAGGCCAAGATAGTCAGGTGCTGACGAGCTCTTGAAGATATGTATATATATATTTAAAATGCCTGTATGCAATTTTATTTTCATTTCTAGAGCCCTTCGAAATGTGTTGCCTCTTTTAGATGGAGGAGCAAATTGGTTTGGGAGATGTGAATAAATTCAAAGCCGCGTTGATTGTGAATAGCCATACTTTTCTGATGTGAGGAAGCAGTGATCAGTTTTCCAATCCAGGGACTTAGGAATACCCATCACTGGATGTTTAGTGCAAAAAGCCTTCTCAGAAAACTTCTTTCTACCATTGGAGACAATGGCTTGTTAACCTGTGCCAAATGAGCATGGTTGGCCCAAATTCTAAATTCAGGGATGCTTTGTCTTCCTATATGGAAAAGGGACAGAAGCACAATAACTCCCTGTTTTCCAGAGATCTCTTGAAAAGACCCATGTGTATGGACATAGTCACTATGTCTAGAACGAGTGCTTTTGTTATTTTCGGCAACAAATGAGGTGCTAACACTCATCACTTGATCAAATACAAAATGCCTTTTCTATCATTCCCCTCCTATGAGCACCTTCCCACTTCTGTACTCCCATTGGTATGTGAATGTGATGTTCTGATCAAATATGTATGAAGAGATGGGAATGTTAATTTATTTGAGACAAATGTCAACATCTTTATTCTGAAAAATGCTGCTAGTATGTCAAGTACTATCACCAGCTTGTATTTAACCCTGTCCTTTCATTAATAATCACAATTCTCTGTAAACTCTACCCCCTTGGCTCAAGTTAAGCGGAAAGACTTTGAAGGCATAGGCAGTTTGGGAGGTAGTTATTTCGTACCTAATACTTTTTTTGTTTTCCCTTGGTTATATTGTTTAGTTTTATGTTGCCTTTCTTTTTATCCTGTTAAATGCCCAGATCGATATTAGTGTTGGCTCCACACCCAGTCTGGGGCTTGAACTCACAACCCTGAGATCAAGAGTCACATGTGCCACCTGAGCCAGCCAGGTGTCCCCCACACTTGATTTTATAAATTCGCCTAAATAAATACAGTCTGATATTGATAATCTTACTGCCTAACAAATACTGCTAGTTTAATATTTACACTATTTTCTTCTCTCTCCATTTCATTTTTTTCCCAACTTTTCCTTCCCCCACCTTCTTCCCTTGCATTCAACCACCGAACTTGATTGTTGCTGAACTTGTCAGCTTGTTCTTTTATAGAAAAGAACCTCTTAATAAAAATACAAGCCAATCCACCTGAGAGTTGTTTTGATGTGCATAATGGAGTAGGCCATAGAAAGGAATTTTAATTTAAGATGAAATGAAATAGCCTTGTTAAGATTTTGGCAGTCCTGATACCTTACAGGGGAGCGCGAACACATTCTAGAAGTTCTCTTAGTACTAGCCAAGCCCTTTGCTCCCTTACTTAATTCTGTAATTCATTTGGGTATACTAGTGAGAGGAACTCTGCCTTTTTATTTTTCCCCTTTTATTTCCCCCTCTGTCTGGCTTATAATAAGCTTTCTTCTTGCTATTATGTTGTCTCTGAGTTCTGGAATGGGAAGAACCTTCTAGGCATTCTCAAAGTGAATACCGTTAGTTTGCTTCTCATCTGTGACTTACACTTAGCAATTGAAGCACATCCAAGAAGGAGACTCAGTCATGGAACAAAATGGGGCAAAATTCAAGGAGAAAGCCAAATTATCTTCTGAAAAAGCAAGTAAGAAAAAGAATGCTGGCTTCTGCAAGAGTTGTTTAGTGTACAGAATTGTTCTTAAACTACCTCAGTCTGCTTGAATTTTTGCTCCTGGGCTTTTGAAAACCCAGAGCGTTCTCCTTTGTGTGCAAAGGTTTAAAAAAGAATGGATCTGGCATTTAGCAGGCAGGAAAGATCCTGATTCTCCACCAGTGAGCTTCCGTCACGTGTCTCAGTCATGATATTTCTGAGTAATGGCAAGGCTGGAGAACATCAGGCATTTTCCCTATCTTGCAAGGCATTGCTCACAAAACTCTGACACTATTCAAAGCCACCCGCAGTAGCTAACACCGGCAGCCTTAGTCACCTGAAAAACCATAGTGTGGAATCAGAATTTCTAGTCCCCAAAGAAGGGAGTTTCTTAGAGTTAGGTGGGGAGAGAACATCCTTCCCCTATTTGGGAGAGAAGAGATTTTGTCCTCCATATTCTGCTTCTACTCTGCTTAGTGTGAAAGAAGAAAAGAAGAAATAGCTAGGAGTAGGTGGGCAGGTGGGCAACCCTCACCTCTCACCCCATCTTAGGGCAGATGGGCAACCTTCCATACTTATTTCCTAAATCTGGTGGTAGTGGAGAAAGTTTTCAGATAGTCTAGCATTTCTAGCCTTTTCTCAAACACAGATCCTCCTAAAGAACTTAATTTAGAAAGGAGAACTCATATACTCATATACTAGGAGGAAGGACTAGAAGGAAAATCAGATTTATTTAATCTGATTCTATGTTAATGTTCTAGCAGGATCCTAATCCCTATGATGTTATGAAGTGCTCAGATTTGAATAATGTAAAAGACTTTGTGATACTAGAAAAACATAATCTCAATTGGAAAGCCAACAAAGGTAAACTGGAATGGAAGATTATCTGGTTGCAACATCAGTTACTACATTTTTAAATTCAAGTAGCATCTACTGAGGCCCTGTTTCAGGTACTGAATTGTGGCAGTGAACAAACAGTGATGATCCTTGCCCTCCTGGTGTTTACACTCTAGTTGGGAAGAGGCAGTAAGTTCATAATAAACATATCAAACTACTCATGTAGTCTGTCAGATGGTGATAAATGCTAAGGCAACAAGAAAAAATGGAGCAGGATAAGGGGTCAGGCAGGCGTTAGTATTCTGTTGTAGGACCAGGATTGGGCTTTGTTGAGAAGTTGAGGTTTTAGCAAAGACTTGAAACAGGTGCATGTGGATACCTGGGTAGCTGGAAGAAGATGGTTCCAGGCAGAGAAAATAGCTAGAATAAAGGTCTGGAGCAGGAGTGTGTATGTTCAAGAGAGATCAGAGTCCCTAGGCAGAGTGAGAGGATGGGAGGATGGGACCCGTGGGGCAGTGGCTGTCCAAATCAAGAGTGTTGGCATTTTCTTTTTAGTGGATTGGGAAGCCATCGAGGGTTTGGGGCAGAAAAAACATCTTATGATTTAATTTTTAAAAGGATCATCCTGCTCCTTTTTTGAGCATGGTTTGTAGGGGGTAAGGGGGCAGAGGCAGGGAGATCAGTTAGCAGGCTGTTATAGTGACTGGCTGAGGGATGTTGGTGGCTCAGACAGAGCTGGTGAAACTAGGTTGGTGTTCTAGACACATTTCGAAGGTCAGCAGTCAAGAGAAAGAGAGGAGTTGGAGCCAGAGGGATTGACTTGCCTTTAACTGAAATGGGAATGGCTGAGTCCAATTGTGGAAATGCTGACCATGTTTCTAAGATATCCAAGTGGACATGCAGAATAGGTAGTTAGATACATAAGTTTGAGGTTTTGGAGCAAGAAATGTGAGAAAGATTGGCATATAAATAGGATTTAAATCAGGAGATGGGATGAGATCTCTGAGGAGGTGAATGTTGATAGAAACAACATGAGGACCAAGGATTGACCCTGGGAGACTCAGCTTTAAAAGGTCAGAGGGAAGAGAAAGAACCAGCAAAGGAGACAGAGGAATAGTAGCCAGTAAGCTAGGAGGAAGGTCAAGAGAATGTGAAGCCCTGGAAACCAAGGAAAGAAAGCCTAGCTAGGAGCCAAGTGATCAGCCATGTCAAATGCTCCTCATAGGTAAAGGATGAGTGCAGGAGTGCTGACAACACCGACTCCATTTTTGGCCCTACGCCTTGCGCCCGCCTCTGACGCACAGGTGGCACCACTTGACATAACTAGTAGAGATCCTCTAGATCTCTATCTAAAGTGGCTCAGATAGAGTCACTTTAGATGACTACCCTGTGATCTCACCACCATGCTCCTCACTCCACGAAAGCTGGGAATTGAGGTCTGGATAGGGGTGGTGAATAGCTGTGTAGAGTTGTGGATCATCCGTCTGCCCATTCCTCTCAGTAACTTACTCTAAACAAAACTCTTGTGTAAATGGTATGGAACGGTTTGCTTTGTGTTTTGGCATTAAGGTGTCTTCTCAGTCTGGAGGGTACGTTAGTGACTCTAACAATGATTGCAGATGGACATTGGACTTGACAATATCAAGGTCACCTCTGCCTTTCACAAGAGGAGTTTTAGTGAAGTTAAAAGTCTGGTTGGAGTTAGTATCATATGGGAGAAGAGGAATTGGAGGAAGTGAGTATAGATGATGTTTTCAAGAAATTTGTGGCAGAGGAGTAAGGAAGGGGCCACTAGTATTTTCTGCTTCTCTGCCTGGCTCCAAGGGGGATGCCCTCACATTTTGTAAAAGAGTGATTTATCTATATCTATATCTATATCTATATCTATATCTATATCTATCTATATCTCTATTCAGGCAGAGCTGATTTCTGTGAGGCCAGTATGTGCCATCAGCATAGAAATTTGGAACAAAAAAAAAAAAAAAAGGAATGAAATTTGAACCAGATGAGACCATCAGTTATTTCAGTAATCTCTCACCCAATAAAGGAACCTTCTTTTTTAATATTAATACAAAGCCATTTTTTTTCATATGCCACCTAGGGATCCAGAGATGAATAAGGCACAGCTCCTGCTCTTGAGAAACATGTTTTTTTAGTGGGAGGAGGGAGGCATATATGCTTCCTGTGTGATAAATATTAAGATAGAGGCACATACAAAGTATTGTAAAAGTACAGGGCAAAGAGAACTAACTTACCTGGGGAAGTTAGGAAAGATGATATGCATGAAAACCTGACACTTGAACTAGACCTTAAAGGTGAGCGTGATGTTTTCCAGGCAGAGTGCTGGGGAGAATCTCTTTATCAAATAATAATCCAGCTCCTGTTCAAATGCTTACAGCAACAGAGAACTCACTACTTTATGAGTTTCATTCCATTCTAAAGAGCTATAATTGTTGCACACCTGTTTCTTCTGTTGAACCGAATAAGGACGTTTAATATTTCTACTCATTAGTCCCAGTTTTCTCCTCTGGAACTAATGGGAAGAGACTTGTCTTCCTGACTTTTAGGTCATTTCTTGTGTTTGAAAATAGATATTATGTTTTCTTTTAAGGCCATCTCTTTTCCGTTTTGAAAGAGGGAACTGAATAGTCTCATGTTGGGTTCCCTGGGAAGCAGACCCTGAGACCAAGGTGAGCATACAGGAGGTTTATTAGGGAGTGCTCTTGAGATCATCTCTATGAAAAGAAAAGATCAGGCAGAAGTGGGCAGAGGGAGAAGTAAAGAAGTGATGTAGTGTTAATGGAAGCTGTAGCCAACCCTGTGGGAAGTTCTGAAAATTGACTGACCCTTCAGAGGTATCTGGAGTCGAGGCAAGAGGACAAGGTCTTTATACTGCATGACAAGCAGTCATTCAGGACAGTTTGTCCTGGAAAGGGGGCATGACTTTGGCCAATCAGCTGGAGAGATTCAATTCCCAGAGCGGTCTGGCAGCTAAAATCTGTTGCCAGGGGCATTATCAGCAGCTGCAGCAGTTAATTTTTTATTTCTGAAGTGGATCTGTAGGGGTTCTGGGTGATGCAGAAGAGGAACCTCACATACTGCTAACTCTATTTTGGAGACCAATAATAGAATGAAAAAGGACTCGTTTTCACTTCTTATTAGAAAGTAAATACCATGAAACACCAAAGTGATGAGGGGTTCAACGTAATGGTTCTAGACTGACGGGGTCTACTGTACAATTGTATCTTCCCTGTGTTAATTATCTCGGTCGTGGTGGCCCTTTGTACACGAATGCTTTAAAGATGCTCAAAAGGCAAGGTGAAGAAGTACATTCATGCAATAAGTGTGACTGGAAATCTTCATCAGGAGATAAAAATGTAAGTGGGGAAGCTGCAAACTGAATTATACCCCTGTCCTTCATCCTAGAAGATGACACTTCTTGTGGTGATCACGATGCAAGCTGGGTGCCTGCAAAGATGGATGCGTGGCCACCAGTCCTTTCCACTCCATGCACACACGAAGATTGCTCTTTGATTTGTGGCTTCGGCCATAATTTGCAAAGCCTGTCACTGCCTGCAACTTATAGTTAGCCCAAAGCTTTGTTGAAAAAGAGCTGTCCCATTCCCAACTGCTGTACAGCAGATTGATGTATCAACTAAATTAATAACACTGGACCACTCATTATACTAGAAAACATTTGCCCAAGCCATAACTCTCTCTCTTGATTTCTGTTTGGCTTCATTAACCTCTTCTTAGTGCCACAGATAAAATAGCCATGTAAGGCATCCTTTATTTAATGAAGGATTGGCAAGATAAAAAGTTGAACGGGGCATCAATGGGAGAGAGGAGTCAGAAAGGATGATTGTGGAGGATGATAGGATTAGTTAGAGGAGGGTATGGAGGGGGTGAGCTGGAGCCATATTAATTTTTCTCTCTTCTTACTTTTACCTTATATTATTGGTTTTCTTCACTTAGTAGCTGGTGATTTCTTTAGGAGCCCATTTATAATTGTGAGAGGGTTTTAAGAGAAGACTAAGAGAGAAGGTGGTAGGGTTGGTATATACTAGGTTGGTTTTCTTTTAAATTAATTTTCATTAGCATGGGCTCATTTACTATGGACCCTCATGGTTTATCTCTCAGGGCCATCTCTCCCTGTGTATTTGAACCAGCTGTGGTCTCACAATAGATGGAGAGTTGTGGATATTCAAGAACCTCCTTGTGATAAGATATGTTCCCTTATTATAGAAAATGGGTTGAAGTCCTTTGTTTACACTTGGGATTCCTTTCACCCGTAGCCTGTACATTTTAAGGTATATTTGGAAGCTTTTGTCACTTTGTTATATCCACTAGGTTTTGCGAAAACTCAGGTTGAAAAAGGGAATTTTGGGACTCCTCAAATGAAATGTTCGGAAGTAACAGGAAAATAAATAGCTTTTTCTCTAAAGCCTTTCTGGGCAGCGAGGTGTGGGGGGGGCTTCTGTCGCTGGCTTTCCCTTCCTGCTGTGGTTCTCTGTAGACCTCTGACAAGTCTTGGAATAATTAAACTTTGTTGTCCTGGAATCCCGCTATAATCCTATAACCTAAGGACAAAGCCAGTATTACCTGAAGAAATGCACTTGCGTTGTAGTAGGAGACCAGGGGCAGGTGGGTCAGGGGGCAGGGGCTGGCCGCAGTTCAGAATAAGCACACATGAAGTCCTTATTTTATTCTGAATGAATTCCCACTCCTCCCCACCCATCCTCCCTGCCCTACCCGCTCTACTTCTCTGAATTCCCTGGCCCCATGAGGCTCCTCTCTGACCGGATGTTTAAGCCAGAGGAGGGAGCTATGAAAAGCACCATTCTACCCCTAGCAGGAAGAATTGCCCTCAAATGACTAAGGATCTTCTGTTTCCTTCTGGATTGCCTGTGGGAAATGTGAAAAGTTCAAGCCATATGAAGTAATCATCGCTCTGGCAGAGCCAAGGGGCTGGCAGCTTTTGTTGCTGAATCAGGGTCTCTGGATACCAGCTGGATATTTCCCAACCTGTATTTTTTCCAATAGTGGGTGCCCCCCAAATACTCAGCAATTTCTCAGATGTACAAGAATATCTTCCTGAACTAAGAAATCACTATATAATTTTGTTTAAAAGCCTGGTCTCTCATGACTGTACTTTGAAGCTCTAGTCTGGGGGATAGAAAAGAACTGCCCCTTTTAGAAAGACACGGTTTTGTTCGCCTGGATTGTTCTAAAATGGAGATAAGCCATTGGATAAAAGATAGGGGCACTGACAAGAAAAGAGATGCCATTACCCAGGAGGAAGTCAGGGGAAAATGGATTGAGAACGAAGGACAAGGCCGAGAGGGTCTTCATCTCGCTGTTTCAGACTCTTCTAGCTGGAAGGTAGAGATAAAATGCAGGGCTTGACATCTCAGAACAGCAGGTGAAATACAGCTTAAAATGGGAGAAATTTAAAAATGGCTTCTCCCTCAAAGGAGGGAGAAAAACAAGATTCTCAGAATTGACAGAGGTTATGTGTATAATACACAGGTCAGACTGAGACCTGTGGCATTAGACAGGTAAGAGGAAGAATAATCTATGTGCTGCTCTGAAATAAACCTTAATCATACATGAGCTTGAATCCAAGTCCGTCTGATTGTAGCTTAGATACAATTTTTGTTTGCGCCTTACTCTAACTTGCATATCTCATTATCACAGCGGAAGACGAAAAACTCAATGTGTTATTAATTCAACATTTATCTCTTTATAGAAAATAGACTGACCTACTCCCATGTGCTTCTCCTTGATATCCATACCTGAGTACCACCCACCTGCTAGGCCAGTGTGCTTATACCACCTCCGTCCATAGGTTTAAGGCTAGATGGGTGGCATTTCCATTTATTCACTCGGAGTGATATATATCCACAGTTGTGATAAGTTCAGAAGGCTCAAAAAATAAAAAGCCTGTGTATCCCTGGAACTCATTTGACAGTGAAACCTGACCTGAACTGATGTGAGGCCATTTAGAGTCTTTATCCCCCTTAATGCAACTCTTTCTGTTTCACAATAGAAATATTAACATATTTGATTGTAGGGATCTGCCCTGTGCTCCAAAGATTTCAGACAATGCGAATATAGATCTATGTTGATTTTTTTCCCCCTAGAATCTAGGAGGTAGTTTTAGGAAGAAAGGTATTAGAAATGCTTGCAACTCAAACATCCCATTTAAAAAGGCATGTGAAAAAGTAAATAATGAACACAATCCTTTCTATACAATTGATTCAAACTTTCCCTTACCATCTTTGGTTTTTTTCTTTTCTTTCTTTTTTTTTTTTACCTTTTTACTATTCTAGGATGAATCCTCCATGTTCTTCCAGTTTGGCCCATCAATTGAACAGCAAGCTTCTGTAATGCTCAATATCATGGAAGAGTACGACTGGTACATCTTTTCTATCGTCACCACCTACTTCCCTGGCTACCAGGACTTTGTAAACAAGATTCGCAGCACCATCGAGAACAGCTTCGTGGGCTGGGAGTTAGAGGAAGTCCTCCTGCTGGACATGTCCCTGGATGATGGAGATTCTAAGATCCAGAACCAGCTCAAGAAACTTCAAAGCCCCATCATTCTTCTTTATTGTACTAAGGAAGAAGCCACCTACATCTTTGAAGTCGCTAACTCCGTAGGGCTAACTGGCTACGGCTACACATGGATTGTGCCTAGCCTGGTGGCAGGGGATACGGACACAGTGCCCTCAGAGTTCCCCACCGGGCTCATCTCTGTGTCCTATGATGAATGGGACTATGGCCTCCCTGCCAGAGTGAGGGATGGAATTGCCATAATCACCACCGCTGCTTCCGACATGCTGTCCGAACACAGCTTCATCCCTGAGCCCAAGAGCAGTTGTTACAACACCCATGAGAAGAGAATCTACCAGTCCAACATGCTAAACAGGTGAGTGTGGGACGGAGGGCACACTGATGGCAGAGGTGAGGGGATGGCCTTCAGGACTGGGGTTGGAGGTTTGGAAGGGCTGGGAAGAGCAGTTCAAGATGTCAGGTTGAAGGCCGGCCGCTGGGATGGCAGTTGTTGGTGATGGTGGGAGTATTTCAGATCCAAAGCTTGCTGTGCTGGGTTCCCGTTCTAAGAACTACACAACAGCTCCCACTTACTGATCACTTACTATGCACTAGGTGCTACTCAAGCATCTTGCAGGTCTGACCTCATGTAACCCTCAAAGCAATGCTCTACTAGGCAGGTGTTCAGAGTTGCTTCCATTTTATCTCAAGAAGATTAGGTGTGTAGGTATAAACTGTCCAGAGTCAGTATCCAAGGAAGAGGCTCAGTCTGGAGTTGTGGCCAGGCCTCTGCGGGCCCCACATACTTGACCACCATAAAAGACACAATGGGCATAGACATGAGGGAGGACCTAACCTGTCCCTTTACTTAGAACCGCTGCTGTAGAGGGAGGGAATGGAGAATAGGTTACATGGGTCTGAAGGCACATGAAGAGGGTCCTTCCCTTGGTTTTTGTCTCCTTTGCCTCTCTCTGCCTTTTAAGTATGGCGTGCTGCCATAGAGACAGCCTATCTAGTTGCTCTTAGTCTGATTTCTTCAGGAGGAAGAAGATACGGGTGGAGTTCTGCTCCCCTGACCTAACCTCATAATCCAGCCATGACTCCAGCGTATCCTCTCGTGGGCGTTATGTGACTGTGTAGGGCAGAAGATTCTCTACGAGGCTTCTGTGGTTCTGTGATTTGTAGAAAACTGCTGCATATGAACACTGTAAAAATTCAGACGATGCAGAAGACCAGAAAGAAAAGAAAAAAATGGCCTTAAATCCAGGGAACCAGAGATGGTCATTGTGGAAATAATTAGTGAACATCTTTCGAGCTATTTCCCAATGGGTGTATACCTATATGCATATATATCTATACTTTTACATATATGGAAACATAACTATACATGCTGTTCAAAAACCTGACTTTCTTTGACTTGACAATATGTTTTGGGCCTTCCATTTTAAATTCATTATGAATTCTATCTGACAAATAGAAAGCTATGCAGAAAGCACATACTCCAGTACCATCCAGCTTAAATAAAATATTAAAGTGTACTCTGGGGAGTTTGAAATACAATTAGTGGAGGTTGAAGGTGTACCTACTTATACTTGTTTACCCTCTGGAAGGAAGTTGGACTGAAGCCTCTCGGCTAAACTCTTAATTCAGAGTTGCAACTAAACCTACTTTTTTTTTTTTTAAAGTTTTATTTATTTTAGAGAGAATGAGTGAGTGTGAGTGGAGGAGGGGCAGAGGAAAAGAGAGAGAGAATCCTCAAGCAGACTCCCTGCCAAGTGCAGAGCCCTATGCGGGGCTCGATCCCGGGATCCTGAGATCATGACCTGAGCTGAAATCAAGAGTTGGACGCTACCCAGGTGCCCCCTAAAGCTCCTTTTAATGTAGCCCTATCTGTGATCCAATCCTAATATTATTCCACCTTGAACTCTGCTTTCTGCCATGCCTAGTTATCACTGCTTATTTGGTACAGTCTTGTTTTCTTCCTCCCTCTCTAGTCATTCTATCTCAAAGTCCTTGGCATGTTCGTCTGCCTTTAGACTTCTCTTAAATATTGATGCTTCTCAGGGTTTTGTCCTAGACCCCCTCTTTTGTCCTCCATTGCCAGGGCTACAACTGACATCTGTCAGTTCCCCCAAATTGACCTCTGGCTGAAACCTTTCCTGGGAGCCCCAATCTGTATCGCCAGCTGTGACTGGATAGGCTCCTTTGGATGACACAGGGCCTTAGAACACACCATATCTGAAGCTGAACTGCTTTCTCTCCCATTCCCCTCCCACCCTCTTCCGGGCAAATCAGTACCACCTGTAAAGGCTACATCCTATTACCCATTGCCTCAAGTAAAAATCGCCTGGGTGTCCTTGCTTTCACACCCCCGCCATCTCCTAGCTGACCTTCTCCTAGTGCCATTTCCCACGGATTTCCTCTGGAGTGTGCCCACTGGCTGCATCCATCCCCAGGGCGCTGTGTCCCTTGTCAGCTCTTCTTACCTGCATTGCTGCAGGGCCTTGTAAATATCTTCTGGCTCCCCGTACTGCTTCCTTCCAATCTACATTGCAGCCAGAGTGATCTAAAATGAAAATGTGATTTCATCACTCTCGCACTTAATGCCTTTCAGCGGCTTTTCATTGCTCTTGTAATGAAGTTCCATCTCCTTGATGTGGTTTATCAAGTCTTCCACTGCCTAGGCCCGCCCATCTTTCCAAAACTGTCTCCTGCCACACTCTCCCTCAAACACTGTATTCTTGCAGTGCTGAACCTGCTTTAGTTCTTTGAAAATACCCTATTCTTTCTCTCTTCTAGCTCTTTTCTCTGCCTTGAATATATTTCCCAGGAGCCCCTTCCCACCAGGAGGTAAATGCAGATGCTCCTTCACCTGCCTCCTTTCCATTCCTCAGGCTTCGGTCCCGGCCTCACTTCCACTGAGAAAACTTTCCTGGACCCTGGACTAATGGGACCCTGTTATGTGCTTTCGCTGCATCTTAGGCTTTCCCAGTAAAGCCACTCTTGAGACAGTTCTAATACTGTGCTTTGTTATCACTTGTCCCTGTAAGTTCTGGGAAAGCAGTGACCTCTCTGTCCTACTTATTTCCATGTCCCTCCCTCTTAATGCTCTGTGTGGCAAAGGGAAGACAGACACCCAGAGTGAATGAATGACCTCCTCCAAGAGGCTGAGCTGCCCAGTGCATTTACCTGCCCTGCAGGAGCTTTCTTGTTCTGTTCCTCTTCGCAAGATAATAGAGATTTCCTTGAAAAACTTAACTATTTATTTGGTTCTGTACTTTCAGGTTTTCTCCTGTGGTCTTTAGTGTTAAATTATAATCTGATGCAGATTACTCTACCAAATACTGGTTCATTAAAACGAAGACTAACCAAAATGTCTGCCAAACAATGCGAGGAAATCAAATGAGTGTTAAAGTCTATCAGTTTTGGTCCAGGAATGCCTACTTTTACCCTAAAACTTTATCCAGGTAAACCGTCATCTGTAGATATTCTCATTTGCCATTTGGTTTACTTTCCAATGGAATGCTCATGCTCTCCCTGAAGCCTGGTCTCTGACCACTATACCTTTAAAACTGCAGTTGGTTCTAACTTTTGTGACCCTGTCTTGTGGCCACTCAGAAAGGGAATGTCCTCAGACCTTATTGTCAAGACGGCCACGAACACCCAGCGCCATCTTTGCCAGTGTAGCAGTCCTAAAAAGAACAGGGATTACCCAGTCCAGATGATTTATAGATTCCTTGAGTACCAGGGTAGAGCGGAGAGTCCACCTTGATTCCCCATGTGTAGTGCACAAGAAGTGTTTTCATACTTATCAAAGCACTTTTCCATGAAGGGCTTTCCTCGGTGAACTTTCTCTTCTGCCCCAGTTCTCTGATATTGTTTTGGGGGGTTCTGTATCTAACTGCCCGCGAGACCTCTTCTCTTGGCTGTCTCTGCTGTCTGTATACCAGCATCCCTCACGCGCCCCCATCTCTTCCTCCTCTCAAGTGCAGCTACTCAGGGCTCTTGAATCCAATCTCTAGCCTCTCTTGAGAATATTTTAATATCCTTTTCTATCAAGGCCCAGAAAGGATTGGGGTTGACTAACAGGGACTATAAGGAGCTAGCCTCGAAGTCGGAGCTATTAACCATGTGGCACAGCACTCAGAATCATCCGCGGAATTCAATTAGGCACACTCAGTCCCAGCTCCTCTTATCCTGGACTGAAATCGGCCTCCCCCCCCCACCCCCTTCAAGAGCTCTGGTCTCACTAGGGTCACTGTTTTAAATAACAAACCAAGCAGCCACACCATTTAGCCACAGCAGGAGATCTTTGCAAATAAAATTGTTGAAAACGGTTGGTTGTTTTATGAGGATGACTTTTTCTTTGGCCTGCTGCTCATGTCTCTGCAGTGGCAGCAGGAAGGCTTCTCAGGAGGTATCCAGGACTGACCCAGCCCCAGGTGACACCAGAAATGTAGAGGCAGGAAGCTCTTTCTCCTCTCGCCTTCTGGAAACCCAGGAACCTTAACAGGCTTCTCCGGAAGCATTAAGGGGGAGGTAAACCTCCCATTTATACCTGACCAAACTGTGCCTTTGTTTCTGGGGAGGGAGGTTCCAAAGTCTAGACTTAGGGAACAGGGATTGGGGACTCTATGTGATCACTGAATCCCAAAGAGAGACACACCTTTGAAGGGATTCAGTTATTAGTTACCAAAGGAAGTTTGTTGTTGTTGTTGTTGTTGTTTTTAAATGACGTATAAGCGTTCTCAGAGAGGATCCTGGAAATAAACATTATTTATCAGGTATCAATCCAAATTCCTTACTGATAACTTCTTAGTTCCTTGAAGCTTAGCCGGCCATGTATGATTTCAGTGACTATCTCCAGATAGGCTCTAGGTTGCTGGACAAAACTGGCAAGGTTGCAAGAAAAATACAAAAACCTAGTTAAATTGGAATTTTAGATAAACAATAGCTAATTCTCTTAGCATCAATCTGTCCCAAATATTGCATGGGACATACTGATATTAAAAGATAACTTGTTTATCTGAAATTCAGATTTAACAGGGCTCCCGTTTTGTTTAAGTGTGACAACCCTATTTTGTACACTAGTAAGAATTAATTTTCTGTTGGAACTTTGTAGCATTCATTTATGCCTTATTAGTAAATGTAGTCCAGTGCCCCATACTGTTGCCCGAGACATGCTGAGATAGAGTTTTATTCCAACTGGGAACTTTATTTGATTGAAAGAGTTGAATAATTTCTTCTGTCATGTGTTCTCTAAGTGAAGGATCTTCTTAGTTCCTGAGAAAAGTCTTAACGTTTTGGTACCAGATGATCTGAAAGTGTTTAGAAAGTGATTAGGCCAGTCGTCTCAACCTGTCTTTATTCCCCTGAGCTATAGAAGAATTGTTAGCTATTAGTAGGCACATGTCTGTATTTTTCCTTTATCACTTCCCCAGGGGAGTAGTTAATGGTTATTTTCCTTTTCAATGTGCGCCAGTACTCTGCTAGTCTGTTTCTGTCACTCAGGTGATGGCGCACTGGCCACTGACCTCCAGGCTCGCTGTCTGTCCTGAACACCCACCCAGTGCTCCCAACTTTGGGGAAAAAAACAGATGCTCTTTGAGATGGCTGCATCTCAAGAGGCCAAACCTCTTATGAATCTTGCCTAGTTATTTCCCCCTGGTGTCCTCAGTGTTCCTACTCAACATTTGTTTTGCAGCTTCCTTCCTCATAAAAATTGCTGTCTCAAAGGCCAGAATCCTCATCTTGGCCTGGCATTTGAGAGGTGAGGATAGCTGATGTGAAGAAAGGTGCTCTGTTAGGCTTCTCCTAGAAGAGCTGTGATGAACTCCATCCTCCTCTAACCTTGAGGCAGACTCCCTAGCCTCAGACCCATTGTAGTAGCTGGATTATTCCCACGGGATGCCCACTTGACTCTCCTGGCCTGAAAAGTGCTGAGAGGTTAAGAAATAAACGAGAATTTGAGTCCATTCATTTTTAGACCCCACGAGCAAGAGCTGCTTGGTCATTACCCATCTTTTCGTTATTAAATGTTCATGGGGTGCCACGCATAGGCAGATTTCTGGGAAGGCAAATATGTATTATAGGTTCACTTAACATAATTTACATGTGAATAGCCAAAAGGTTTGGTGAAAGCTTAGTTATAAGTGGGCTATTGGGCATAGTGGACCTTCACCTGACTAAAGAAATCCATGGAGTCTAAGGAAAGCTGCATTTTCATATGAAATCCGTAGTACAACAAGACACACCTGTGTGTGTAGAGAGGGACGTTATCTGCTCAGTGGTGTAGGACATACAAATTGGGGGGAAAATAACTCAGGAATTTAATAACCGTCCTGAAAGATCTTTCAGTGCTTTCACTGTCCGTGGAAAAATGACTCAACTGAGGGTTATTCAGACACTTCTGTTTTCTTCTCCTCTTCCACATTCTCCTATTGCATGTATAGTCATTTCAGTAAGTGAACTTAGCTTCCTTCTCTTAAATCCAAACCTGTGAAGAGCATTTGCAAATGTTTAGCACTGAGACCCCTATGTGATTCTTTCCACAATCACTACCTAATTCTGTGGCTGACTTGTAAAAATTCAAACACACCTGTGACATCATTGGTGTTTCTTTCCTCTTTCATCTCTTCTGTTTTCTTCCTCCTCCTCTTCCTCCCTGCTCTTCTACTTCTTCTTCCTCCTTCTTAAAAAAAAAAATGTTTAGGGGCGCCTGGGTAGCGCAGTCCTTAAGCGTCTGCCTTCGGCTCAGGGCATGATCCCGGCGTTCCGGGATCGAGTCCCACATCGGGCTCCTCCACTGGGAGCCTGCTTCTTCCTCTCCCACTCCCCCTGCTGTGTTCCCTCTCTCGCTGGCTGTCTTTCTGTCACATAAATAAATAAAATCTTTAAAAAAAAAATGTTTACAGTTCGAGGAGAAGGCAGGAGATAAAGGAGTGAATGGGAGAAGACTTCCATTTCATGGGGGGACCAGTTTGAGGTGGGAAAGGGTGCACATCTGTGCTGGGAGCAAAGACACAGGTGGTCCGTTGTCTGTGGGAAGGAACAAGATGGTCTCAAAGAGGACAGAAGCAAGAGCGGAGGATGGCCGTGGCTCGCAGTGGAGTTCAGCAGATTCTGCCTCAGCAAGGACACGGTCCGTGGTAATGGTAAGCGTTCAGAAGAGAGCCATAAAGTCTATGCTGAGAAGCAGCCAGGCCGTGGAGGTTAGGAAGTCCAGCATTGGTTGTCATTCTGAGTACGTACTGCACACCAGACATCGTGCGGTCACCCACCCAAGATGATCTTTGCAAAAATCCTGACCCATGCACGTGTCTCTGGGAGACGCTCCTGATCGCTCCATTAGCAGGACAAGTTGTATGCCCACCCTCTCCCTCCCAAGAGCTCGCTGCCACCATCTCTTGCTTCATTTTTCTTGGTAGCCCTTACCTGACCTACCATATACATTTTATTCTTTAGGATTTTTGTTGTCTTACTCCTCTTAATTGAATTCAGACTTCATGAGAGCAGGACTTTTTTTTTTTTTTTTAACCTCTGTGTTCCTGGCACAGTGCCTGATACATTATAGGCACTTGATAAATATTTGCAGATAAAAGCACGAATGAAGATGGGAATCACTGCCCCCATTTTATGTTTTTAAGAGACTTGCGGTGCAGGGCCCCCCAGCTTCCGCAGTGTGATGTCAGGGTCTGGCCTGGCTCTGCCTCGGACGTCTGGTCTCAGCCCTCACTCTGCTGTGCATTAACCGTACTTAAAGAACCCTCCTGTCCCTGAAAATAAAAATCAGAAGAGTCCTTGGCTAAGGGTCTATCCAACCCTTTCAATACATGTACTCTCAAGGAAGAGATGGTAGGATTATGAGTGATTTTACAAACGTGAGATCAGAGTCTCAGGGCGGTCACTGACCTGTTAGAGGTTGGGGGTGGGGGCAGCATCCAGGTGTCCTGATGGCAGGAGCGGCACTCTTCAGAGAGTGTGTTCCCTGCTTGACCGTGTCCTCAGAAGGGCTGGCCTGCAGCCAGGCCTGTTGTGTTAACCTTTGCCCTGGTCTGGCTCTAGCCCCATGATTCTTGCTCCCTTGGTTCTTACCCAGACAAGGGTGCAAATTCACAGTTAATGGGAATTGAAGCTGGCGTTATTTAGGGATTGAGTGGGAGTCATTTCTCCATCTGCTCTCTCTTCCCACCAGAGAATAAAGGCTGGCTGGGTGGAGGTAAGGATGGAGGCGAGTTGCCAGAAAGCTAGAGTGCTGTCATTTATGGTTACAGACATGGGCTGGAAGCCTGAGTGAAGGCTGGACCGTAGCCGGCCAAGGTCAGCCTCACATGAGCATCTTGAGAGCAGAGAGAGTTCTGTGGCTTTGGCATCTAATAAGACCTCGCACATCTCAAACATATAATGGTTTGAGCCTTTCTCTTGTTTCCTCTCCAGTGGAGCTGTTAGGAATACATAGGCTATCATCTCCTGGAAAGAGTTCTCCAGGACCTGATGTGGCTGATAAGGATTTGGAAGCATGACTGACCTTCAGCAGACGGAGGGGTCTGAGCCCGCACTGCAGACAGGGCCAGGTGGAGAAGCCGGGAGTAGGCTGGCAGCAGGTGCTGGGGCAGAGGAACCTTCCCTCAACTTTTTCAGGGTTTTACCAGTGGCTCCTTCTCTTCCGGGAGGGCCTGGCGGGGTTAGCATGCCCAGACTGGCACCAGTCCCCAAGCTGGGCCGGCTGGTCACACATGAAGGAGCTGCTGCTGACAGATTAGAGCTCCCCGCTGCTGAAATCTGTTCCCCCTTGTCTGGCTTCCAGCAGCAGCAGCCGGCCGGGGGCTGCCTGCTGCCTCCCTCGCTGCTCGGGCTTTCTCTTCTCCTCATTCATCACTGCTCCGCTCCACCCCCCACCTTTCTTTCTTTCCTCCTTTCCATCTCTTTCTCGATGGGATTGTTCTGTTCATTGATCTTTGGCCGTCTCTCTCGTCTCACCCTCTTTCATTTAAAAGCCTTCATGTCTTTCCTGCCTTTAGCTTCCAGTGTTCACAGATGACCATACGTAGAATTCTTGCATGCACGTGCATATATTCAAGCACACGTGTATGTGTTTCACATCCACAGAGCACATATTTCTGTGTGTACATTTACATCTGTCCAGTGGAGTCATGTGTTAAACAAGCTAGATAGAAACAATTTTGCATATTAAATTCCCCAGTTCCTCTTACCACTGAGACTGTTTAGTTGATCACCTGAGAAGGGTTGTCTGTGGGCTAGAAGTTGGGAGAACTCCTTTCACATGGCTTGCCTGGAGTTAGTTCTGTGAATATCAACTAGGTATTTCCTTCCAGTCTTAATTCCATTTTTAATGTCACGATGAGTGTAAGGATGGTTGCTGAGTATCCCTAGCACATTCATTGTTTGGGAAAAGGAGGCAGACTCAGGAGTCAAGTGGTTCTAAATACTTTTAAGAAACCCATAAATGTCGTCTTTCAAAGGACAGATTTTTCCTGACAAAGCAACAGAAAAAGCCATGGAAGCCACACTGTGACAATATTATATTCATGCAAAACAGTCCTTTTCACAGTTCCCTGGAAGAGATCACAGAAGGAGTCCAGATGAGGATATGTGTCAAAATACATTTAGTGTTTGACACAATGGCTGATGACCACAAACCTCAAGTTCATAATCCTGCTAATAATGAGGATAATAAACATGACCATTTTCATACAGAGACTTTTCATATATGTCATCGCACTGAATCATCACTACGGACACGTGAGGGTTTCTTGGATCCGCTGCTTAGATTACCTGTGGTTATCAATGGAGAAAGCTCAGATACTTACTTTTCATTTTCCCAGTGGCATTTCCAGAAACTCTTCACCCACTGTTTTTTTTCTCCTCCTTATGAATAGTGACTTTAGGCAAAAAATAACACAACAGAAAGTCGTTATAAGTAGTTTATCATTACATAGATTTTAATTTGCCACAGTTCTCTCATTATTGACTAGAGAAAAAGCCGTGTGTGTGTGTGTGTGTGTGTGTGTGTGTGTGTGTGTGTGATAGACTATGACTTAAAATAGTGATCCCACAGGCTACCCAGGGTCATTATTCTCATTGTTCTGTTATCACACTGCACGTGTGCTCATGCATAGACTCACCTCTGTTACCTGGGAGAGGAGAGGTGATATATGCAACAACCTGATGTATCTAGAGCATAACCCAGAATCACAAAGAAAGCAGAAAAGGGCTTTGGACTAAAATCACTGGTACAAATTGTTGTCCTAATGTAAATGTGGTTTATTTTAACTTACAGTTTATTTACTCTAATGTTATGTGCCCCTAAGAAGCTTGTGGGGCAATTGTGTTAGAAATGGCCTGAAGTGTCAGTACCCCAGTTTAAAGAGGGTGCATAAACACAATTAAGCAGCCTGTCCGGAGCTGGTATGGTAGCTGCATGATTGTCAAGACCCAGATTCCTACTGGCTTTCTATTTTTTTGTTTATAGGATGTGAACTTCATCCCCATGCCCAGTATGGCTGCCGAACTCCAGTTTCAAGCAGCAGATTAAAGTTAGGAAGGAGGCTGAGCTCTTCCAAGGAGGTCACCCAGAAGTTGAATCCTTTGCTTATAGCCCACAGTCAGATATCAGTCAGTGGTCACAGCTAGCTGCAAGGGAGGCAGACAAGTTTAGTTTTTGACCTGGGCAGTAAGATGCCCAGTTAAAAATTGAAGTTCTGTTAACTAGGGAGAAGGTCAAGGACCCATCTTTGGTAGGCGACCGGTAGTGTCAGAGACCAGATGATGACAGCTTAGAAATGATGAACATGGTGCGGATCAGGCAGGCCAGCTGACAGCGTTAAGAACTAACCAACAGAATGGTAAGGTGCCTAAAGTATTAGAAAAACCCAGCAGAAGACCTTGAAAGGAGCACTTGTCTAAGACCATCTGGGGCAAACTGCCCTATACTCCCCAGGAAGCACATACCCCCTTTAAAACATCCCTGTATAAAGAATAGCATAGTCATTGTTAGGTCATTATTAAGAGCTTAAATTATATTGATTATCTTTGGTTTAAGAAGTCAGAGAACTCTATAATACCTTTCTAAAATTTTCCATTTAAAAGGCTTCCTATAATCAAGAAAAAGCTTGGTACTTAAAAATACTAAGCTTCAGCAATTTAGAAAATTTACTTTACAAAAGGTTATTGAGTGAATACTATATGCCAAGTGCTTTAGAAGGCCTCACTGAATCTTAAAAGCACTGTATGGAGGCATTATTACTTCCATTTTTCAGAGAAAGAAACTGAGATCCCAAAAGGTTAAGTCACTTGCTTACTTTGCTTGGGTTTCAAACCCAAGGCTGTATGGATTTCAGGTGTACTTTGTCCCACGTTGTCCATCTGAGGGTCCATTCTGAGGGCCACCTCACTGCTGAGCAGACAGAATCAGTTAGACAGGACTGGGACACACATGAACACATCGTTAACCTGAGGCTCGGGGTGGTTTTGTAGTAACATGTTTCCATTCTTGGCCTCTGTGGAATTCCTGTCCTGACGCCACGATAAATCCAGAATTAGTCTGGGAACAGCATCCGGTGCACACACACTAGGGACGTCCCAGTCTGAGCCTTATTCCTCTCCCTGTCCCGAAGCGGGTCGCAGCTCTGTTTACTGGCCTTGCTATGATCTTGCTCATCCCTGCCTTTTCTGATTGGAAAGGATGATGATTTTTTTTCTTATTCCTGTATATTCCAAAGTCCTATTTAGGCCACATCTGGGACAACAAGAACTTGTAGTCTTTGTGGACCTGAGAGTCCTTGGAACGAAAGTGGGAGCAGGCTTTCTGTTCTAAAATCAGCCGAAACTCCTGGAGGTGACAGACCCATTGGAAATCCTGTCAAGGGCGTGTAATAAAACAAAACAAGACCTTGGCCTCTGTCATGATTTACAAATGTCCTCCAGGGCCACTATTCATTTTTGACAGGTGGGATAAGTTCGGATTTGTTTAGGGCTGAAACTTGGCCAGCGTTGGATAAAGTTCAAATGATGCTATCAGGAGTAAAAGAAATGTGATGTGTGGGGGCCCCTCGTCTGTGCCTCACACGATTACATCCACTGATAGTTGACTTAGTGACACATTCACGAGGTGTGTTCACTCCCTCTTACATACTGAATCCTGTGCTAGATGGTGGGTATGCAGACCATATACATCTTCCATTTCGTTGGCCTCATGAGGAGTGGGACGTCCAGAGAAAGTTCTTTTAATTAGCTGACCAGGACCTATTTTTCTTGTAACACAACATGATTTGCCTAATAAGCTAGCAGAACAAGCCTAAGAAACGAAGATCAGAATTTCAGAATATCATGGTTAAAAGTATCAGAATTTTCCCTGTACTTCTGGACACGAGGCCGTAAAGGATCCCTTTCTTTTTTTCTTAAGATTTTATTTAAGATTTTATTTTAATAAATAAAAATTTTATTTTAATAAAAAAAGATTTTATTTTAATAAATAAAAATTTTATTTTAATAAATAAAAAAATAAATAAGATTTATTCAAATTATTTATTTGAGAGAAAGCATGAGCAGGGGGAGGAGCAGAGGGAGCTGACTTCCCAGTGAGCAAGGAGCCTGGTGCAGGGCTCGATCCCAGGACCCTGGGATCATGACCTGAGCTGAAGGCAAACACCCAACTGACTGAGCCACCCAGGCGCCCTAAGGATCCCTTCTGATAGAGAACAGATAATGGAGTTAGAGAGGAGAAAAGAACCATTTTAATAGAGTGGATCTAGTTTAATTCTTATTGTCACAGATGATTAGCCGTCTGCAAACTCAGAACTTCCAAAGAAGAATCTTTTGGAATATACCAGAGTCCCCTTCCCCACAGGTACACACACGCACTTTGAGTGCTTGCTCACCTACAAGTTTAAAAATAGGAACCCCAGTGTTGCCATGACTCCCAGTGCTGCTGAGCAGCCTTTCTCTCCCTTTGCTTGCTTTCAGAATATCGGT
Organism: Ursus maritimus; assembly: GCF_017311325.1. Lineage (NCBI taxonomy): Eukaryota > Metazoa > Chordata > Mammalia > Carnivora > Ursidae > Ursus > Ursus maritimus. The sequence continues at coordinate 13,274,373 of NW_024425119.1, read as the reverse complement.
TAGCAAGGATCTGGCTCAGAGCGGCCTCTAGCGTCTCAATCCTCAGGGAAGTGCTTCCTTCCGGCATCATTCAGCCCAGTTCCCAAATTAACCCACACTAGACAAGTTGAACATTTGTGTGTTCTGAAACATCCTCCCTGTGGTCAGCTCTTTGCAGAATCATTCTTACCGGCGACGAGTAGCAAACCATTTGGCACCTACCGTGTGCTCAGAACTGTGGGGTACAGTCCAGTAGTTCACCATCTTGTAGGAGAACCAAGATCTGCGTCCCACACACCCTTAGCAGCAGCAGGGAAGCTGGGTGGGAGAGGTGGTGATGACAAGTGAGGTAATTCAAACAAAGTATATTTGCTCTGAACATCAGAAGTTAACATTTTCCTTTTTCAGATAAAGGAGCCTTCTAAAATTTATCACTGATTCAACAAGCTCAGGGAAGTGTTAATGTGCTGACTTGCTCCCATGCCGTCTTCAGTTCCCTGTGTTTTGAGTTCCCTGTGTCAGTGCATCTCAGTCCTCGCCGTGTGGTTAGAATTTCCTGGGGAGCTCTCAAGGCCCCACCCTGCAAAATTCTGATTTAGTTTGGATGGGAAGGGAGTAGGGGTCTGGGAACAAACATCTAGTCAAAGCTCCTAAGTTGATTCTGAAGGGCAGCTAGGGTTACGAATGGCTGTTCTCAATTTTGCTGTCCTTTTTGTGGCCCCAATGCCAGAATGGGGTGAAAGGCAATGACAGTTTTGCATAAATTTGAACTTGGTGCTAATGAAAGCATCCTTTCTTTGATTCTTTCCTGATGATCAGTCTAAAAATTGGGATTCCCTATTAGTGCTGTGAAATTCAAGTTTTGGAAAGGATAGAGGATGTGGACATCTCATCAGGGATGATCCTCTTGCAGGTGGTCATGATTTCCTGGTACGGTTTTTGGTTCTTTTGCTGATGCTCCACGTGTCATTTTATGCAGAAAGGTGAGTTCCCGTCAGTAAAGCCAGCAGCATGAGCATCGAAACAAATCTGACTTTAAATGGCGTCCCAATTCTTCTGTACATAGATTGATTACAAACCCCAAAGAAATAGAACTTTAAAGCTTCGAATTTGATGTCTGCTGGTCTTGAGAAATTTATGCTTTGCTAAATTTTGGAGTGTACAAGTGGTTTTGAAATGAAAGTTATTAGCACTAGAAAATGATGTTCTTTGTATTACTGTGCTGTGATTACATTTAATGGAATTGCTCCCTAAAGTGCCACAGAATGAAATCAAAGGGAAAACAGTTTAGAATGAGGAAGACACAGAATGAGGGCCAAGGTGAGAAAGGAAATGGTGGGCTGCCCCAGTCTCCCAACCCTTCCCTGGAGTCTGGGAGAGCCCTCCTTCAGGGGGACCAATTGAATCGGGCTTGATAATGGTCTGGCAGGGGGTTGCAGGTGGTTTCATAATGTGTGGCATTATTGGGGTTCTGACTGCTGTGAACAAGCAAGAGAGGGAGGCCACAGCATAGCTTTGGAATTATATTAAGGAGGGATGTAATTTAGTATAATAGAGCAATGCCATCTGACTAAAGACTGCATGGCATAAGAGACTTCACGTTTGTCCAAAGAAATAAGAAAAAGAAGAGAAATAACGCCTGTTGTTGTTAAAGCCCTTTGTGATTTGTAAGAGAGAACCATGACAGAGTCTCCAGACACGCTTACCAAGTAGGCAATGATTAGGTGACTGTTCTCATTGCCTTTAACCCTTGGCTTCCACCCACTCAGTCATCTCTCCCACATTTATCACGAAGGTGCCTGGCTGAACAGATGGCATTTTGCATCCTGTCCTTAAGGCCATCAGACTTGGGCTTCCTTGAATGAGCAGGAGGGAATGAGTCCCAAACAGTTCTCTAAGCTCCAGATTCCAGATCTGAACTATTTTTCTGTCATCTCTTCACCAATAGCATAATATGAGGGAGGAACTAAAGACTGTTAAGAAACATTTATTAATTGCTCCACAATGCATTTTCCCTCTTTTGGGCTCAACCAGGCATGTTCGAATATTGAGCTGACTCCTCAAGGTTGAATTGAAAATGTCTCATGCAGGCAGTCAAATCTTTATTTTGCATATGTCCAATGGCTGGTGCTATAAGTAGGATTATGTGTTTAGTTGTTTGTTTCCAAGCATACAGAGGTTTTTCCAGATTTCCTATCAGAGGCAGACGAGACCATACTGGGCTTTGCATTGGAGGTGAAGGGTGGACGAAAGGAGTTCGTTCTACTTCACTGCAGTCCTCAGACGGTTCTGGAGCTGTGAATCTTAGTGCCTGAGAGCCGTGGTCATTCTTAGTGTCCCTTCTCTTTATAGGGATGTCCTTTCCCTTCCTGGCATTGTTTTAATCTTGCCTCAAGTGACATCAACTTCATTTCATCCCGGCTATTTGGTATTGTCTTAAGAACCCGGCAGCGCGGAGAAGGGGCACGACGGTTAATCTCCCCTGAGCACCTCACTGTGCTGCCCACCATGCTTCTGTGTTAAGTCAAAGGGGTGACCTAGAAAATCCACGTGTCTCCTGGAGGAGCTGAGGGGAGCGCCGAGAGTTGAGTGGTCGCCTGGTGGGGGTCCTCCCCCCCTTTTCTGTGGGAGATGGTAGGTCATATATCTCAGTGTTGTCAGGAAGACTGAGATACATTTCTTTTTCTATTGCAAAGGTAAAATTGGAAAGTGGGAAAAGAGAAAGCAAGCACAGCATTTGATTCAGCCTTTGAAATCTTTTGGGTCCCGTGTAAAGGACACACATGCTAAGTCTGTCAGCCCTGGCAGTGACACGTGCTTCAGATTGTGAGCTTATTTTTTTCCCCAAAAAAATGCCTGTCTCTTCCATTCCTTCTGAGCACTGGGAAAGGATCCTACTTCTCCACACTTGGTTGTACCAGCTGTCAAATCAGTCACTCTGGTTATTAGTAAGCAGCAGGGAAATGTGTCTATAAAAAAAAGAAATTGACAAGAGACAGAAAGAAGGAACAGGACCTATCTGAGGGGAAGGAAACACTTCAGAAATGAGTAAGAGCAGGGCATGATCCTGGAATGCCTGGGTGCCAGACCCCTGGTCAGAGCCCCAGAGCATTCGGTGGCGGGGGGGGGGGGGGGGGGGTCCATCCTGATACAGTAAAGATGTAAAGATGCTGCAGAGGGAGGAGCAGTGTTACAACAGAAGAGCAGTCTGCCCCAACATAGCAGCGTTGTGCCTTGATAAGGAAATGAAAACCCTGCTTTTGTGAATTTAATTCAGGGCTAAGGAGGGGTGCGTGCTCACAATTTCTCCAGTGTGTTGTGCTTTCCTTTACCAAGGAGGAAGAACCAGGGCCTGATCAGACATCAATTCCAAAAGCATGACAAAAGCCCCACCAAGCATCTTCCAGGAAGGGGATGTCTGGTAGTTGCATTGGATGATGAGAAACCCACCACCTGGGCATCTGTGTTTTTTTGGATGGAGACATTGTCGTTGAAGATCTGAAAGTGACTAGCATAGTCTTTCTCAAATCAAGATGGGGATGAGGAAGAAGTTGTAGCCCATGACTTATAGAATTACATAGTTTTTAGTATGCTGTAAATAATGAAAAATTGGATAGCTAGAGCAGAAAGCTCACTTTTCCATAAATCTCTGATGGCTCCTTTTTATACATTGGATGAGCTATATATTCCTTAGCAAGCCACAAGACTATTGAATATCTGGTCTCAACTTTCATGATTGGGCTTATTTGCGTCCCTCTCCCATCTCCCTGCTGTGCCCCAACATACACTGCTTGGTAGCCAGCAACCTCCAATGACTGGACCACATGACTAGCTATTCTCTAAATGTGACCAGTTTTTTACTACTTCATATATCTGCATGGGTTGTTTTCACTAATGCTCCTCTATGAGTTCCCCTGGTGAATACATGAATGTCCTTTAAGATCTGACTCAGGTGTCCTCTCCTCATCATGAAGCCTTCTCTAACAATTCTAGGCAGAATTCGTCATTCCTTTCTTTGTGCTCCAATAGCCCTGCGTTCATACCTCTATTATAACACTTAGATGTGCAAAGCAGTTCAAATTTAAAAGTGGGACTCCTTGTACAGAAGACTCATACATGTTTTATTGAATGAAAATGTCAATGAATCAATAAAGATGGAAGGCGGGGCATGGGGAATGAAAAAGTCATTATTCGTTTTAAAAATTAAGTATGCTATCCTTCATGTATGAAGGTGAGTTTTCTGATTCATTGGCAGTAAAACATGGGCTCTGAACTAGGTTTCAACATTTGCTTTATGTGCAGAGGGGGGTCATGTGATCTTTTGCTCTATAATCAGTGTCATACTTGGAAACGATTCCTCCCTGCCCTTTGCTCCTTTTCTATATACCATCAGTCAAACCCCAGTAACTCCTGCATGGCCTCTAAGTTACATCAGTCTTTCCTCTTTGCTTCCATAGTCACTGTCCTCATTGGCTTGTGCCTGGATTCTTAAAACAAGCTGGTCCATGTCCCTTTAATATCACACAAAGTATTTTACCACTATCAGATTTACAATTTTCAAATATCATTTGGATCATTTTACTCATGTGATTAAGGACCTGTGGGGACTTCTTTTAGCCAAATTGAAATTTAGCATGGCGGTCATCCTCTCTGAATATCAAATTACTGATCTCAAAACCTGATCTCATATTAACTTTCCAAAAGGGATGACTTTTCTAAGCAAACCCTTCTTTCCCATCCAGACAATGCGTGCCATATACTGGAGGGGATAATCTGCTGGGAGGCAGGAGAACATGGTTCTGTTCCCAGCTTTGCTACTAATTAGCTGTGTTACAAGTCATTTTACCTTTCCAGACTATGGTTTTCTCACTTGTAAAATAAGGTCTTAGGAGAGGTGCTTGCTTGGAAAGAATTTGGAAGAGTTGAGCCTGTCTGTGTTCCTTGTGATTCTCAAGTCCTTTGATTCTTTGATTTTATGAGGTATTAAACTTCTGTGTTTCCTTCCGGCCTTACAATCAAAGAAATAGCTTGAATATGTTTTGAATCCAGAACCTTGGCTTCATCCCCAGCACACTATTCTCCACCAGCTGACTTAGCACCAGAACGGGAATGGAGGGTGAGGGCCTCTGTGTTAGCCTGCCTTTTGCATGGATCCACAAAATACTGGGAGCAGTCCTTTTTCAGATTAGTTTTAGTTTTTTGTTCAGCCAAGCTTTTGATTCACTTGATAAAGAAAAATAAATGGGCCAGATTTGATTTTCTTTGATTGAAAAGATTTATTTTCTATTCTTCCTGCCTCAGCAAACACTAACCTGCAGGTATTCACAGTCTAGTTACCCAATTCTGGGCTGTCTGAGTTTTTTGAATCTGCCTCTTCCCCTTCTCAGACCTAATTTTTGGTAGAGCATTTACTTTTTAAGAAACTCACCTGACGATGAATGGGGTCAAGGTCAGGATACGGGCTTCTTGTCAGCTTTTCTTATTTGATAGTGGGATTGTTCCCATGCCACGGTTGCATTTTTGTGGTATAACCCATAAACTCTGCCCTCCACCACTTTTCTCCATCTCAGGGGAATGGCATGTGCATTCTTCCAGTTGCATGTGTTAGAAATTTGCAAGTCATCTTTGCATCTTTCCTTTCCCTCCCCCCTTAATCTAATCCATTTTCTAATCTTACTGGTTCTGTGGTAAAATATATTTCAAATATCTCCACTTTCCCCCCATTTCCCCTAAAGTCCTAGTTAAATCACACACACACGTACACACACACACACACACACACACAATTTTTTAATATTTGTGTCTTTCTCGGACTAGACTATTAGCTCCATGTTGGCAGCAATGCATTGGTCTCCCACACCATTGCATTTAATGCGTAGCACTTTAATTGGCTCAGAGCAGACACTCATTAAATATTCGTTGAATGAGCAAATTCACTTAAGTTAATTGTAAAATTAAGCTTTGGATTATCTATAGACTTGATTTCCTCTGGGCCTTTGGGTTATCTGTTTAAGACTTTATTCAGGATCTATTCTTATATTCCTTATATTTTCAACAAATAGTGCAGCACCTACTCTGTGCGCAGAGCTGTCCTCAGTGTGAAGGACAACACAGCAGAAAAGACATGTTCTGATTCTTTTCAGATTTTGAGTTTAGCTGAAGCAAAGCTTGCACACACAAAAATGTTGAGTAAAAGTACAAAACAGAATATGACAAAATGTCTCAAATATAGTACAGTTGATATGCTCTAGTCAAGGAATGCTGTCTATGTAGGGTGAAGTTGCATTGTGGAAGGATTTGGAGGCAGTGGAACTTGACTTAGCCTTTGAGGAATGTGGAACATAGAAGTCCAAGCAAGGTGACATTTCTGTAGTTGGGAATGATAGCATGAACAGAGATTTGGACTTGATGCTTGATACTGAATGTTCATGTGAGGGCATGTTGGGATCAACTTAACCTGAATGGAATTATAGACAAGTAATAGGAAACAAGTGTGGGGGTAACAGCGGGACAGAGTTGGTTTTTTGAAAGATAGCATGCTATAGTAGGATAAAGTACCATGTTGGGAGTTGCATCTCATTATGTGACCCTAATCAAGTCATTTACTCTGTCTGCATCTCCTCCAAAAAAAATAGTATGGTAAAGAGCATGCACCAGAAAAAGGTAGGATTACATCAACTTTTAGTTATTCTTTGTTATGTTTTTATAAAGGATTTGAATTAGACACCACTGGCATATCTGTGTGCTTTAGAATCTTCTGTGAAACAGCCTGTTTAGTTCTTGAATCCTGGCTTGGGCTGAATGAGTGTCACTACTAACTGGTAAATAATGGAAAACCCTGAAAGTTAGATTACTGTCATTTAGCCTTATCCTGGCAGGTAACCATAGGAAAGACTTGATTATGTGGTTATTTTAAGATTAATCTTGTATGAGTATATGAGGGAATGGGAAAGGTGACCCAAAGGTGGGGAGACAAGTCAGACCTACTCCAAATGCAAGGTGAAAGGGCCAGAATGTTGGTGGTCTCAGGGATTGCAAAGGAATTTTGAAGTTCACTTCTTTAGGATCTGGTATTATCCCATATACAGATAATACAGGAGACAAAATATCAAAGCTGTTCTCAAAATATCAAAAGATCATATACAGATAATACAGGAGACAAAATATCAATTTCAGTTTTGAAATTGAAAGGATGGTAATGGATCAATGGAAATTGAGAAGTTGAAGTGGGAACCTAGTTTTCACAGAAGATGTGTTAAATTCTGAGCTGAGGGCTGGACATGTTAGTGAGGATATCTTGAAGTGCCTACAGCTATATAGTCTGGAATGTGAAGTTACAGATCTGAAATTCATCAGCATAGTGTTGGTACAACTGTCAGTGGCCAGTTGAGAGAAGATCAGTTCTCTCAGGAGAGGAGTATGTACAGAATGTGAAGTGGGATTCCTACTGAGCCACCCAGAACAGTGGGAGAGAAGGAGGATGCAGAAAATTCATCAAAGGTCACAGGCCTGGTGGAGGTGGAGGGAGGATTGTGATCAGCTCCGTAAGGGCCAGATTATGAAGTCCAAAGAAATGACTTTTAAGAAAAGAAAAGGGGTCAGTAGTGTCAAATGTGGTAGAGAGGGCAGACATTTGTGGACTATACATATCTTTTATTTCCTCTTTGATACCATTAACTGCCATTAATTGGCGATTGATTCATTTTTTTTGATTATTCAGGTCCATTGCCTAATTTTTAAAATCATTTTATTATTTTTTAAATAGCGTTCTCCTCTATTACCAGGTATAGGAAAAGGTTGGTGGGGAAGGCACTTAATACTCACTGTTAGTAAAATAAAATTGGGGCCCTTTGCATGATATCAGAAGCCAGATGGGTTTCTTGGTATCCTGGCCCCTATACTTGTTTGCTTAGTGCCTTTGGCCAAGTTACCTAAACCCTCTGAGCATCTTCAGCTGTATAAACAAAGGTAACACCAAAGGCTACCTGTTATTTTCATACTGGTCAAATGAGAATTAATGCAAGGTTTTTAGCAGAGGCCTGATACAAAGAAAGCACTCGTTAATTATCTTTTGTTTTTGTTTTTTTGGACTATCTCTGCTCAAATTGACATTAACAACAGAGAATGAAATGGAAAACTGTATTTATAAAGCGTACACATTGAAGATTGTGTTTTTCTTCCTCATTTTTTTTTCCAAGAGGGACAGATTTCTTCCGCTCAAGTTTTGTAAGACCAAAATCTCTATGAAAACTGGACAGCTACTTGCTCCTGAATCTTCCTTGCCATGGGTTCCCAGCATTGATTAGTCTAAAGCATGGAGATAGCATATCTGGGAGGAATGCTGAGGAACAGGCCTGGAAATGCTACATGATGGGAGGAATGAAGTGATCTTAGTCTCTCTGTGTGAAGTGTTCTACTGATGTCGGAATGGGGAATCATCCTGAAAGGAAAAAAAAAAGTGTATATTTCTGAGAGCAAAGATGCATGTGCTGACAATTTAGATTTTTGCCCAGAAATGCTGGCATTTTCTTTCTGGGGGCGGTTCTTATGTTTCCAACAGTGTTCCCACTGCATACCATGTTCTCTCCTCCTCCCACCCCCCTACCCATATGTCTTCCTCTTTGTCTCGCCCACCCTACTCCTGGTTTCTTTCTGTCTCTCTCTTCTCATAGGTTATTTCCCTTCAGTAACAAAATGAATCCTGTCATAGAAGATAGGATTACTTTCCCCAAACCCATTCTCCCCATCTTCAGCTGTTCATGGTCTGAAAGTTCTGGAATGGGCAAGAGATCTGGGAAAAATAGTCCTTTCTACATATTCTGTTGTACTTCTTCCATGTTTCTTTTTCCTCAAATAATTCATTTGGCATCGTTCTCTCTCCCTGGCTTCCCCAAGTGTCTTCCCTGTTAGCTCTTCCTTTCCTCCTCCTCCAAGACTGTCTCCCCATGAATTGGCTAGTCCCAGCCCAAGATTGATCTGGCCTTAGAAATCTCTGTCATTCAAAAGTGAGGGCAGACAGAGAACCACACAGAAATGGGAGGGAGAGAAGGAATGAAGGCTTCTGAGAATGAGTTTGGACATGAGTAAAGGTGACCTGAACAGCCAGATGCAGCTGTAGGGATGGCAGTGAATTATTTGGGATGAAGAGTTATGATAGATGACGTGACTCACTGGAAATAGTTTACATTACCCCTCACTCCCATGCAGGGAGTGAATGTTAGGTTATTGTTAGCCTGTTTCGGTTTCTTGTTTTGAAGCACAGGGTAGCTAGTACCAAATAAATGACAGAAAAAAACCAAAACATCAGTCTTAGACTTTAACTACATCACTGACTTCACCTCTTACTCCGATGGACAAATGGTACCCCAATGAAAATACCGTTGTATTATGTTGTTTGATTTATGTGAGAAGACACTTACATATGTAGAGGTTTTACTGTTGGATGATGAGGGAGACAGGTGGTGGTTTTTTTGTTTTGTTTTGTTTTTTGTTTTTTTTTTTCTGAATGTTTGAATAAAGAACCGAAAATAGCTGTCTATTTTCTATGCATTCTATGCAAAGAAAAGTCTGGAAAAAGAATTGATGGGTAAGAAAGTGGTAGGTTATTTGGATATACTGACTAGAGTTATGCTAGTTTACAGGTGACTGTTGGTAATGGTAGCAATAGAAAATTATATTCTGTCCATCTATACATCCATCCATTCAATTTTTATTGAGCGTTGGCTATATGCATAGCCAGCCCTAGGTGCTGTGGGAGATCTACCAAGTTTACACTTGATTCCTGCCATTAAGGAATTCTCCATATTCTCAATGTTGAAGCAACGATGCAAAGAATGTATGAATTGGCATCTTCCCTGTCTGGGACTTTTCTTCACAATTCCTTTCTTAAAATCATCTCTGAACCCAAAAAATAAAGCTCTGAGTGTCTCCTTAGGGATTAAAGTGCTAATAAGACAAAATGCTGGCTTGAAATTTTTTAAAAATTTGATTTTGTTTTTATTTTTTAATGTGTATAAGAAACATTATGATGCATGGGGACTTACAGGCACCCTTTGGTGGTTGATTGATGAAATGTTGGAGAACTCTCAGACAGTGGTTCCCAAAAATTGGATCTGAAAAGGTTCCCGGCCCTCAATATGTCTTCCTACTCTTCCTGAAAAGTGTACTGACTCTCATGCTCCAATATTAGTCCTACCTAACACACAATCCTGGGCCGCAGGGGTAGGAGGGTGGTGGGAAAGGGGGGCGCTACTTAGTATATTGTTCTTAGAGAACAACCTGAGTCCTGGGTTGTTGAATGGAAGCAAAATGATTGCATTTAAATCAGGTGGAAAAGTCATTCATTTATTCACTATTCAACCACTGTTTACCGAATGCCAGCCACGCTACTAGCTTTGTAGAAGAGATAAAAGACAAGGGTTTCTGTCCTTGAAGGGCTTACAATCTCCAGTGACAGACATGGCTGAGAAAACAGTTGAAATGCCAAATGCCATCAATTTTACAGGAGGTTTGCCTGTGATGTGACAGTAAGGGCTGACACATAAGAGCAGGTGAAGACATGCTGCCCCATGCTCAGGGGAAGGGGAACATGCAGAGGTATGTTTCTATGGACCCCCTGGTTTTTTCCTTATGAACAGCTTTACATTTTGCCCCCACAATACTATCATTCAGAGCTGTTAATAGGAACATGGTTTGCCTTTCCTAGCTTTTACCCACAGCCTCCCCGATCCCTAGTAGTAATATCAGCTCTAGATCCTCCCTCCTTGAGAAACAGTGACCATCTGAGTCTGTATCCTTGTCACCATTTCACTCACTGCAGAAATAATGGGTAAAACATTATGCTTTTAACAAGACTAACCACCATTATTATTGCCATAACAGCATGTATTTGCTTCTTACAGTTTTTAGTGTACCTTCCCATATACCAGCTAGACTTTCCAGAAAGGTAAAGGGACATGCTGTGGTCTCACAGCTAACAAGGAAGCTCTAGATCCTGGATCACCCAGTTCTTAGGCCCCAAAGGACCTGTGCAAATCCTCACAATTCCAGATGTTTTTCTACATGACCTTGGTAAAATGAAGCTCCATATTGTAAGTCTTCAGATCAGTTGAAGAACTCGTGGGGAACCACCATTGAAATGTAGGCTAGCGGTGCGTACTGCTGGAACTGTGGCCATGGGATATAGCAAACAAAAACATCAAGCTAGAAATCAGAAGACCTCCATGCCAGCTCACACTCTGCCTTCTCCCGGCACAAGTCACTTAGCTGCTTTGTGTCTTAGTTTCCTCTACTGTAAAATGAAGAGAATGAGTTAAATGATCCCCAAGGTTAAGAGCACAGACTTTGGAGCTAGGGTTGCCTAGTTCAGATCCTGGCTCTGCCACTTTCTAGTTGTGTGACCTGAAGCAAGTTGTTTCATTTTTTCAAGACTCAATTTTCTCTTCCCAGAAAATGGGGATAATAACTGTACCTAACTTAGAGCATTGTTAGGGGTATTACAGAAGTTAATAATTTTAAGTCATTAAACAGTGTATGGCTTAGGGTAAATGCTATGTAATTGTTTCTTGAATTAAAAAATTGGTCCCTCCAGCTCCACGGTATTCTAGGTCTTTGAAGCTTAGTTATACTGGGAGTAGAGAAAGAATGTACAGTTAACAAAGGACTCGTTTAGAAGGGGAATGCTGAGATGGCAAAGCGTTACGATGACTTCAGCAGGAAGTTCAAGAAAGGGATAGAGTTTAATAAAAAATTCACTATTTCATTTGCATAGGTGGATATTTATGTCAAAGATCTTAGGGAAGAAGAGCGAGCTGGTGTCATGCTTTGGGCCTTCCAGACACAAAGCAGAACAATTGCAGATCTGCAAGGAACTCAGTCCTGGTCCAGTTGTCTGGGGTGTCATGAAGTCCGTTTTGTAGTTAACAGCAGCTGGCTTGCTTATCAGCCCTCTCCCATTCTCGAAGGCCATCTTGGTTCAGGGCTCCTTCATCCTGGTGCTGTCAGAACTCGGGGTCCAGTGAAGTTGGAGTTTCTCCTCAAGCCTTTGGGTCCTGTTACCTGGACCTTGCTTCACATACCGTTCCTTGGTGGCCATTACTTGTTAAATAGAGGGAAATGAAAATATTCTAGTTGCCTGCATTCCAGTTCTATGACGTTTCCCCATAGACTGGTCTGTCGAAATAAATCCCAGCAACTGGAAGGCAGAAGCCTGTGTATCTGATCTGATTGGTCTGTCTCTTGCTCCTGCTGGGGCACAACCTGTAGCTCCTAGCTGTCTGTTCAGCTTCAGAAATGGTTGTTTAAAACAGGGACCCTAAGCCTTAGCTTCCTCATCTGTGTGACAGGAGAACACTTGCAAATGTAGTGTGTGATTAAATAAAGTAAACAATCAGAAGTCCTCAATGACAGCACTGCCCCGCCTCCTGCCTTACTCCTCCCCTTCTCTGCCACCTGCCCACCCTCCTTTCCGTGGCCCCCCGCCAGCTCCTTTCCTCTCCTTCCTTTCTTCCTTGTATTTAAAGTGACACGGTTTGGTGACTAATTCCTGATCTGCTCTTTGATTTCCCCAGAAAGGGATACAATCCCTCCAGGGGACCCTGTTGTCCTGAGGCTAGACAGTGACAATGGAGGAGAACAGTGTACTGGGAAATGAGAAGCAGTCATGCCCAGGGAAGGGTGTGCTCAGAGGGGCTTCTGGTAGGCAGAGAGCAAAAGAGATTGCAGTGGCTGTATTTGCATTAGTGTTCTGTCTCAAGGAGTTGTTGGCCCTTAACTGCCATCTTAATTTACTGATTCAGGTGAAGGGAGAAGACAAAAGGAGGAACTTACTATTTCTTGAGAACCCATGTAGACAGTATACTAGAATGCATTAATTTAGGCAGTGATTTTGGAGTTGGTGGTAGGGCCAGGAGCAGTCTCAGGATTCTTTAGCTTGCTTATAATTTCTGTTCCTCAGAAATAGCTTGTCTTAGCCTTGGTGCAAGATGTTTCTGTGGGATACAACCTTTGGGAGCAAAAATTAGGAATGAGGGGATAGAGGCAGGGAAAAAGGGAAGGCCAAGGCAAGGCAACTTATTGAGCTGGTAGCCCTGTGCGTGGCTGGTGCTTGATCCCACCAGGCCTTTCTAAGAGAGCAGATCAGTCAGGTAACCAGTTCTCAGCCACACGTAGTCCTTCCGGTCTAACATTGCCACCTCCCTAATCTTTGGGCCCCTTTCGCAATATTTTGCCAAAATCATTCTATTGTCCACTGTGTCATTTCCTAGGCCACCAACCCATTAGCATGTTAGGAGTGCCTCTAGGAGTCTTTGCCAGACCTTTGACCCTTAATTCACAAGAAAGTGCTCCCCTGCCAGTAAATTCTATATCCCGCTCTCACTCCCTCAAAATCCACTTCCACGCGTGCTCCCTGCTTTCTGTAGATCTGTATAGGCCAGGTCTTTCCCTTGCAGTTCCTCAGTATGTAAGCTGTTTCTTCCTAGCTGTTTGCCTCCTGCTAGGAGCTGTGTTTTCCTGCTGTACATGTGCATGACCTCACTCTAGTTATTGGCCTGGAGGGAATGAAGGGAGACAGGGGAGTATATCTGGAAGGACAGGAGTCCTATTGAAAGGCACCTGCTTCGGATAAGGTCTTTGCATACTGTCTAAGGTTTGTTTCCTCTGACAATGGGGGAGGAGCTTCTCTTGCCACCTTGAAGGATTTAGGAAAAATCTTCCCTTGCTAGGCACCCACACGTCCCCCTGTGGGTCTCAGGATCCCATTTTTTTCCTATTAAGATTTTCATGTAGGAGACCTTCCAGTGTTGTGCCTTGAGTCTCTTTTGTAGCGTTGTCACTGTTCCAGTTAGTTCCTGGGTCTGGTTTTCCGCAGTCTGCCCTGTGGCCACAGGAGATGCAAGTCTCCTTAAACATTGGCCTGGAAGTCTTTCTGGGTGTCACAGAATACCTCGAGCTGATAGTTGGCTGCCCTCACCCTTCCAGTTCCTTTTTCCAAGACTTGCAAATATTTGACAGAGCCACCATACAACCTGATCCATCACCCTCTGCCTCCACCTCACCCCAGGCCACCGCAGGTGAGAGTCTTAGTATTTGTGGTGCTGGTACATGCCAGGAGTTTCTGCCACCCCACTCACCCCCAGCAGTGGGTGGGGTCTTTGTTGAATGCCACAGTCCCAGCTGTAGCCACTCTTGTAATGAATAATCTTACCTGAGTTCTCTGGAAGGCAGAGCCTTAGGTAAAGACTTCTAGGTAGGTGGGGTTTTTTTGGTTTGGTTTGGTTTTTTTGAAAATGATTCAAAAGGAAACAGGAGTTGGAGACCAGAAGAAAGCGACAGGAAAGGAGAGAAAATTGATACAAGGATACATTATTGGGTTGAGCATTGCTGAGGGCAAGTGATCCTTCATCCTGCCAGAATCCTCTAAGGAGTCTGTAAAAATGTGTCTTAGAACTGTGTCCTGAAAAGACGACAGGGGGAAGCGTTTATTTTTCTGCTCCCGTTTACCCTCCCACACTTGTAGGTTGCATCTAGTTCTGATGTAGTGCGGCATCATGGCAGCAGGGAAGCCCCAGGGCAAGAAGCCAGAGCTGGACGGGCTGTGCCTGAGAGGCAGCGCCACGTGAAGCTGCCTGAAGCCTGAGCACACACGGTCCCCTCGTGCATGACTGGAGGAGGGGGGGGGAGGGGACCTGAAGGGGGGCACCCAGTGGTGCCGATGCCGAGCTGCCTCCTTCATGTCTACCTTGAGGCAGTCCCGCAACTCGGCTTTCTCTCCAGCCCACGGGAGCACAACCATGGGGACAAAGCCGTGGATCTCGAGTTGTGGCTTGGTCCCTTCCAGCTCCTGCTACATTTCCTACTATGTTCACTTTCTCCCACTCCAGAATAATTTCACACTCTCTCTTCTCACTTCAGACCTAAGGCTCTTCCTCTCCTCTGACTAGCACTCTCTGCTGGTAAATCTGCCTTCTAATTTCATTGAGAAAATGGAATTATTTTTTCCAGGAATGTCTTCATTTTTATGCTACCAAATCTACCAGCCTACCTGCATCAGTAGCCTTCAGATAATGACCAGAAAGGCCGGCATGGCTTTGGCTTTGCCAGAAACCCTGAACTCGGTAGTGTGATGGTCTCCTATTAAAGAGCCACTGTGTCCCTGTTTTTCCCACTATTTTATTTTTTTCATCATGATGAGCGTACTCTTTAATCCCCATTCCCTATCCCCCCCCCACATCTTCCCTCTGATAACCATGAGTTTGTTCTCTGTAGTTAAGAGTCTGTTTCTTGGTGTGTGTCTCTTTTTTTCCCCCTTTGCTCATTTGTTTTGTTCCTTAAATTCCACATATGAGTGAGATCATGTGACATTTGTCTTACTCTTTGTTGCATCTTATAGTAATATGGTGGTAAACCAGGGTGTTACTGTCATTTGGTTGTTAGGAGCCATATGAAAACAAATATGTGTTAAAATTTATTGGAGAATTTGGACACCTTTCCTGAAAAGGAGTTATTTCCAAGCTTTGGAATTTACAGCAAAGTACCAAGGTGATTTATTTATGCTTGTCTGATTAGCATGGACAAGTGAATTAAGGAGTAGGTCTACACCTGAGTCTTCATTCGAATGGGAAAAAGCAAACATGAATAACATGTATGAGTGACAGGATGCCCTGTGCACGTATTTACACAGGGGATTGATTCAGGAAGCAAGTGGATCAGTGTGTGGTGGAGAGACAGGAGTGGCGGGTTGAACACAGGAGTGACAGCCTTCTCTGTTGGATGGTGGGTGTAGGTCAGCTTCTGGCTCTGGAAATGGAAGAAGGTGAGAGATGATGGGTGATAGTGCATCTGGAAGCGATTTCAGCGATTTCTAGTTGGGGAGGATTCGTGCACGTGAGAGTAGGTGTGTGGGTGGATGGTGGCCTCTAACACTGTGAGTAGTTGAGCCTGAGCATGTGTTTGAGCCAAGTAGGCAGGGCCGTACTCTTGTAGATTGTAGAGTGTGAGGCTTGGTAGATAAGGGCTTCTTTCATCATTATGCATGTGTCTGAGTTGGAGAGAGGTGGGTTCTCACTGAAGCCTGTTTTCTCCTCTGTTTCCACTTACGGCATGAAGGGAACCAGGGAGTGTACCCCCTTTTAAAATTAAATACACCAAAGCCACAAAATCAGTGATAGCCTTGTGTTGCATTACGTTTCTCCTCTCTACTACACTTAACCTCATGTGACAGTGTGTGACTACCAGAAGTGTCACATGGTTGACTAAAGGGGCTTCCGCATCCTCTTTAGAAGCTGCTGTTCAAGGCAGCATGATAGTTTCTGTTCTTTACATTTTTTACTATCTCTAGTCCCATAGGAGATTCCTAGAGAAGCTTTCCAACAACATAAAATGCTGTAGGGCAAAGCAAGCAATTTACACTTGGGTATAAGCCAGCAACAGCTCTGTTTTCTCCCCCCCCCCCCACCTGCCTTACCCATTCATCTGTGAAACTGTCCAGGTGTTTGCCCTTTTTCCTGGGTGCTTCCTGCTTAGCACTTGAAGGCTTGTGTGGACTTTCACAGCTGTGGTCCTCTCCTCAATATATTCTTTCTTTGAGGGATGCCTGGGTGGTTCAGTCTGTTAAGCGTCTGCCTTCAGCTTGGGTCATGATCCCAGGGTCCAGGGATCGAGTCCTGCATTGAGCTCCTTGCTCAGCAGGGAGCCTGCTTCTCCATCTGCCTACTGCTCCCCCTGCTTGTGCTCTCTCTCTGACAAATTAAAAAAAATACTCTTCACTGAGTTTCTTGAATGAGCAGTCTGAGAGGCTTTGTCTCCTCACCTTAAGAGTGAAAAGGAGGAGGAAGAGCAACCTATGTAGCCTGCAGGTGACAGAGGTGTTGTTCTGGAAACTGAATCTCCCCCCCACCCCCATTCTACAGAGAAGTACACAGGAGTTGCCACAGCTGAATCCCCACCCCCGGGGGGGGGGACAGAAGAGTGTGTGTGATAGATGCATGGGGTGGGGGCGCATGTCAAGCATGAAGAGAAAATGGTTTCCCATGAGAGCCAAAAGACTTCCTTCCATAAGGAGAACCAGGAAATCATCTTTACAGATTCAGGAGACAAAGCAGGTCATGGAGGAGAGAGAAGAGGAAAGATGTGACAGAAAACGTGGGAAGAAAGGGCCCCAAAGAGTGTCCTTCCTGGTTAAGGACTGTGCCTCAGTGTCTGTCCCTGGGCTCCCTCTGGGATTTGCCCACCTGTGTTTTTACTCTGAGGGAAACTGGCCATCGAGGAAGCTACCTCCAGGGGCAAAGAGATTGTTATTTTTAGAAAAAGGACAGGTTAATTTTCCACTTTGGACCCCTACCCACTTCCGGGCCATGCTTTCACCTCCACCTCCCATGCTTTTTGTATTTTTTTTTTTCACTTTTGATTTAGGACAGCGAAGGCATAGGTAGAGTGGTTTCTGAGAGATCGGAAATCCTGAAGAAGAAGTTGACCATCTGTCATAGTTTTGAAAAAAAAAAAAAGGAGTGGTTCTTGTGGGTTTTCTCACTTCCACTTCATTATCATCCAACACATATTTATGGAATGCCTACTGGGTTCAGATGATGTGCCAGGAGAACTACTGTACCAGCTACAGTGTCAGGCACATTTATCAAGATATCAGATTCAGTTTGTGGTGCTATGTTGTCAGGTAGTCGTTCTACCATTTTCTGGAGGAGAAAATTGAGGCTGACTTAAAGTAATGTGCCCAAGGCTAGTGATGGCAATAGCATTCCAAGCAGGACTTTCTGAGTTTAATTCTAGTGATCTTTTCTGCTTTGCTTTTATTTTAAATCAGAAATTTGTCTTATTACCAGGAATTGCCATGTTCTGCCTGTTTTCTGAGCTATAGTATGTTTTAGAGTCAGCCAGACCTTGTTATGAATCCCAGATCTACTTGCTACCTATTTAACATGTATAAAACTATCCGCACCTCCGCTTTAGCAGTTGTAAAAAAGAGATATTAATTCCTTGTTTTAAGGACTTCTATGATGTTTAAGTTATTATGCCCATATGTACATATATACAGATATATCTATTACCTTTATGTGTATATGTATTATATGTGTTCTAATATAATTCATAATACACTTCTTAGATAAGAAACGCTAGTCCTGTTTCCCTCATTCCCCCTTCTGATGAGAATTTACTCCCTTTGCTGGGATTGCACGAAATTTAGTAGTTTTCTGTAGTTTTTTATTCTTGTGATCAAAAAACCAACCCCTAGCGTTTAATTAGTCCCATTAGGGTAGGGAGGGTACCCCAAGGTGATGAATAGGAAAGACTGTCTCAGTAATAAAGACCAAAGATGGAAAAACTAACACCACTGCATGTAGACAGAACAGGAATAGAATGATAGGGATACTCAACAGTTCTAAATCCCCCTCTGTTTTGTGTTGTCTTGAAGAATATTATACAGCATTCATTCCCACAGGACAGATGAATCCTTCACCTGAAACTGTTAGAACGGAGAGTTTCTTTTAGTGAAAGCATTTCTTCCTTTCTCCCTTTCTTTTCCACCTTCATTCTGTACCCTTGTCTTTCATCCTTGAAATTTCAGCATTGATCTCTTATGTGGTGTTGCTTCTCACTGCATTGTCTTCCAAAGCATGTCCTGTTTCATCTGCCTTCGTCCCCTGTGACAATAAAGCATGTGGCCTGTTCAGCCATGGTCCCTCTGGAAGAGTAATACTGAACGTTAGAAAAACCTTGGGTAAGATGCTGCTGTGTGATTGCTATGGACCCTGAGAGCTTAGGACTTTTTCATATTAGGCACTTAGATTAGTATTGGCTCATAGCATGACCATTTCTTTCAATATATTATTTTTTAAATTCCAGTGTAGTTAACATACAGTGCTATATTAGTTTCAGGTGTACAATATCATGATTGAACAACTGCATATATCAGGGCGCATCAAGATAAGTGTACTCATAATCCCTATCACCTATATGACCCATACCCCCCCCCCCAGCCTTCTGGTAACCGTCAGTTCTCTATAATTAAGAGTATTTTTTTTGGAGGGGAGGGGTTTGTCTCTTTTTTTTCCTCTTTGTTCATTTGTTTTATTTCTTAAATTCCACATATGAGTGAAAACATATTATTTAAGTCCCATGTCCTCCATGAAGTCTACTCCGACTTCACCTTCCCACACTGTGCTCTCTTTCTCTAAACTTACACAGTATTTATTGCCTGTTGCATCACCCTAGTCCCATGTCTTCATTTAATCAAGGGATGTTTATTAAGAGGTTGTTCCATTCAAAACTTTATCTTAGGTTTCCTGTAGATATGGCAGTAAATTAGATATTCGTATTCCTGGGAGTTTTCAACCTGGCAGTGGCTTAGGATACCAGCAGTCCATTGATAGCTTAGTTGTAGTTTTGTTTTTGTTTTTGTTTTTAACCCTTCAGAGAGGATTTTATGGCTGTTCACTATGTCAGTTTGGACTCAGATCATTATGGACAGTTAATGATTTGGGAATAGATATTGTAGGGGAGGTAAGTAAACACTGGAAGAAACACATTTCCATCACCACTTTGCATAGGGATCAAATTCTTCTACTTCCACAAATCTTCTGGCTAAAATAGACATGAAAAATTATAATATCTTAAAAAAAGAACTTGCTCTTATGACATCATTATGACCAATTTGTTATTGCTTTGTCATCAGGGGGTCATTTTTGCAATATGCTTCTGAAGCTCATATAATTTTTTTTTAAGATTTTATTTATTTATTTGACAGAGATAGAGACAGCCAGCGAGAGAGGGAACACAAGCAGGGGGAGCGGGAGAGGAAGAAGCAGGCTCATAGCAGAGGAGCCTGATGTGGGGCTCGATCCCATAACGCCGGGATCACGCCCTGAGCCGAAGGCAGACGCTTAACCGCTGTGCCACCCAGGCGCCCCTGAACGACTATTTCTGAATAGTCCAATATTATTAAGAACGTCAGTAGTCATTTTATTAATTCTAACCAGAAAGAAAAATATTTCTTAGTGAAATAATGTAATAAGTTTGACTTGAATGTTGTTAGCTAAACTTTTTGGAATTCACTCTCTGCTACATTTGTATTATTCTAGGAGAAGTGAGTATTACCTGGAGGATGACAGCTGAGAGGCTTCAGAAAAGTGAATGAATGAATACATACATAGTACTTATTCTCAGAATAACTCTCAGTTCACTCTGGTCATTTAAAAAAATTTTTTTGACTTACTAGTGTTTTTAGTGAGCATCGTTGTCTTCATTACTATCATCATCAGCTCCACCACCATCCAGTATTTAGCACCGTAAGACCCATAGTACACCAGCAATGCTCTAGGCACTATGAATGAGAATATTTACCAAAAGGATTAGACCACTGTCTTCAGGAACTTGGCACCTAATTTAATCTTAATTATGTGGCTATAGGGCATAGAAACATTTGCTTAGAATTCTGAAATCTCTTGGAGAAAACTCTTTAATTTGGTTCTCCAAAGAGAGAGGTGTTTATGTCATAAAGTATATTCCCAGAACATTTGATCTTCTAGTCTTTCTTATCCATTTTGGGGTAGTTGGAAGGTTGGGCACCCACCCAGAGTTTCCCCTTAGGCTTGAGATTAAGGGGTAGCATCAATACTATTCATCAAAGTTCAGAACCCACAGAATGCTTAGGACTCAGCAGGACTCTGTGGAATGGGGATATTTTATGGAGAAAGTATGACCTCCTTTCGAAGAGCTTCAAGTCTATCATAAGCATAGAAACATTATATTTCTTAGAATTCCCAAATCCCTAGAGAAACTATTTCTCTCCAATTTCTCTAAAGAAAGAACTGTTCTTTGTTTAAAAATCTTCTCCATATCAAACCTCTGTCATGGACAATTTTTTTCCCACCGTATCAGAGGAAGCATCTTACTGAATAGGTCTGCTTTCCCCTGTTTGCTGGGAGTTATTAAAAGAGCTGACTGCAAACAGATTTTTACTGCCTGAGTGTGGACTTACATCAGGTAGCACCCAATAAGACTTGACAAGCTGACATCTCTTATCCATCAACAGTGATGGGTGGGGGAGGGACAACAGGAAGGAGAGAATCTTATTCCCACCTACTTTCTGAGAGACAGACTTCGAGTGATATAGGGTTCATTTTTAGAAATCTATTTAATTTCTGAGTTAGAGTTTTAGAAATTTTGTTTATGGAATAGAGGGCTAGAAAAAATACCCACCTTGTCAATGCTAAACAGAAGCTGAAAATTACATATCTTTTAGGTCACAAAGGAGCAGGAAGATGAGTCCTTTGGAGGAAGGAAAAAATCCTTACAAAACTCTAGTGACAGAGCATCTTAAACACTGCATTGTTCTCCAGCCAGTCAGCCTAACAGCTCTGTGTGATTGGTAATGATGTCAAGCTTTTGTTCAGAAGGAGGAAAGGTCTTGTAAACCCAGATTTCCAAATATGTCAGCTTTATAGCGCCAACTTCTGTCCCATCCTCTTCATATTTTTCTTTCTTGAACATCGGTGACACTGACTTTTTTAAAAAAGAAAAAGTAGCAAAAACTACAGCCAGATTCTGAGTTGTTCACTTACAGAATTTTCGTTTTACATGTGGAATGAGAGATGGATACATGTGACTTCTTGTTCTATTAAGAGTGTGTTACAAACACTGATGGCTCATTCCTAGGAAAGAAGTAATTCTTGGCTGTCTTTTCATTGGAAGAATATGAATATTGAATTCTGCTTAGGTAATTTTCAGGATAATTAGATTCTATGATTTTTTTTGGAAAGAAGCTGGTGCCACTTTAGTGAGGGAAATTATACTGGTTGTCTTGTGTAAGCTGGGGATCTCTTAAATATGTGAGGTCTAAACCATTAAGGTCAATGTTCTTTGAAGCTCACTTGCTAAAATTATTAGGACTAATAGGAACGGAGATTTGGTGGAATGAAATCATCAATGTCTGCTAATTATGTTTGCTACAAGCATAGAAGTAGCACATCAAGTGGACTGGGAGTGGGAGTGAAAAAATCATGTCATAAATGTAGAATGCCTTTCAACCAAGGATGTTAAGAGGAGTACCTAACATTTCTCAAATTTATTGTGAATGTTTTCGATCTTGTTGATTCCCTGTTATACTTTTAAAAATTATATTCTGCCTCACTCTAGGTGGTCAGCATCTGGAAGAGGGGACTATATGCTATTTTGGATTTCTTGCACTGTTTAAAACCTCACCTTGCACACAGATATGGTCAATAAATACTTATTGAAGTGAAATAAATTGAAATGAAGAAATATTTATAGTATCACATATCCTGAATATAAATTAAGCACCAAGAGAAGCTATGTCCAAGAACTGTTTGAAGATGTAAAGGTGGCTAGAACCTTGGGAGATAATGATCATACATATTAACTTAGGATTTAAAATTTTGAAGATGAATCATTGAACATTTTATCAAAAACCAATGATATACTGTATATTGGCTAGTTGAATTTAAATAAATTAAAAAAATTTTGAAGTTAGAAAACATATGCTCTATACTTCACGGAAAGATATTGCAAAAGTCAGTAATAGAAAGGACTGGCTTGACTTGATGTTCAAAGACTAAAATATCATCTAAAAATAAGATTCTAATGAAAACAAAGCTCACTGGATAGTTTAACATATATTTTAGATGTGTGTTCAGTGAATTTTTTTTTTTTTAAGATTTATTTATTTATTTATTTGACACAGAGAGACAGCAAGAGAGGGAACACAAGCAGGGGGAGTGGGAGAGGGAGAAGCAGGCTTCCCGCTGAGCAGGGAGCCTGAGGCAGGGCTCAATCCCAGGACTCTGGGATCATTACCTGAGCCGAAGGCAGACGCTTAACGACTGAGCCACCTGGGCACCCCGTATTCAGTGACTTTTGACAAATGTTTTCATAGGTGTGACCCATACCTCTGTCAAAACATAGAGTATTTTCATTGCCAGACTGGCCTCATGCCCCTTCCTAGTTAATTTCCTACCTACCACTACCACCCCCACCCCCAACACAGAGGTAACCATTATCTTATTTCTTTCACTATAAATTAATTTAGCCTGTTTCAGAACTTCATATAAATGCAGTCATGCGATATGTACTATTTTGTGTCTGACATCCTTTCAAAATAATGTTTTGAAATTCAACCATGTTGTTGCATTTATCAGTAGTTCTGTTTTTAGGCTAATATTCCATTGTATAAGTATACTAGAGTATGTTGTTTTCTGTTGATGAACACTTGAGTTGTTTCTAGTTTTGGCTATCGTGAATAAAAATTTTGTCAACATTTTTTTCAGATCCTGTTGTGGACATATGTTTTCATTTCTCCTGGGTAAATACCCAGGGGTAGAATTTTTGGGTCATAGAATAGGTATATGTTTAGGTTTGTAAGATACAACCAAGCCATTTTTCAAGGTGGTTATATAATTTTACATTCCCACGATATCTGTGCAAGTGTTTCAGTCAACAGAGGGAATATGATATAGGAAATTGGAAGGCTGAAGGAACAGAAAGAGAATGGTGGGAATCTTTAGGAACAGCTATTATTCCTGGAGCTAGGGTTGTGGTTATCAGAACTTAGAAGCTTAGAGGAGGGTATATATATTCATGGTGCCACCTAAATCTGATATGGGTACTTAGAGCTCCAAGGAGGAAGTACTGCCCAACTGTTCTTGTTACCTTTAAGTCACTGACTCTTTCTTCTGCCACTGACATTCTGGTCACTGCTTCCATTTGGTGGGGATTTTTTATTTTGGCTATTCAGTTCTAAAATTTCCCTTTGACTTCTATTTTAGCTTTTGTTTGAAGAGTGTGTGTGATTGCCTGTTTGAGAATTTTTTTAACAGCTGCTCTAAAATCTTTCAACATCTGTGTCATCACATTGTTGGTGTCTGTTGATTGTCTTTTCCCTTACAAGTCAAGGTCTTCATGGTTTTGTGTATTATGAGTAACTTTAGATTGTATTTTGGGTATTTGGAATATCATAAGATTCCAAACCTTGTTTAAAGCCATTAAGTTTGGTGTTACTTTGAATTCTGGTGTTCTTCCCAATATGAATGTTGATGTTTGATTTTCAGAAACTTCAAGTAGCTGTTTCATGCCTTCTCTCTCAGTTTTATAGTTGTGTTTAATGGGAGAGAAAAGTTGGCATTTGTTCTATTTTACCTGAAACCAGAACCAGTAAGCTTGATTTTCAAAAATATACATTCACAAGATAGAAGAAAACCCACTTACTCATTTATGTATCTAGGTTTATTATTTATTGTTTGGTTACCACCATTAGAATTTAAGCTTCACAAGAGCAAAGATCTTTGTTATGTTACCACTGTATGCCAAGTACTCAGAACAGTGTCTGGAACTAAATACATATTAAAGGCATTCAATAAATATTTTGGAATGAATGAAAAATAAGCTGATAAACAAGGAATAATAGCAGTATTGCAAGAAGATAATTTGAATGACCAATACTTGTGACCTTATATAAGTTGATTTACCTCTCTGTTGTGTATCAGTGTCTTCTTTTATATAATGGTAAAATAAAATTTATTTTATAGGGGAAAATGTAGAAAGTGTTTAGCGCATTGTAGGTGCTCAAAAACATAGATTTCAGTATTTTCTCTCCACTCCTCTTCAGATGCAGAGATAGTAAAAATAACTTAAATTTGGAGAAAAAGAATAACCAAAAGAAGGGATCATTTCACAGGGCTGTTGATTTTGTGTAAGTGGATGACAAATGAAAGCAGAAATACTCCATTTCTATTTTCCTTCCATCTTCTCTATTAAGGAAAATGACCTTCAAATGGAAAAGGGTAATATCATAGACTTTGGAGTTAGATGGGCTTCACAGGTGACTTTTCTTAACCTCCCTCAGGTTAAGACCAGTTCTCTCTGTAAAGTGGGAGTACTACAACTCCCACAGAGCTGTTTTAAGTGTGGCAGCATAAAAATCATGGGGGATTAGGGTAATAGGAGGACGTAGACTCTCCTCATTCCCCAGCCTGTCAAAGAGAATCTTATAATTGCGAGCTCAGTTGCCAATCCATTTCCGATGGGCAGTAGTAAATTGGCAACTTATTAGTTTTGTTGCTGTTTAGCTTTTGGTCTGATATGGCTGGGCTAAGCTTGACACGACTCTCTACCTGCTCAATCTCCAGCTACTCTGCCCGGCTCCTCCTGTATAAAGCCCGGGTCTTCCCTGGTGCCTACGGACCAACACGCCACGTCCATTGGTCTTCCAGCTTTGCTTGGGAACTCAGCTTGGATCCACACCAGAGAAACTGTCTACCAGCGCTCTGTGGGAGACCAAGAAGCCTGTTCCTCTCACCTAATTACCTTGCTCAGTATTTTACATGTTACTAATTCTCAGTGCATCATTTCTCAACCAAAGAGTTTTATCCTTTTCAGTCCTTCTTTTCTTTCAGGCATTGAATGGAAATACCCCCACCCTCAATTTCCAAAAACCGAAATCACATTTTTTCACTCTCTTGTCCACCACACATCCATATTTTATGTATTTTCACATTCTCCACCTAGCCCATGCCCTGCACCAAATAGGTGCTAAATGAAAATTTCAGACTTTAAGAGTGCCACACACTCATGCAAGAGGTCTGGTAAGTGTTAAAAAAAATGGCTTGATTTAATTATTCACTGATACAACACTATTTAACTTTTCTTTAGATAACTGCAACATTCTAAAGACCATGGGAAGATGCTGTTAATGTCTTAGAAACTGTATAACTATATCGCCAATGGACATTTTGGAGTATCTTCAGTTCTGTTTATTATTCTTTGGTGTCATGGCTGTTGAATTCAGGGTGATGTAGGGATTGAATATGGAAAGGGGGTCAGAAGCTTCTCCAGAGTCACAAACCATCATTTAAAATAGGTCCTTTGCAGAGTCTGAGGAGGCCTGCTTTAACTGGCTCTTAGCCAGTGTGGAGATTTTCCAAGATGCCACCTGATGATGGGGTAGATCTGCTGTTCTCCTTTGGTTAAGTCTCTTTAGGATGTAAAAGGAACTATAAGGCCTTCATTAATAGAGTAAGAGGTGACCAGCTTGATACTTGGTAGTTTCTTCAGGAATGAAAGCAAAATGAGACTTCCATTTACCATCTTAGGGGGGGAAACCAGCTAAGGAGCCAAACCAAAATCATGGGAACATCTTCATTTTTATTACAGTCTGTGTTTTAAAAATTCATTCACACTTATCTACAAGCCCATTGTGATTAAGAAAACTATTTTTGAACAGAAAGGGACTTATATACTGCCTTTATGGGCAGCAAGAAGCGAAGGGTTGGAGAGACCGATTTCCATTCCATAGCCAGGCTCAACAAGAGGTTTGGCAAGGCATAATGAATGTGGTGCAAGTTCCTGAGTGGAGGGGAAAGGAGACTGTGTCCAGAGAGCTTGTATAAAAGGGATGGAAGACAGCCATGGGAGCTGAGGTAGGCCAACATTTCTCCTGCTGTAGTTGACTGCCATTTGTCTGCTTCTGTAGCTATGCCAAGCCAAGGCAACCAGGGATTACAGGACTCTGATGGGTGCAGTGACACAGGTCCAAATGCAGTGATACAGCTAAGGAGATGTGTACTCCAGCTTGGGGGATTTGATGAATATCTTTACAGAGAAGGTGGCATCTGAGTTGGAATTTTAAAAGTGGTTAGGACTTTGGTCAGGCATGGTTGAAGGAAGGAGGGGTGGATTTATAAGCTTAGGCTAGAGGAAGAAACACAAGAGACTTACTTGGGGAATACTGCTGTCCATTGAGTGGTACAGCATAAAGCTGGGACTTTAGATCTGTAGGAGGCATGTTGGTGTGCTGGAAAATGTGGCTAAATAATGAGTTTACTTTGGCTGTTTTATTCTTTCTACTGGTTGAGTTCTGCTTAGGTCACTGGAAGAAACTTTATTTTGTTTCTAACCATTTAGTCTCCCACTGGGAAAGTATGGGTTTATGCATTTTTCTTTTCGATCTTGACAGGATGAGAATATGATTATATTGGAGGATGGCACTTTTGATATCTAATCAGTACTTAATTCTTCTGCTAATCGCCGTTTTTCCTCAGTCTTATTGATCCTCAGCCCTTTGCCAGTTCCAATATATTTCTGTGATCAGTAAACACTGTGAGAGTCATCAAATCAAATAATTGGAGAGGACCTCTAGAGGTCATTGTGCCTATAGGTAGATGATTTCCAAAACCTCCCAAGATGGAGATTTTTTATTGTCTCTTTGGAGCACTCTGGAGATGGAGACTGACAGCCTCCCTCAAGTGGTTCATTCTAGTAATTAATCAGCTGGAAGGTTCTTCCTTATTTCTAATTGAAATCTTTGCTAATGTAACTTAATTTATTTTCTCCTGTTTTGTCCACTCTGGGCATGGATAGCAAATGATTACTACAGTGCTAGTAACAACCCTTCATGAACTTGAAGACAAAATCTCATCCCCTTTCTACCCCTCCTCTCTATAGTAAACAACTCCAGTTTCTTACACTGTTCATCAAAGGGTTTATTTCCATGTCTTTAGCTATCTTTATTGAAGTTCTCTGAACTACTGAGTTTCTCTACATTATTTGAAAATAATTCCTATAGTGAACAGAAATCTGGACTAAGCACAAAATAACTATTTGGGAGATCTCATTGGTGACTTTCAATGTGAAGAAGTTCACGGGCCATTTTCAGTGGAAGTAAAAATGACCGGTGGTAGAACCAGGTTTTAGGTAGGGACATTGGTAACATAATGCATTTTTAAATTTTTTAATGTTTTAACACACTTAATCTCACTGTGGACATGTGCCTTGCTGTCATGAACTTAGTTCTAAATTATAGACCTAGAGGAGACAAAGCGCTATGCCTTATATTGTCCATTCCCTTTTTGTCTGGTAAGTCTGGGAGTGTTTTCTCTAATGTATTTTAGAGTACCTTGTCCAAAGAACCTGAAATAATAGACGTAATGATTACTACAAGTAACTGTAAGAATGTGTGATATTTATTTGCTCAAGAGATGGCTGTGTGGTTTATGGAGCAGTTAAGGAGATAGTGAGTATTGGTGATTAGCCAATGTGAGAGAGCAGGGGGATAAAATTCAACATTCATTGCATAACTTCCTATGGATAAAACACTGTGTGCGGTACTGTGGAAATGCAAAGGTAGGTAGAGATGGCATATTACCAACAGAGGAAAAAGAAAAGAATGGATAGGATGGTCCAGTCAAGGTATGTTGGTGTAGTGACACCTGGGCATTGGAGAAGGAGAATCTAAGGAAGTATCAGTTGTGGGAATGTTCCACTGAAATCATTCATTTGGCACTGATTTGTCAGATAAGAGGAAACTGGCTCCTCAAAATTTGGTGCTAAGTAAAAGATGAGGAATGTCAAGTATTAGTGACATGCATTTTATTTATAAACAAGGAAATAATTGTAATAATAGTTAAATTCTTTGAGCTTTTACAACATCCTAGGCAAAGTTCTTAGTCTTTCTACACGTAATAATTCATTTAAACCTCATAGCAGTGCTATGATGCACATACTATTTTATCTCCATTTGACAGAGAGAGACATGGAAATGAATGGGGAGAAGAAATCTCATGGGAATAGATGGAGTTGGGGGGGTCTGAGTGTGAGGCAAGGAGTTTACTTGGAGATGGTGCCAATAGGATTTAGGGATGGGGTCTCCAGATTAGGTGGGTATGTGGATGCTTCTCCGGTCAGGATGGCACCGAGGGTTGGTGTGGTGACCAAGAAGGACTGTAATGCTACAGGCATTACAGCATGTTTCTGAACACTGATGAAAGCAGAATAAAAGGTTATCTGTAGGTTGTGTCAGGATTTGGTTTGAATCATCGAGAGATGCTGGGTAACTGCACGTCTAGGGATTGGCCAGTTGAGTACTATGTTTCACAGGGATGACAACCTTCCTCTCTTCATCAGCCTGTGCCCTTCTCCATTCTTTCTTTTTTCTCACCTATGGCTCTGTTCTCTTCCGAGACCCCTCTGGTCCATTTTCCCCTGGCCCTGGCCATGGCCCTGAATGGCTGTGGAGTGGCTGCCTGTCTGGTGCGGTCTTCCTTACTCCATTGTGCCCTTGGAGCACAGACCTCACTGTTGGCTTCCCAGTGTCCGCATCATACCTTTCCTAACTGGGACCCACGATGCCTTCTTCTCTTCACATAACTGGAGATGTCACCTGCGTGACCCCATTATTTCTTATGTCTCTGACAAATCCCTGCCTGACTTCATTTCTCCCACACCTTCAGAACTTCTGTCCCACGCTGTCTCCATTCTTGCTCATCCCTAGTCCCGCCACAGCCTCTCCCTCACTTTGGATGACAGAGGCAAGTAAAGCCTGAATCTGTACCCCGGGTGGGTTTCTGTGTGAGTTTAAGTTTGAATCTGAATGTGATTGTGAATAGGAGTGACTATACAGAGGTATGCACACAATCCAGGTTGTATTTGCACCCCTTCGTATGCGTGTATATGTGTTCTTTGGGTGGGGAGAGGCAGCTGGGAGTAAACTGATTGAAGTTGTGGTCAACCTTACTTAAAATAAAGAGAAGGTTAGCTGGACAAAGGTATGCAGAGCAGGGTGATTATCTAGTTATTATAAATTGAAAACATGTTAAATTTCCATTATGAAAGGATTGATCATATTTTGGTTAATCATTCAATGAAATATTATGAGTTTTAAAAAATATTACATATTCTTGGGGCGCCTGGGTGGCTCAGTCGTTAAGCATCTGCCTTCGGCTCAGGGCGTGATCCCGGAGTTCTGGGATCGAGCCCCACGTCAGGGTCCTCCGCTGGGAGCCTGCTTCTTCCTCTCCCGCTCCCCCTGCTTGTGTTCCCTCTCTCGCTGGCTGTCTCTCTCTGTCAAATATATAAATATCTTAAAAAATAAAAAATAGATAAAAAATAAAAAATATTACATATTCTTGTGTGTGTATGTGTGTGTGTGTGTAGGGAAGAGATGAAAGTATTAAGTGAAAGCACAAGGTTAGAGCAGTTGTGTATAATGTGATATATATTTCTGTTGCATTTATATATTCTTGGAAAATGTCTGAGAAAATTGCTAACATAATAATGTGGTTACCTCTGGAAGGTGACATTATTTCTCTTAACTGCATTTTCTGATTTGTTACAGTGACAAATAAAAAAAAAATATAAGGTTACGAGACAACAACAATATTTTAGGAGCAAGAGAAACATGAAGAGTGGGTGCACAGAAAGAGGTCCACCATCACAGCCAAATAAGGCCCATTAGCCTTTCTTTCCCTCCTCCAGCTCGCCTGATACGAGTGGAATCACTTAAAGAAAAGCCCACCCACTGCCAGAATCTCTTCCTAAAGCTTCTACCCAAGGGGAAATTTGTTTGAGTACATCAATACCCCTGGGAGGGCAAGCATTTATCAGGGGTTGGCAGAGCAGTTTAGCCCACAAGTCACATTTGTGCAAATTAGAAAAAGGTATTCATTCCTCAAAACACTTTCCTGCCATGTGCTGGAAAACCATCATGATGAAAACACTCATGACCATGTTCGTGTCCTAATGACCTTCCTGCGTCTGTGAAGGGACCTTGCTGTACCCTTGTAAGCAACCTTCCTTCCCTGTGGTGTGAATTGGTAATGTGTAGTTTGCTTTCCTCCTACTCTGGCTGACACCTTAGCTCTAAGGAATGGGAGTTGAACACATGGTATGAAGGGAAGGGAGGAACAAACAGTGAATGTGGAGCACCTTGCAAAAGATGGCTGAGAGAGCTCTGAATCTTTAAACTTTGGACAGCCTGAAACAACATGGGGCATCAAACTAAGGAAGATGAGGAATGTGGGAGGCCAGGCCTGAGAGAATAGAAAGGAAGGAGATGGGAATCCAAAACTGTACTTCAGCTTCTCAGTGCTGGTCTGTGCTCTCTTGTGTTCATAAACTCGCGGGAAGCAATCTGTTCATTCTCACGGAGCCCCTCCTCATGGGGCCTTGGAAGTGAGCTGAATCCCTGGTTTATAACCAGAATTGCCTCCCAGGGATGGAGAGGCTTGTGCTCTGGGTGTGTGGACCTCCATGGAGGGCAGATTAATGGGATCTATTCCTGTGCTCAAGTCCTAATGCTCATTTAACAGTTGTGCTTCTTGGTTTAGTGCATAGCTTCTTGTGACAATTTTCATTCTAGATGTTTTCATCTATCCCTGGTTCACCGAAGTCAGGAGCCCGAGAGCAGACCAGGAAATGAATAGACCTCTAAGCAAACGGATGCCGTGTGGGTGCTATGGCCATGTTGTCATATGATGAAATGCTCCTTGGACTAAGCAGTTTTGATTGATTGGTACATAAAGTAATCAACTAAAAAGTAAATACTTGAGATTCCCTCCTCAAGGGAAAGATCCTGGCAAGCATATTTTTGAACTAGTCAAATTAGATATTTTTGTGTTATTTATTTATTTAGTTTTAGATTTTTAAAAATTTATTTATTTGATAGAGAGGGAGAGCACAAGCAGGGGGAGCAGCAGGCAGAGTTAAGAGGGAGAAGCAGGCTCTCCACTGAGCAGGGAGCCTGATGCAGGGCTCAGTCCCTGGACCCTGAGATCATGACCGGAGCCTAAGGTAGACACTTAACCACCGAGTACCAAGGTGCCCCTAAATTAGACATTTTTAACAATTCTAATTCTGTTACTGTGGGAATGATGGTAGAAGCTGAGGAGGGTTTGTCTAAGGCCCCATGGAAAACAGTTCGTGGGAATGTTAATGGAAAAACTGTGAGGTACGTGAAAGAAATCCATGAGTCATAAAACATTCATTACACAAATCTGAAAGTGATTATTAGTTGGCAAATTGCTAAGGTTCTGTATTGCTTTAATTATTCAAATTTAAAAAAACCAAAAAACCTTCTCAGAGTTTGAATTGACCAATATTGATTTGTATAGATAGCAAAGACGCTACCCTTCTTTGGTAGAGGAGTGGCATATGGATTTTTTAAGAGGCCTTCGAGAATTCTTCTCACTGCAAATCTAAGCCTCTACCTTACTTTGCATTTGTCTTTTGTCCAGAGAACCCTGAACTGAGGTTGTGTTCAGGAGGATGGGTACAGTTCTCCCCTAGCTCTTTGAGTGCTGGTCTGGAGAAGAAGCCATAGGAACTGGTAACAGCAATTCAACATGCAGATTTCGGCTGAGCCATTCTGGGCTTCCTGTGGTAGAGGCCAGCCTTCACCAGCAGAACAGACCCTGCACTATGATCTGGCCTAGATCGTGCAGTAGTAAATTCACTTAGAGCAGATACCGCTGTTGCAGTTGGTGAGATAAACTTTGATGTCTATTGCAGCAAGAACCCTGTGAAGGCAGGGACTGTGTCTATTTTGTTTGCCACTGAATCCCCAGAGCCTAACACATAATAGTTGTTTAATACTAGTTAAATTAATGTTAGTCAAGTGAATAATAAATGAATAACAAAGTATTGCAGAGGGAGGCTAGTGGGGTACTTGAGTAGAAGCTAAACAGAAGTTTTTACTTTGATAAAATTATACTGACTGAATTTCTAGTCTCCCAGTCTCAATTTTATTTGTCGAGTTGGTCAGTATCGGGGCAATAATCCATCCTAACCAAACTCATAACAGACTGAGGTATTAACCAGTTGCCAGTTAGTAATAATTTCTATTATCAATTGTTCCATAACCAATTACCTTTACACTCTGTAGTTTAAAATAACAATCATTTGGCTGATGGTTTGGCAGTTTGGGAAGGACTAACAGGGAGAGCTTATTTTAGCTCCAAGTGGCATCCGTTAGAGTGACCAGAGCCAGAGGATCTAATTTCAAGATGGCACCCTCCGATAGTTAGCAAACCAGTGATGGCTGTTGGATGGGACTCAATTCTCCTCCACAGAGGCCTCTCCATTTGACTACTTGGGCTTCCTCAAGGCATGGTGGCTAGTTCCACCTGGCACAGTGTTACTTCTATATTGTCTTGGTCAAAGCAGGTCCTACGCAGTTTGGAGGAGGAGGGGAGAAATAGACTACCTCTTGAAAGAGGAAGTAATAAAGAATTTGTCACCATTTTTCTTAAACTTCCAATATTCACTAAAAATATCTATTAGAAAGATTTTCTACTGGTTGATTGATCATTATACTCTCTTCCTTGTAGGAAAGTTCCACAGTTAGCTAAATTACACAGGCCAAGAGGAGGGGGATAGTGCTTGGCTTCCTTAAAATTCCTGTCATTTCCCTCTTCTAAACTCTGGCAAATAAATATGCTGGTTTTACTTAGATTGTATGTTTATTATGCAAATGATGTTTTAAAAGTCCCAGTGTGCTAACATCTCCCACCCTGTCCTCCCCACACACAGTTGTCTTCAAAGAACTCTTCTTCTATGGAAATGGTGGAGTTGCCGTGGCTGAGTTATAAGAAGATTCCCTGGTAGACCAGATTCCCTGGTCTAGACCATAGGAGTAAAAGCAAATTGCCTGATCTGGGGGGCTGGTGTCACTAAAGTTATGATCTACCTATCTCAATCCCAGTTTTACCTGCCAAATGTATTTGGACACAAAAAAATCATTTTTATGTCTTTCCAGGTGCAGTCTTCTGCAGTGCTAAAAAAGTCATTGGCAAGTTCCTTTGCATTGGTTCTTTTATAGGTTTCAAACAGGCAAGTTTCCTTTGTCAATTTAATCTTTCTTCAAAGATTCCTGTTAAGCAGGTTGCATATGTTAATTCATTTGATTCTTTCGCAGATTTCTTATTACCTTAGAATGACCTTGGTAAGAGCTCCAGGCTCAGCTTAGTCTACTTTAACTTAGAAGGACCAAGTAGCAACCATTTATTAATTACCTATAGTGTTAGGCAGTATAGATGTGTTACTCTGTGTTCCCCCGCCCTCATCCCCCAATAAACACCATCACGCCATGGGTATTTGGGGACAGGGGGCCTCCAAGAGGCCAACTCACCTAAGGTCTGCATAGTAAGTGCTGTCACAGGTGGGACATGAGCTCAGTTCTTCCTAACTCCACAGCCCTCATGATGTTGTATGCAAGCCCATATCAGCCAAGATAGGTTGAATTTTACTCATTTACTCTCAGAGCCAACTTACCTCCATTTCTTGAGGTACTTGGTTCTAACCTATAGTAAACTGACTTAAAAGCTATGGTAGTGATTGCGTATTTTTAATTCTTTATTTAAATTCAGTTTAGTAAACGTATACTCTTAGTTTCAGGGGTAGAATTTAGTGATTCATCAGTTGCATATAATATCCAATGCTCATTATATCGTGTGCCCTCCTTAATGCCCATTGCTCAGTTACCCCATTCCCCCACCCACATCCCCTCCAGCAACCCTCAGTTTGTTACCTAGAGTTCAGCCTCTCTTACAGTTTGCCTCCCTCTCTATTTTCATCTTACTTTATTTTTCCCTCCCTTCCCCTATGTTCATCTGTTTTGTTTCTTAAACTCCACATACGAGTGAAATTATATGGTATTTGTCTTTCTCTGACTGACTTAGCATAACACCCTCTGGTTCCATCCACATTGTTGCAAATGGCAAGATTTCATTCTTTTTGATGGTTGAGTCATATTCCATTGGATATATGTACCACATCTTCTTTATCCACTCATCTGTCAATGGCCAGTGATTGCCTATTTTTAA
Organism: Ursus maritimus; assembly: GCF_017311325.1. Classification (NCBI taxonomy): domain Eukaryota; kingdom Metazoa; phylum Chordata; class Mammalia; order Carnivora; family Ursidae; genus Ursus; species Ursus maritimus. The sequence goes on along the minus strand of NW_024425119.1, from coordinate 13,239,775 downwards.
GATGATGCATAGATTGAAAGATTGACAGAAGCAATAGGGAAATTGGAGTAAAAAGAAAATTCGCCTATATTCATTCCCATCACCGAAACACAAGTATTTTAATTTTATTCTAGACTTTGACCTCATTAATACTTGTTTTTATACAATTGCCATCACAATGTACGTCAAGTTTTTCACTATGCTCTTCAGATGACGTTGTGATGGATGGACTCTTTCACAAGTTTCTACATATTACAGTAATAATTTTCACTTGCTATGTAATTTGCTGTGCAGATGATCGAAGTAGATCCTTTGGTTAGTTTATAAAATACAATTTATATATACATTACACATACACGCACACGCACGCAAACACATGCACTTGAAAATTTACATAAGAGAAGAATACAAGGGTTTTTATCACACACACAGCCAATACTGTACATTCTGGATGTTTTCTTCCAGGCTTTAAAAATGTTGTAAATATATTTTGTTTATACAGATACACATATGTCATTTTATTGTATACAAAAGTGATATTCTGCTATCAAAACTGCTTCAGTTAATGTTTGCATGCCTCCACGAAGGAATTTGTTTTCCTGATGCTTTCTTGTTTTATAGGGACTCTCCTTTGGGGGGTTTCATTGTTTGCACCAGGCAGGAATTTGTTGGGAATTGGAGACATTCCTAAATGTAAAATCACGTCCTCCCACATCAGGCTGCGTCAGAACAGGACAGCACGCACGTGCCTCCATTAGCAGTGTGTGTTATGCATTCATTGCCTCATAAACCATGGAGCAAGGCTGGTAATGATGTGGAGAGGTGACCTCTGGCTAAACACTGAAGCTGGAAGAAACCGTCCTATTCCGTGCAACGGTGGTTACATCTGAATAAGGTCTCAGCCTATTACTTAGGAATGCTACCAACCTAATTGGGAGTGGTCTATTTATCATCCTACATGTGAGATGGAAAAGTGAACCTTATCTGTTACCTTGGTGCATGTTTCGGAGGCATATGTTGAATTGGGTACTGAAGCCTAGTTTCCAACAGGAGTAAATACCATATAACAGCAAAATGCATTTCTTAGGATCAACATTCTCTGCTTTAATTAACTGTGGAACAATAGAATTGGTACATGTTTGCTGTCTTTGTTCCATACAGTGAAACATTTTTAAAATGTGAGATTCTTTAAATGGACAAGGAAGTACAGAAAATACTTTATTAGATACCATGCTTTCACTGCACAGACTTAATGTTCACATGGGCCATATTTGCTTCAGATCTCTTTAAAAGGCGATACTTCCTTGGTGGGTATTTCCTCCCTAAGCATAATCTTGGGGGAACAAAAAAAAAACTTTGGGGATGAGGAGCATGGAGGCTGGGCCATCATTCCAGCGTTTCTACTCTAGTCCCTGCTCTCAGAACGTCACTGCCAAAAGAGATGAAGTTCCCTACCCCCAGTGACTATAGCACCCACAGAAGTGGAAACAAGGGCTAGAACAAAAGGGAAGATGAAGTCAGGTGTTGCTCAAACCTAGTACAGTGACAAGGGGGAAAGGGGTAGGATAGGAATATAGGCAGAGCTAGATGTTAATTGCACCATCTGTGAGTGTGTCAGAAGCCCTGATAGACTCAATAGACTTTTTTTTTCATCACATTCAGAGACAAGCTGCTTCCTGAATTGGATGAATTTTAAGGTTATGGTTACACATTTAAAAAGTGAAAATTGAGGCTTTTCCCATTCTTTGCCTCTCTCCTGAGTTGTGGGAGTAATTCATGGCAACTCAGAATTTATATCTTGGAGCAAACTTGCTTGATGATTTGTCTTCATTGCATGTAGGGGAAAAAATAAGCCTCATCAACCAGGGCCTGATTTTGCAAGAGCCCATCATTCAGGCACTTATTATCCACTTTGTGAAGTTTCTAGGTCTTTTGGTCTTCACCCTTACCCTCCTGCTGGGGTTCGGTCATTTTGCTGCTTGTTAGGACATCCACCAGCAGGTGTGGAGGAGCAAAGAGAACAGCTAAAGCATTATTAAGTTTTGCTTCATGATAGGAGCTCTGCAAAAGACTCGGTGGAAGAGAATTTTGAACCCTTTCCCTACAATAAGGTTTGGAGTTATCTGTTGATTTTGGTTACGTATGCCCTCCCTGTCCTTCATTTAGTGCTGATAATGAAGAGTTGACTTGCAGAAAAACAGAATGGAAGGGGACTGCAAAATACAGCCAGAATCGCAGTGAGCCATGACTTAAACATGGTCCTGTAATATGATGCTGTAATGAGAGGGAGCCTGAGTCCATATGAGTTCATTGAAGTATCAAATTGGTGTGCAGTCTTTCTTCTCACTCAGCATAGGTCAGGCACACATTAAAGTAGAAGTTTTCAGTTGGGGGTGAGGTTGTGTGGTGGAGGCAGATTCTAGAATCACCTGGGGCGACTTTTTCAAATTGTTTGAGCTGGTATCTCTGCATGCTAATAACATTTGAGAGGAGGTCAGGGTGTGGACTTTGGAAAAATTACTGAGGTAATCATACAGTCTTATCTCTCACCATGTAAAAGAGATGCTGATGATTTTGAGAGGGCCTGAGCAAGAATAATGAAAATAGTTAAAGGGTCTCCAAAAAGGTGAAAGAAAGCAGAATTCTCAAATCTGAAGAAAGAAGGATTTCCAAGGTAGTTAAATAACTTATCAGACATATCAAAGATTACTTGGGGGGTGCTGGCCCCTCAGGTCTTTCTCCATACTTCTGCCATCATGATCTTCCAACCTGAAAATGCTTATGCTGCCCCCCCCCAGATCTTTATTAAATACCCCAAGCTCCATTTCCTTCTTGACCCTCCCAGCCTTCCTTCTCCTTCCTCTTCCAATCTGAATAAGAACCAGTCAGTTCATCACTGACTTTGAAGTCCTAAGGAGATGATAGTTATAATAAGAAAGGTCATAAATGCAAGGTATCTTACCTTGAGAGTGGCTGGCAGAGCTCAGAGCTGTGCTTTTTCTCCCTGTAATGAGAAGGAACAATTGATGCAGTTAAATCCATTACATTTCACATTCCACATCCATCTACTTGGTTCACAATAGTCTCTTAGATTGTCTTTCGGCATTCAATCACTGTTTCCACTACTATGTTTCAAATTCACATTGTTTTTCTTATCTAGACTCTGAGCCCCTGAACTTGTCTTCATGCCAAGCATTATTTTTCTTAACAAAAAAATTAATTAGAAGAACTAATTGGATCCACTTATCTGCCTTGTTTGAAAACTTTTCTTGGATACTTATTTATACAGATACAGCATCATGTTCAAGACCTTCATAAATGACCTCAGTCTCTCTTTTTAGGCTTAAATCTTGCCACTGCTTTTCCTCACTACAGGGACCTTATTCCCTTTTTTCTATCCTATCCTGAAGCCATAGTGTCATCATTTCTGCAGACATTTGCCTTTGCACATGCTATATTCTCTAGGCTTCCATCCCTCTCTTCTCTTCCAGGTGAACTCTTTCTTTAAGACCCAGCTAAACTAGCTCCCCCTTCAGCCATAAGCTCCTTCCCCACACAGCTTCCGTGTGTCCTCCCCTGTGCTCTCACTACTTGGTGTTACTGTACTTGGCATGTTGTACTTGTGGGGTCACTTATTTCTTTGCTCTGTTCATGAGAGAGGGGACAGTGGCAGGCCAATATTTGGAAAGGCAGGAGAGAAAGGGCAGGTGAGTGGAGGTGATAATGCACATTTCATGCAATGGTTTCCCATCCTGAAATCTATCATCTATCTATCTATCTATCTATCTATCTATCTATCTATCTATCTATACATATATATATATATGGACACACCCCAAAATACAAATTATTTTATTTCTTTGATAAATGCTGCTTCTTGTCTGTTTTCTCTTTGGAGAATTGAGTGGGGCATCCCTTAGGAATCTCACTGCAGTTTTTCATAAAACACCAAGCTCCTTTTTCCATGTCTTTGACATCCCATCAAATCCTCATTATTCTTCAGAGTCCATCACCTCTCAAGTAGAAGGAACACAAAGCCTCAAGCCTGATCAAAGGGGAAAAATGAAAGGAAAGGCAAAGAGAGACCAATACATATATAAAATCCTTTACTTCACTCATGGAAAGGCTGTCTTCACTTTCCTAGCCCTGGACAAAGGTACAAAAGAAGTTTCTCATCTCTTCTCAGAAGAAGGCATTCTTTTTTTTTCTTTTTAAGATTTACTTATTTATTAGAGAAAGGGAGAGTGTGTGCAGGGGGAAGGGCAGGGAGAGAGGGAGAGAGAGAGAGAGAGAATCTCTAGGATACTCCCCACTGAGTGCAGAACCCGACTTAGGGCTTGATCCCACAACCCTGAGATCGTGACCTGAGCCAAAACCAAGAGTCGGATGCTTAACTGACTGAGCCACCCAGGTGCCCCAGAAAAGGCCATTCTTTCCCTCCCCATGATAAATCCATGCGTCCTTGGTACCAGTTTGGGGATTGAAATAGAGGGGGAAAGTGGACATGTGGTCAGCAATATTAATTTTTATATATGCATTTCTGTTTGTACCCCCAACTGTAGGAAAGAGCTAGTGTGGTAGGTTAAAAAAGTATAATTTGGGGGTCAGACAAATGTCAATTTTAATTCCCTCCTGTCATTAAATTCCTATATGACTTTGATAAAATGAGTCACCTTTCTGAGCCTTAGTTTCCTCATCTGTGATGTGGGATTACATGGGTAACATATGCAAAATATCTGTAACAGAGTAAGTGCTTGGGAGATACAATTAACGTCTTTTACTTTTCTCTGTATTCACAGTGCCTGACATATATTAGGACTCAGTGATCATTTGTTGCATAAACTTGACTTTGCTCTTGTCAGATGCCTCATCTAGTAAATTTCACTTTTTTTAGGCATTAGTTTGGGAAGAGATTCCTCAAATGTTGGGTTGTGTAAATCTGAATCAGAAGGATGGTGTTATTAAGAGGTAAAAGAACTGAGTTTTGAGATAAGTGATATCAAGGGATCTTTTGAATATCTTGGGATTTTTATGGTAGGGCTATATGATGCAGGGAAGTACCTTTGTGGATTGATAGGAGAATAAAGAATGCTTTTATTTCTCATTCAAATTTAGCTGTTTATTTTACTTTAAGACCTAACTATTCTTGCTTACTGTCTAAGCCCCTTGGTGTAAACTATATCCTCTTTCTCCCTAGTTCACCCCCCGCCCCATCTCCCACAAACATTTATACAAGAGTGATTCCAAGAGCAAACTCTCCTAGACAGGAGTAGTTGGTGATCTGGTGCTGGTCTCAGATTCATTTTTTTATTGCAGAATGGTGTTTTTCTGGTCTGGTGAGTGCATGAAGGGCAACTCAGCTAGGTTTGATGAATCTACCACTCCTGGGGTGGGAAAGGCTTGCTTCCCTANACTTTCCAAAGAGTAGAGGAGTTCCCAGGGGAGTGGGAGGAAGGAAGTGTGCTTCATTGGTTGGTTTCCATACCTGTCTACACAAGAGAACTGCCAGGAAGCTTTAAAATGCATGTTCTTGAGCTCTATTCCAGGCATATTGGACTCCTATTCCTGAGATTGCCCCCAAAATCCATATATTTAACAGGCTCCCCAGATGAACATCAGAGACCCACCTTGGCCTCTGTGTATAAAACTGTGTGGAGGAACACCATGTAGCATGCTATCTTGGGGCTCTCCATGAATGCTGTGGGAAAGCACAAAAGCCCTGGCAGCCTTGATGGTTCTTATATGTGATGTCCTAAAGTTAGAAAGGAAAGGCTGTACCTTATTTGCTGGGTAATTGTAAATGTCTCAGGAAAAAGATCTTTCCAAGCACCTAATTTCCACAGGGTCATCTTGACTATATTTTTTGAACGGGCTTCTCCCTATGTTACAGGGGTAGATTTCACCAACGGGCAAGCAGCCTAGACCACTGATGTAGGAACTTTGCACCTATCTTTATGCCCAATAATATTTTCATTAATGTTGTTTCCCTTCCTTAAGCCACCTGAAAAATGAAAACAAATCTATTCCTCCTGTGCAAATGGCTGAAAAATAAAGTTGTAAAAGAAAGCTGATGGCTATAGGGAAATGATTTACCTCACTTTTGGCTTTATTGAGGACTCTTAAGCCTCTTTTCTACCATCCTGAGACCTTCCTGGATGAAATCTGTATGGACAGCAGCCACACTTCAATTGCCTTTTCACTTAAACTGGAGCTTTGGGTATGGTTAGAAAAAGAAATGGGAAGAAGAGTTAAACTCACCAAGATCATTCATCTCCTCTAGTGGTTTTCGTCCATTGCTGAGTTCTAATCTCCTCTTTCCACCAACACCTACTTGCTTGGATCTTGACTTATTTTGGCAGTTCTCTGTGGATGTGATGTGGTTGCCATGGAAATGTTATCCAGCATGCTGCACGCTGCTTCATCTTCTCTCCATCTCTTCATTCCTCTCCAGTGTGTGCTTGTGCCCTCACATTCTCTCTCTTGTACACCTACCCTAACCCTCTTTGTAATTGAACACATCAAACACTGCATTTCTTCAAGCTATTTTGCTCCTCTCCCCAAACACACTGAATATGTTTTAATTTTATATAATCAAAGCGACCTGGTAGTGATTGGAAGAGATGGAAGGAAATTGACTCAAATGTTAAATTCCTCTAGGTTATGCTAGGATGCCCAAATATGAGGGAATTCAGGCAAGTGTTAATCAAATTAACTTCCCTCTGCTTTCACAGGGATTAAACCTTTGCCGAGGTTCAGAGAGACTTATTAATAATAACTTTCTGATTTCCACCTGGACTACTACTTCATGTCCTGGTGTTATCTACAAAGGAGAAAGCCTGAACTATCCTCGGCTCTTAATTTCCCGTCTGTGAAACATTCACTTTGTGTATTCTCTGCGTTGACCCATAGACATCTCTGCAGATACCGACATCCTGGGTTATCAAGTGTTGAGCCAAATATAGAGAATATCGTAGTGTGAATATTTGAATATTCACGCTCACTTTCTCTTCTGCTTTTTAAAAAAGATTTTATTTGTTTATTTTAGAGAGAGAGAGTGCGAGAGAGAGAGAGAGCAGGGGGAGAGGGAGATAATCTCCAGCAGACTCTGCACTGAGCACAGAGCCTGGCTTGGGGCTTGAGATCATGACCTGAGCTGAAACCAAGAGTCAGAAGCTTAACCAGTTGTCACCCAGGAGCCCTCTTTTCTGCTCTTATGTGATGGAATGGATTAGTTGGGGGAGGGAGGAGAGATGAGGGAGGAATTTTGTAGTTAATGTGAACATTGAGAAAAAACGTAATCTCCTTCCCCCACTGAGGAGATTTTAATTTTTCTCAAAAGTTGAAAAATACTAGAAAACAGTAACGCATTCCCCTTTTGTTTTTCTGGTTTCTTTTTTAAATACCTTCTCATCTCAATGTTATAAGCAAAATGATTTGGATTTGGGGGGGGCAGGGGCAGAGGGAGAGGAAGAGAAAGAATTTAAAGCAGGCTCCAGGGGCGCCTGGGTGGCTCAGTTGTTAAGCGTCTGCCTTTGGCTCAGGGTGTGATCCTGGCATTCTGGGATCGAGCCCCACGTCAGGCTCTTCTGCTGGGAGCCTGCTTCTTCCTCTCCCACTCCCCCTGCTTGTGTTCCCTCTCTCACTGGCTGTCGCTCTGTCTGTCGAATTAATAAATAAAATCTTTTAAAAAAATAAAATAAAATAAAGTGGGCTCCATGCCCAGTGTGTGAGCCTGACTCGAGGCTTGATCTCACAACCCTGAGATTATGACCTGAGCCAAAATCAAGAGTCAGGTGCTTAACCAACTGAGCCACCCAGGTGCCTGAGTTTTATTTTTTCTCTGTCCCTAAACTGACAAAATTAATTTACATTGGTAAAGAACTTGCAAATATTATTTTTTATATATGTTTCAGGTTTCCCCAGTGGTTTTAATTTCCAAACTAAAAGAAATCATTGCCAGCAACCACAATAATCAAAAAAGTTTATTTCTTTTTCTTTCATATGGAATAAGATTTGGGTGGGTTATATGATTCTCATGGGCAGACAGATGTTTTCATGGACAGTATAAAGGGGAGAACATTCAAGGGGGGGGAGAAATTTTTAAAGGGCCCATGCAAGAATGAAGTCAACTCTGCTTTTTGTCTCATTGTTTTCAGAAAAGAAAGATTATAGGTATACCTTCTTTAGAACTTTTTTTTTTAATCAATAATTGGAGTCACTTTCTTCCACATGAATTTATACTAAATGTTAGGGTGTGTGTGTGTGTGTGTGTGTGTGTGTGTATGACATAGGAGGGGTGGATGTTGGGGGGCTGGGAAGTGAGAATGTAGTAGGGAAAACTTCCAAAACTAGTCTTCTGGAAGTTCGAAACAAATCAGTAAGTACTCTTCGAATACTTAACACAAGCAAGGCACTAATTTGGATCCTGCAAAGGACAATAAAAGGACAAGATTTGATTCTTACCTTCTAATAGTGTATTATCTGCCATGGGAAAGAAGATACAGACACAAAAAAAGTTAAGTAACAAAAGGAACAAAACAGGTCAGGTTGGTAATGAATGAAATACTGAAATGTAAACTGGCAGCTAGAAAGGGCAGGAGGAGAAAAGAGGAAAGAGGCACCTCGACTGTCAGGAAGGTGTAGGGAGATGGTAAGATTTGACCTGAATCCATAAGCGTGAGCAAGATTTGGATTACTCAGTTGAGTGAAAACAGAAGAGAGGTAGGAAAATGCATGTAATGTTCAGGGGACAGTGAAGGAGCCGCTTGGCTTCAGCAAGGGTTCATATAGTGGATGAGAGAGCTCCAAACAGATAGATGGGGCCAGGATGTAGAAAGCTTTGACTGAGGTGGATTTTTGCTCTGGGTAATGGGGAGCCGTTGGAGAGTTTTGAATAGGTAGTGACATAGCACTAAAAAGTCTAGCAAGATTAAGTTCAAGTGGTATTTGGGGGTGGAGGTTTGTATAAGGCAGAGGGCCCAGGAGGGGACTGGGTGTGATATGATAAAGGCCTGCTCTAGGATGAAAATTGTGGGGATAGAAAGGAAGGGACAAACGCAAGAATTATTTTTGTCAAAACAGGAATGTTTTGAGGTACTAATTGGGCATGGGAAACTAAGAAAAGGAAGCTGTCAGAAACACCTGGGAAACTTCAAGCCTAAAGGAATATTTATATATTAATAGTTAATATTTACTGAGTGCCTACTATGTGTCAGGCACCATTCCAAGTGCTTGGTAAATACCAATGAGAGAAGGAAATTAGAAAGTCAGCTGTTTTGACAGGAAAGAGAAAACAAATCCATCTCTAGCACTTGAGTTTGTAACAGAAGAAATCAAGTGGAAGTGGCCAAAAAGAGATAGAAATGGGGGATGTGAAAGAGGTCAGGACCACAGGCATAGAATTGGGACTCATCCATTTAAAGGAAGGGTTCATGTCCTGAGAATGGCTGAAATGAACAGAGACCCTTACTGAATTTCCCAAAAAATCTCAAATAAGGGAAAAGATAAACAAAAGCATATTGGAAAGAAGGTAAAGAAAGAGCAAGTGAACTAAGTCTTGAGAATACTCTGTGTATTTGATTGCTCAGATCATAAGTGTGGTTCTGCCTCCCTTACTGTAGGTAATTGAGAGTTGATTATAGCTCCAAAGAAGTGTTTTAATATTGTATTTTAAGTCCAGAGAGAGGTTGGATATTCTGTGCCAAACAGGATAAACTTTTTTCCAATCTTAACCAAATAAATATTCTAGCTCTTGTCATCTGTCTCTAACAAGAACTCCAAGAATATGGTCCTAAACTTTCATAACTGACTTCTTCCCAGAGTGTGATCTGAGGATTGATTCTTCTGTAAGTCCAGTAAAGCTCATTTCTTTGTGGTTTGTCTCCTGTTTTCCTATAAGACAAATTAATTCCATTTCTTCACTTTTTTGGGTTAGTGCTTGTGAAATATGACAGATTGACAGCCCATGGAGTCTGGAGTTCTCTTGTTATTCTTTGAATGTATGTCCTGACCAGCATTGTGCCTCCAGTCTTTCTTAGGGCTGTAGAGAGGCAGTGTGTTTCACCCTCTTCCCTGGAGTACCTCACTTAGGAGGCTGGCATGAGGAAGAATTAAAGACAACTGATGCTTGGTGGTGGCATATATAATGGTTAAGAGCCGAGGCTGTGGAGCCTTTCATACCTAAGTTTGGATTTTAGAAATTTAGGACTTCTTTGTTTTTCTTTCTCCTGGCCATTGCTTCTCTTGACAACATTATTCTTAGTATGAGGCAATAGAAGGAAGATGGGTTTTAGAATCACTCAGAATTAAGTGGGATCAACTGCCAGTGCCACCAACCTTGGACCTCCATTATAATGTGATATATTATTTTATAGCATTGCTGTGCGAATTTAAAATAATGCAAAGCATCCAGAACAGAGCTTGGCATGTACTCAATAAATAGTAGCATTGTTAGAGGTTGTTTTTTTTTTTTTAATTGAATGACCAGAACAAAAATACAACTTCCAGGCAATTTCACTTATAGGATAGACAGCCATGAGATTCATTTACCTCGGGGAGAAAAAATTCTGAGAAAGGGAAAAATATCAATCAGCTTATTTTGTACATAATGCTAAACTGCAGCTGACATTTTAACTGATATGACTGGTTCTGAGAATGCCGCTAAAAAGAGCAGCCAGCTTATTCTTTTCTTCATTCATGTTGTAAAGATGAAATTATAGCAGGGAGGGAGAAGTCAGAGCTGTGCCAGAATTTTAACACTATAGGAGTAGTGGTCTCATTGCCAAAAGACAGAGGAGCTTGGCTTGGACTTGGCTATGTTAAGTTTGACCTGATATCAGAACATTCAGGTAGAATGGTGCAATCAGCTGAAGGTCGGGAAAGAGATGGGACCTCTGATGGCGATTTTGGAAGCCTTGGTGTAGAGGTGATTTGCTGATACAATGGCTATGAATGAGTCTCAGAGGGAGGGAGAAAGCAGAGGTGAAAAACAGTCTTGGGGTGCCCTCAAGTTAGGAGTTTCAAGTGAAAATGGAGAAAAGGAGAGAGAACTAGCCTAAGAAGTATAAGGAGAGTTAAGAAATTATTCTGTTTTAAACAACAAATAAACAAGGGAAAGGAAAGCTGCTGAAAATTTGGGAGTGTCAACTGTTAAAAGCTGTGTAATGTCAAGGAGAATGATGATGAAGCAAAGCCTACTGATTTTATTTTTCTTGACCTTGCTTGGATTATTGATGACCTTGCAAGAATAGTTCCAGTAGAATGATAGAGGCAAAAGCCAAGATAGCAAGAGGTAAAAGGAACATCAGGTGTCAGTTACTTTTTTTTTATATAATAATTTTTTATTATATTATGTTAGTCACCATACAGTACATCCCTAGTTTTTGATATAAAGTTCCATGATTCATTACTTGCGTATAACACCCAGTGCACCATGCAATATGTGCCATCCTTAATACCCATCACCAGCCTATCCCATTCCCCCACTCCCCTCCCCTCTGAAGCCCTGAGTTTGTTTCCCAGAGTCTTCAAGCAGAGAAAGACAATTATCATATGGTTTCACTCATTTATGGAACATAAGTAGGAAGATCGGTAGGAGAAGAAAGGGAAGAAGAAAGTGGGGGTAAACAGAAGGTGTCAGTTACTTTTTAAAACAGTTTGCAGTAAAAAGAGGTAGAAAATGGAATTACTTTTCACAGGTTGGAAAATAAATCACTTTGTGACCTGCCCTGGTAAACAAAGAGTTAATGGTATAAATGCAAGGTAATTTCAGAAGCATTAAAGAGCATGTTTCCATGGAAACATCAACCTACAGAGAGAGAGAAAGAGCTAGGATCCCCTGACAAAGAAGGAACAGCAGAGTTCTAGCCCCCACACAGTACAGCAGGGAGAAATGATTACACGTTTCTTTTAGCTTCCCTGTGAAGGATGCATTTGGGGTTCATGGTGCTGTCCTTTTGAGGACAAGCAAAGAGGGAAATAGAGTTTGTTTTAAATAAACTCTTGCCCTCACCTTGCTTCAAATTCTGACTCAAGGGTCAAGCTTATTTTAGAATATTGGGAAAGATCAACGGGTGTCTTTAAGTAACTAGCTAAAACTAAATAAATAAGTAACTTTGATCTTTCCCTTACCCCTCTATCTTAACCTGGTGTAGAAACAGTGCCACAAAGTATTGTGATTTAGAACAACACTTGAAAAAACTCTAAAAACATAGGATGTATGTCTGGCTAGTAACCTTTGACCAGCACCTTTGCATTGGGGTTTCCATCTTGGTATAATCTCCTTGATTAGATATACATTTCATCTCACTGTTTTCAAGTCCATGAAATCCCTTTCACTACTGCCTGGTATTCATTTCCTGCACCTTCAAATTCAACCATACTTTTGGGGATGGGTCTTCCCACTCAACTATAGTCCCAGAAAGCCATTCTTCCAGACGGTGCTACAGGAGCCATATTAACAAAGTTGCTAACCAGCTGTCCTGACAGTTCACTTTCTCCACTCCCATTTTATATTGAACTTTGCATCTCTTTTGTCCCTCTGGTCTTTCCCTGGACCCTAGACTCAAAAACTCACTTTATTTTCTATGTGAAAGGGGCAGGTGTGGTTCACGATTGGGTTTTCTGAAGACAGGGGTGTGTTTTTGAATGTGTCAGCAGCCTCCACATCTGTAGCATGGTGTGATTATGGAACACCTATCTCCCGTAAAGACATAATTGTGACCTAGACATCTTGATTCCTCTGTCTGTTTGAAACTGTTGTCTGACCCTGGAATATCCTCGTTCTTTGACCCTCTTTCCCTCCCATTCAATACAGTTGCTTCTAGAAATCTCCATTTGAAGACATCTGCCAATCATTACTGGGAGACTAAATTACAACTCCTTTGTCCACGGGTACAGTTCCTCATAACCTCTACTCCCAATCCCTGTTACTGAAGCCATCTCACTAATTGATTTGTTCACACATTTTGCTACCCTTCAGTAGAGTTGTTGGAGGGAGTTGTGAAATTAAGCATATGGTAGCTCTAGAGGGGGTAGGAACTATGTATATAGAGGTACTGCCAATACGTAGATTTTGTTGACCACCTAAAATGTAAGAGCAAATAGAGAAGGGCTCCAGAACAGAGAACAAATGGTGGAAATAGAGAAAGACCAAAAAGGAAGAGAAAATCCTCCTTATTTTTTTCCCTTGATATCATTCCCAGGTCACTCTGGATTCTTGGTCAAGGGTTTCTTGGGTATGTATGCCCAAGGTTTCTTATAATAAGTCTGAAAGTTCACAAGAAGAAAAAGGCTCCTGGTCAAAGTTGAATGTCCTAGAGAAATCTTTGCCAGTCATTGTTTGGTTGGTCTTGGCATAGCCCCTGAGTAGCGTTGCCAGCTCATGAGCTAAAATGGATGTCAGAAAGGCAAGCCTTCACCTTAAAATTACTAGTAAGCATAAAGAAGAAATATCAGTGTACTCAGGGATCAGCTAGCTAGCCTTTGGCCTGTCTTGGTGTTTTCTCTGGGAAGGTCCCACCACTCAGCTTTGATAGCCTGTAGGTCTATATTCCAACAGATTGAGCACCTAATCTGTGGGAGAGGAAAGAGATTTTTTGTTCAATGTTTTTAAAAATGAAAGTGAGTTTAACTTATATACAGCATGGAAATACAAATTCAAAAGGAAAAAAAAAATCCAGTGGCAATCACATTATCCAGAAGTTTTTGATTCCTTCCCACTGGGAGGTTCACCTTTCCTGCTGCCTCTTGTAACTCTAGATTTCCTATAGCACCTTAGCATGTCTCACCTCTAGCAGAGGTGACTAAAGGTTGTGGGCATGAGGACAAGAAAGAATTCCTTCTCCATTACTGAGTTCTATGCACAGTTCCCTAAATGAGAAACAGCTTTGCTGTTCAGCACACTTCATTGACATCAGAAGGTTGAATCACTATATTGTACACCTGAAACTAATAGTACACTGTACATTAACTATACTGGAATTTAAATAAGAACTTAAAAAATATAATGTAAACTTCAATGTTGTCATTAGGTATACCTGCATTCCCTGCTATGTATCTAATCTAAGCATTAAACGAAGTGGTGTGGCAATAATTAAAAAAAAAAAAAACGTGGCCTCAGTAGTTCCCTAAGGAAGACACAAGCAAGAGTGTGCCCCTTACACAGGAATTTTAAAGAGAGTTACATAGCGTTCAAAGCAGGCCTCTGGGAGGTCCTGATAGGTGTCATTTTGAGGAGTCATTTATTCTAGACTAAAGTTATGGGGATGTAAGCTCATCTTTTGCCTTTCTCAGAAAGTGAACTTTATTTTGAAGTGTGATTAAATCATTACCCACTACACAAAACCTCACAGAGGTTTTCCTAGTACGAAGACAGATGTTCCCGAGCCTTTAGAGTTTGGGATATTGTGGAAATGAGAGGAAATGTCCTGGATTGGCAGTATTATGGAAAAGCAGAGATCCAGGAATTGGGAGACTTAGACTCTGAATTTAACATGCCAAAGAGTAGCAGTATTTCCCTAAGCTCCAGGGTGTTCGGTTCTAACTATGAAAAGTTAGACTGATCCAAAAGTCTGTGCAAACTAGCATTCTCTGAAATCCAAGCAACCTGAAAAAAAAAAAAAAAGGTAAGTATAACAGAAGCAGCTAACACATAAGGATCACTAGGTGATAGGTGCAGTTCTAAGTCCTTTATGTGTATTGAATTACTTAATCCTCACAACTGTCCTATGAGGTAGGTACTATTTTTATGCATGTTTTTTTATGGTGAAGAAACTGAGACAGAAGTTAAATAATTTGTGAGATCATACAACTTAAGAACTGGCGGATCAAGGACTTGTGCAGAGCTCATCTGACTCGTGTCCTTACTCTTACACACCACACCGTAGGGCCTATTGTTGGTGTTTGTTGTGTATGTGTGTGTGTGTGTGTGTGCTTAGTACATATCACATTCCTTTCTTCTTTGCTTAACCTCTTATTTTCTTTCTGCTCCTCACTACTAAGCATTGTCCAGGCTTTGTCATTCATTTGGGTGTAGGCTATTTTATAAATGAGGACCAGCTCCTGGGTTTGATCCAGATGGACCCATCAGTCAGTCCAGAGGACTGTTTCCTGGCTATGGCCAGCCACACTGACCCAACTTGGTGAAAGGGTACTGCAGGTGGGCAGGCATGAGGTCATCCCAGCTCATGGCAGAGCCACTCCCAGTGCTCATTGATTTAACATCTTTCTGGAGGGAAGTAAATGTTCTCTGCCCTCTTATGTTTAAGCAGGGATTGTTGGACAACTTCCAACAGTGCTCCTCTATTTTCTTTCATTTCACATGAAAATAATTCATGGTATTCAGTCATGAAGCAGAATTTTTTTTCTCTGTTAGATCTAGGGGCCCGAGAAGACTTTTCATTGCAGTAGATGGCGAATTGATACATCACCATTGACACCCTCACACGAATGCAACTCAGCCCAGACTGCTCAGGGCCCAAAGCACAGTCCTCACCACCAGCAGGCAAGAGGAAGTATATTAAATTTATATCAGTCAGTCCTCAAGATACTTTACTATCTCATTAATGTAACACCACGGATTTAGAATTTAAATAACTAAGATATGGACTAGCCTAAACTTGAAACTTTTATGAGTTGTGAAGAATGGTTTGCAAACTAAATTAATGATATAAACACCATTTCAGATCAGATGTTTAATTTACTGGAAGACAAACTATTTTTAATCTTTTTCAAGTAATTATACATTAATATTACAATGTGCTCTTTAAATTAGTTTTTCCCAAGGTTCTCTATTAAGTATCATTATACAGAAATAAGGGGAAAGAACTGCATCCGACCGCTTAGGACACTGGTATTTCTAATTCTTTTGTTCAACAGCATGGTTTAATATTCTTATATATGACATTATATGTCAAAGGAAACCTTTAAAGCTTCTTCTAACCCCTTTTTCCTTCAACAGAAAACCATGGCTGGCAAGAATAAAATAATTCATGTGTCTTGAAAAGATTGCCACACAATTTAGGGACTGGTGGGTCCAGGAGCTGAACAGAGGTTGTGTGGCTTCAGCATCCTTGCTCTAAAATACCATGCCGCACCCCCCGGGTGGTGGCGATGGTGGTGATGGAGTGTGCGTGTGGTACATAATACAGTCCTCTCCTCTTCAGTTATTTTTCTGTTTCTCTTTATGTCTTTTCTACCAGCATTTTGGGGCATCATCTAGATCCTCATTTGCACGTAATCCTACGTGCAATCCATCTTACCAATGAGATATCTCTTCTGGGTTTAATCCCACAGGAACCCATTGGTGAGCCAGTGGAGAATCGTTCCCTGGCCATGGCCCGCCATATTGACAGTGTTCTACTGGATGGGTCATTTTGGATTCACTTTGATAAACATGAGTTTCTAAGTTGGACAAAAGTCAGAAATTGCTATTCAGTTTATCAAACCATAACACCAGTTGTCTAATTTTTACCTATCTTTGCCTCTTTCCCCTAATGCTGGTCTCTAATTAGGTAGTTTTTAAGGGTTTTCAGGTCCACTATTTCTAATCCTGTGAGAAATTGTTTCCATTATCTCAAGAGAAAATGTGTATATGAAGTAGTGCTAAGTGAAATAGTAAAATTTAGGTTAAAACCAGATAAAGACTGAAAGATGTGTGGTTCTGCCATCCAGCCCATGGAGTGTAATAATGTAACAACCACAGACGGACTAGAGAGCCTGTCGGAGGAGCATCCCTGTGCCTCCCTCATCAGGTGACTCAGATGGTATGAACCAGTCCAGTTTATAGATGAGGGACTTGAAGGCCTTTTCAGGTGAGTGACACACCAAAGACTCAGTTACAGAGTTACAGAATTTTGGAGTTAGAAATTGCAAACAAGGGGTCAAGGATTCCAGTCTCCTGTCTGGAATTGTTTTTACTTTATTGCTTTGCTCTTGCTAGCTGGAGAATGGAAACTAAGAGCTATGAAAAATGCCACTGTTTTTGAGGCATGGCGGTGAGCGGGAAGTGTGCTGGACCCGGGGTGAGGGTACCTGCATCCTGTTTCCAGCCCTGTCATCTGATCTTGGTAAAGCCACAAATCCTTCTGGACTTCATCTGCTTCATCTAGCAATGAAAGGATTGGATGAAATGAGAGACTTACCTGTCTTATTACCATATTAACAAATATTAATTAAAAAAATCTAGTGCCTTGTAAAAATATGGAGGTCAGAATGAGTATTGCAGTGCCAAGGCTCTTGGTTGGCTGGGAGAATTCTGGCAGAACTATTCTGGATGCCTCCCACACAGGGCATAATGCTAAATCATTGCTTTAGGTATCACTATGGTGCAGTGGATGAGCTCTGAGTGGCGTGGTCAAAGTCAAAGAGGCACGAGGGCTGTTTTTACCTCAGCTTGACCTCATTAAACCCACTGGAGTATGACTTTGGCCATATAAAGCAAATGTATTGGCTCTGAGCCCATTGGGGTTCTGAGGCTCTTTCTTAATGAGGAGTCAAGCAGGAAATGAGATGCGTTTTATTTTATGCAGTCTGTATTAGGGATCTCCCTAATCTAGGTCATGGCACATGACATGAGAATGCTAACATGCACATCTGGGGCTTGCAAAACTGCTTTCACTTCACTTGGTGACATAAAGAAAAGAACACTGAACTGAAAACCGGAAGACTTGAACTCCAGGCCTGAATAGGCAGATCACCTTGGAAAAGAGGGTAGCATCTTGGAGCCTGTTTCCCCCTTTCTAAAATGAGAGTTCTCAATGGATAGCTTCTAAATTTTCTTCTGGTTCTAACAATTTGAGATTCTGTGTAATATTATAACTTGATGAGACACAATAAGTTTTCTTATGGGTCCATCTACATCTCAGAGATGAATTAAGCAATATTTATATTTATATACCAGACCTTGCGGGGGCTTCCAAGAGACTTGAGACTTCTAGAAAGAGCTTCTGAATTTGGCTGCCACTTGATCTAGGCTTTCTGACTATATACTTGAGGATGGCATGTTAAGAGAAAAACAGAATAGCTGTGGCATCTCTTAATTATAGTTTAATCCTTTACCAAGGATTTATACATGGAAGCTTCGAGGTCTTAATTAATGTTCAAAATTGGCAAAGTGCAGCCAGATCCAGAGGTAGTTGGATATTTTCAGGTCTTATGGAAAGTTAAATCAACTAATATGACCATTTGACCTAGTTTATCCTCCCTATGTGGAATGCAATTCTCCATTCCTCCAGTGTATTCCATTGATAATTGGGTCTCGTTAAAATGTAGTTATCATACTTTCACTGGGTGAGGTCCAAAATGAGGCAAGTTTCTTGCCTTTAGATATTCAAATCATGCTAATATATTCTTTTTCTGAATTTTTCCTATTATATAACCTTATATTTGTATCCTGTTTTCTATAGTCTTCCTATCCATTATTTCATTTGACCAGCACATCAGGCTTACCTGATAAGCTGGAGGTAGAATGGTGTTTCCATTTTAAAGAGGAAAAACTTGAGGTTCAGCCGCCAAAGTCCCATGCCTAGGAGTGACCACAGTCCCAATTAGTTTTTCACTTTTTTGTTATTAGTGAATGGACTGCTTTGTTCTGCTGTTCAAATGGCATCCTTGTTCAGGGCGGGTGTATATTTGCAAGCTCCTCACTGATAGCTGAATGTTGGCACAATCAGAGGGAATTACTCAGAAAAACACAATGTGAATGATTAATCTATATACTGCTGAAGGATATGAGTGGTTAAAGGATACTTTGGAGAAGAATATTTTGTATATTGTCATAAAATTTATCAATGTTTTTGGTAAGTGTAAAATATGTGGGAAGAGCCTACAGAATGAAATGAATTTGTAGAGCTGGAAGAAAGAGAACATCCCAGAAACAGTTTAAAAGAAAAATCAAAAAGATGTGGAGCAGGAATAACTGGAAGAATTCAGCTATAGAGCAACCACATTACCCATGAGTGTGGTTTATTTCCTAAAAGTTTGAATTTTAAAACTTGTACACCTGATTCAATGCTGCCCTGTCAAAGAAGTCATCTTGAGAAGCTGTTCATGCTGCTTATTACTTAGATTATTTTCGGAACTTCTCTTATAATTCCTTTCTGAAATGGACACTTAAAAAATATCTTAATTTAGATAAAGTCAGAACTATTCTGAACCATGTCCAGTGAAAAAGCTGGTACTTAAGCCAGGTGACTTATTTCTCTCTCTTTCCCTTCTTCCCTCCCTCTTCCTTTCTTTCTCCTCCTCCCTTCCAAAAAAAAAAAAAAAAAAAAGAGAGAAGACTAAAATTGATTTGCATGTCTCATTAACCTTCTCTGAAGAGTTCCAGAAATTATTCTAAGCAATGCAATGTTATTGTAATAAGAACCTACTTTCCAAGTTAATTACATTGGATGCTTAAATTCTGGTTTAAAATATTTTGTTTTGTGGCTTTGTAATTCTATTCCTTGGAATGAATTATATATGGCTTTGGCTGGTAGTTTACAGGAGACCTGAATATTATTTTCTAACTGATGATGGGTTTGAGCAAGCAGCATGGAGATGAGAGATGAGGGGCAGTGCAAGGAATGGGGAAGATGCTACGTGGAGTGTCGAGTTGAATTAGGGGTGCTACACTTTTACCAATTAGAGATATCCAGAAAGAGCAGCCAGGGGATAAGGGGAGGGGACTTGAAGTCATGGCACGTGATAACTACACCAAGGACTGGAGGCATTAAACCTGATATGGCATATGACAGTCAGGGTGGGATGGTGAAGAGATCATGGGACTGACTGGGAATGTGGCTTAACATGTTATCTCTGCTCCCAATTAGCTGTGGGACATTGGGCAAATAATTTGACTTCTCTGTGCTTTGGTTTCCTTAACCTCTCAAGTTAAAATTATAGAACTAAATGAGCTTAAGTTTTCTTTAAAGATTAAAATTTGTAAGGTAGTCATGATAAATGTCTGAATACTTGAAGAGCTTTCATGTGGAAGAAGGATTAGACTAAGATTGTATAATATCTGTGGAGGAGACCAGGATCTAAGGGTGTCAGGGGAGAGATTTCAACTGTAAGTAAAAATAAAAACAAAAACCTCTGGCTTGAGGGTGAGGGGTGCAATGATACCAAGAAGAGCTGAGAGAGCCAGTCTTGTAGAGGGAAAGCATAAACTGTAAGAAGTGGTGAACTAGTTGATCATGAAGCCCTCTTTCAATTCTAAGAGTCTAAGAATCTCTCTTCTTTTGAGGTCTTCAGTGTTCTTGATTGCAATTGTGAAGACCATAAGACCAGAGAATGACAGGCTGAAAAAGCCCAGGCAGCTCTAGAAGTAAGAAGTGGTCCATGAGGGTTTGTTCATGATCTCTAGTCCTCTTTATAATAATTGCCTGAAGGATACGCATCTTAGCAGCCTTGTTGCCTAACCTAAGGTTACTTGGAAGAACGAAGAGTCTCACAGTTTCACTGAATAAGACTCATAAGAGCAACCTTAAACCTGCCTCCTGATGCATTCTTCTTCCCTTCAGTGTGTTAGGAGACTGTTGTTGGTCACAAATTCGAAGCCCCTCAGAAACCCTGTGGCAATTACAAAATACCTCTTTTGCTTCTCAGCAGAGACATGTGTCACAGCAGCATCAGGCCCAAGGCTCTAGAGTAGCATGTCATGTGAACACTGAGCTAACCATTATTGACTCCTTGGGCCATTATGGTAAAGGGACATTAATTACCATCCCCACAGTTGCACTAATGTGGTGGTAATGAGCATGCCTGTGGGAATTCCCAGTGAGGGAACTTCATCAGATCAGAGCAGCCAACAGGGGAACGGGGTGAGATGGAGGTGCAGGTGTTGAGGAGGAAGACAATTTCATTGGTCTGACTCTAGTTACTTCCAGGGTTTCTGCTAATTCATGTGCCTATATTTAGAATACTTTCTGAAATACTTCTCCCTTCTTCCCTGCAACCCCCTGGTATTTTCTGTTCACGATACATAGAGCAATAACCCTGGTTTCCATATGCATCTTGGGTAACCAGATCCCTGACTGCTGGACTCATCTCACAACTCTTAGAAGTGTGGGCTGGGCCAGATCTTTGCAAGTTCAAAAGTATCTATATATCTTTGGGAGGCAGAGAGGCCCTAAGCTCAATATGTCACCTTTCTTAGCAGAACATTATCTTGGTACACTCCCACTTTCTGTTCTTCTACAACCTTCACCCTTTAACGGATGTCCTTCTGTGAATAATAATTGTTAACGCTTGGGCGCCTGGGTGGCTCAGTCATATTAAGCGTCTGCCTTTGGCTCAGGGCGTGATCCCAGCGTTCTGGGATGGAGCCCCACATCAGGCTCCTCCGCTGGGGCTGGGAGCCTGCTTCTTCCTCTCCCACTCCCCCTGCTTGTGTTCCCTCTCTTGCTGTCTCTCTCTGTCAAATAAATAAATAAAATCTTTAAAAAAAAATTGTTAACGCTTAAGGAGGGTTTACTATGTACCAGGCCTCATGGTAAGTTATCTCATTTAAGCCTTACAAATCTAATGAAGTAGGTTTCTTTTTGTCTTTTCATATTATTCCTATTATGTAAAAACTTGGATGACTCTATGTATAGCCAAATGGGAGTTGGAGGGATATCAGGTTTCATGGTAATATTTGTATATCGATCTATGTGTCTGTCTCCATTCACCTTTCTCTCTGTCTTCGTAACTATCTTGTTGGCATACCTTCTTCATACTTTTAACCTTTCTTTTATTTTATCTTTACAGGTATCTGATCAATGTCACTTTTGAAGGAAGAAATCTGTCCTTCAGTGAAGATGGCTACCAGATGCACCCGAAATTGGTGATAATCCTTCTGAACAAGGAGAGGAAGTGGGAGAGGGTAGGACATATCTTTTGACAATTCTCGAGCAAAGTAGATGGGTAGAGATATAAAATTTTGCAACACGTTCAAGAAAAACAAAACCAAACCTTGGTTTTGGTCTCTGAGCGGGGAATTATGAGTGCAGTACTTTGAAGAACATAGGAGAAGCCATTCCTCAAACTTGCATCTTCATTTTCTTGCTCCTTGGTTAATCAAGAGATTCTTTTCTTTATGCATTACCATGTTTATTGGTTATGGTGCTGTCTGAATCATGACTTTATCCTAATGGAAGAGAGTATGCATGTATAATATAATATAATTTGGTGAAGAAATCAAATCAGTGATACAATTCAGAAGTTGTTTCGTACACAGTATACTAGGGAGGTCAATGAAACCTAATTTACAAGCACGCAGGTTTGAATTTACCGTGATTAGAGGCTTGCCATGCTAGGCTTCTCTCGGGATCTCTCCCACTGCCAGCTGATCCCAGTGTCTGAAACTCTACCAATTAGAAATTAATTTCTGTGGGTGCCAGACCACCTAGGTTCAATTCCTAGCTCCTCTACTCACAGACTTGTCTACTTAGGACCTTGGACAAATCTCTTAACTACTCTGTGCCTCAAGTTTCCCTGTCTGTAAATTGGGATTAAAAAATAATAGTACCAAGATCACAGAATTGTTATGAGGATTAAATATATTAATATACATAAAGGACTTAGAAAGGTGCCTGGCACATAGTAAGCACTTAACAGGTATTTGCTTTAGTTGTTATCTCGGATTCCTATTTAAATACAGATGTTCCCGAGAGTAATGTCAGCACTGGTGTTTCTCTTGTATGTTCTTCAGGTAATTTTTTCCTTGAGATGCTCTGCTGAGAAATGGTTCTGTGGATAAATAAGGTTCGGAGATGCTACCTTCCGTTTCTCGTTCTGGGAGGTTCCCAGAACATAAAAACATTAGAAAGTTCAGAGGAGTCCTGTCTATAGCAAAGAGCCATCTTTAATTTTACTTAATCTGGTATTTCCCAAATTTATTTTACTATGAGACCCCTTTGTTCATGAAATTCATATTCTGTAAAACATGCTGGGAAACACTGATTTAAGGCAATTTCTACAGACTCTGCGGGTCGATTGGCTGAGAGCAAGCTTCAGGGTGTCAGCATGGCTCTGACTGGAATGGAAACCTAACTATATATTTCTAGAAAGAACAGCCAGGAAAAGAGATCAGAGATAAATTTCTTGAAATTCACCATCTTGTCAGAGAGCCCAGGACAGGTAGTTATGTGAATGCTCACCTGTGAAACAGCATGTATGGCTCATGTAGTGAAAACCCAGGGCCTTATTCTTCAAAGTGAAAGACCTCAATCGGTCCTATAGTCCCTTACATCAGGGCACAGCTATAAGACTTAGATTATTCCTTATGTTCTTGATTAAAGTTGTTCTCCCTCTACTGAGTTATCATTTGTTCAGAAGTGCTTTTCCTCTGGGCTCCTGCTCTTCACCCCAATCAAGCTGCTTTTCACCGCTGCTGTAGAGACATAATAATTTAAGAAGTGTTCTGGGACCTCATGTAAAACAGGCACCTCTGTGTATCTCCAGAAGAGGAATTATTAATAACTGAGGCTTCATACGTGGATCAGAGATGTCCAGCCTGGGGTAGCTTTTATACAGTAGACTCGATTACTGCCTCAAGTAGGGTGCATCTCACACCTGTCCTTCCTTAAAGAGATGCCACTTACTGTCACTCATGCTGACTTCTCAAGGCTGGAATCTGAGGCCTGTGACCAGCCCCCACTTTCCAAAACTAGACACCTTCCCTAGGATATGGATCCCTTCCCTTCTTAACAACTCTACATTTATGGTAGCCCTTGAATTTAGTCCCCCTTGTATGATCTAGGAGCCGTGTAATAATTTTTAAAATGGGCCTCCCTGTCCTTGATGCCTATCTTTATCCATTCAGATCAGTCCTGGACATGGCTGCTAGAATGAGTTTCCTAAGGCACAACTCTGATTACATTCTTTCTCTGCCCAAAACTTGCTCAGAGCTTCTGTAGTTTATGAATTGGGTCCAGACTTTATTCTTGCATTCAAGGCTCTGGTCTACCTTTCAAGGCCTGTCTTCTTTGCCTTGCTGTTTCCTGTCTTACCATCAAGCTACACTGGGCTCTCTCTGTACATCTTGCTTCCTGTACAGCATGCCATGATGTTTCCTTTTTCTGGAATGGGTTGTCCAATTATATAAATCATAACCATCCTTTGAAACCCAATTAAAATGGTATTGTCTTCTTCTCTGATCTTTGACTGAGATATCTCTCATATTCCCTTGTCCCCTGTAGCTTTTGTTCCTACCTCTGTTGTAATACTGTCACATCTGTCGGTGTTAGGAGTTGTGTATATTTGTGCATCCAGACCGCAGAAACTGTGTCTTTATATCGCTCTGTCCTCCCAGCAACTTGGAAGAGTGTATTGCATAGAGAGGTTCAATAAGTATGTGTCAAATGAAAGAGAACCATTACATAATACAAGTCTAAAATCTATCATTAAGAATCCAAGTTTATGCTATTGCCCTTGATGTAATACCTCTTTTGGGGGGCAGAGGGGAGATAAAATCTTTATGTAGACTGAGTTTTCATAGATCTTACTTTAAATGTACTAAGGGATCTTGTTATTTAAAGAAATTCTGTGGTTAATCTTTTTATAAGGCATTTTGGGAGGCGGTGGGATCATAGAATAGAACATTTTCATACTGACTTGGTTAAGTCAGGGAACATTGCTGAAGAGAGGGGTCTTTACTGTCCATTGAGTTCACAGAGCCAGGAGGCTCCCCAGTGTGGAACTCCTTGTTAGGGCTTACTTGTGGGTAGCAAGGGGTGGCAGGAACCAGGCATAGACCTAGAGCATGTCTGGGATGTGCTGAAATTGTACCATGGGAAGTTATACATTTTTTCTCCATTACCCTGGCTCCCAGGACCCTCTGTATTCTCAGGATTTCTAATACCACTCTAGAAGGTTCCATGTGGTCCAGGGAAGATTTAGTGTCTGTGGACTCCATAGAGGTAGGCACCAGGGCAAAGAGTCTACAGTGAGGAGATGGACACTGGGAAGATAAGTGGGGAAGGAATCTGGATTTGTGGGGGAAATGAAGGCTAAAAGACAGGACCCGCAGCCTCCGGTCATGCCCCTAACTAGCTATGCGACCTGCTCTTTTTACTTTTCTGAATCTTTCTTTTCTCATGTCTAAAATCATGGCATGAGATTAAGAAGACTCCTAGGGTCCTTTCTGGATCTAGCTTCTGGGATTGGAAATTTCACATTGTAAATAAGCAAGTGCTTGAAATGGAATTGGGGTATGAGCTGAAGCATACAAAAGGAACCTGAGTCTGTTTCTAAGGACAGTAGCTCCCAGGGAATATTTGTCATTCTTGTCATTTAGATAAATATCATCTCCTCAGAAGGCCTTCCTTGGTGACTCAAGCTAAAGTAGCCACCCAGTCACTCCAACAGAACAGCTGATTTTAATTTTCTTCAGTGTATTGTCTACCTGATGTTTTGCCTATTTGCCTGATTGTTTATTGCCTGTCTCTTCACACCAGGACACATGTTTCCTGGGAGCAAGGACCTTGTTCACCTCTGTAATCCTAACACTTAAGAGGAGTGCCTGGCTCAGAGTGACCTCTCAAAAGATAACCATTAAATAAATGAAGAATCCATATGCTTAGGAATGTTAGTTCACTTCTGCCTGAAACTCTCCCAGGTGGACAGACTGGTTTACTGAAGAGCGCGGGAGAGCAGGCGCAGGTGCCAGCAACACTCTGGGGGGCGGGGCGGGGGCCATCTTTAGTGAGGCCCAACTTCCCAGTGGTGGCGAGCCTCAACAGTTTTCAACAAGGAGCCTCGGGTTGAGGAAGACTCAGATGCTGGTGTAAACCGTTGTGATGGGCCTTCACTACATCCTTTTAGGTTTTAAAAAGTAGTCTCACAGCCATTCTCTTAAAAATCTGGATCCTTCTGAAAGACTTGAAGTCCAGGCAACGTAATCTGGGACTGAGCATGGTTTTGGAAATCGGAAAGAGCTAAGATGAAACTAATGATGTACTTCATGTTGGCTAATTGAATTTAAATAATAATAATAATAACGAGAGAGATGAGATGAATGCCCCACAGTGCCATTTATCAGCTGTGTAAACCAGGCGATGATACTACCCAACTCTATTTCCCTTTGTAAAATAGGGTTTTACATAAGGCTGTTATAAAGATCAAAGGAGATTTTATAGTAAAGCACCAGTTAATAGTGACTGAAACATAGCCAGTATTCAACAAATGTCAGTTGGTGCTCTCCTCCTTTTCTTAGGTGACACTTGCACATGGTGCTAAGTCAAATGGTACAAAAGGGTATCCAGTGAAAAGAACATCCTCTTATCTGTGATCCTTGGTTCCCTCAGGCCTCTCCCCTGAGAAATCATTGCTTCCAGGTCTTATGTATTTTCTCTGAAAACACTTCAAGCATACACAAATTTTATATATTTACGCAACCTCCTTTTTTAAAAACATAAACAGCACCTGCTCTTGTGAACTTTTAATGGGATCCTATGTAAGTAGCTACTAAGGAGGCATGGGTCAGGGGCTTAGAATAGCAGATCTCTGGATCAGAATTACGTTCCCAGAGAGCCGACTAATCTCTTTGGTATGTCAGAACGTGGAAAAGAACGTTTCACAGGGAAGGCACGCATATATGTGTGCAGGGATAGCATGGTGAGTTGGAAAGGGCAGGGAATGGTTGGAAAAAGTGTGCAGAGTGGGTTCATTTGTAAGTCTTCTCTCTAAGTGGGGGACAGCTGCATAAACTTGCATTAAAAATAGTCTGGCACAGAGAAGCAGTTCCAACGAGCATTCAGGCTTCTGTCTTTATCAGAGCCTCTCATGATTTGCTTCATTGCTACTGCTCTCTGCTTCCATTTAATCGTTCCTAAAATGGAGATAATAAAAATGAAATGCAGTGGGGGTGTGTTCTGAGTAATGACTTCAAGAAATGATGATGGTGCATTTTCAGGCTGTAAGACGTAAACAGGCTTTAGAGGGACTGTCTGGGTCCGAATTGCAGGAGGGTATGTATCTGCTTGCCTTTTCCCCAAGGATAAGAGGTATATTTTATAAGCCCACTCCCTCTTCTCTGCCTCCACCTATCGGACAATGCCCTTTCCCCAATCCCAGTTACCATTTTAGGCTTGCAGTGCTGAGATATTACAGCCACATCCACCCCTGAAAGGAGGGCTAGAAATAAAAGAACTTAGCACACACTGCTGGGCCCATAATGGTATTTATGAATTAATGGGTAGATTAGGGGGAGAGGGGAAGGGTACTAAACTGGTAGAAGGAAAAAAAAAGTGACAACAGCAACAATATGATAAGACCAAATGCTCTACCAGCACCTGGAGCCTGGGATGAATGAGACAGGTTACGAGATGCTCTATGCCTCTGATAGCCTTGTAGCCAGGAGACAGCAGCAGCTCCAGGCTGTGGGTGCTCTGTGATATGAGCACCTGAGGATGAAGGTGATCATATTCCAGAATGATCAATTTGGTGATGATACAACAGGTTGATTGTTGCTGTGGCATATGCCACTTGAAAGCTGTTGACTGACAAAATACACAGCCACTCCATCTCCTCCTTGGCATGCGTGCTCACACACACACACACATACACACACACACACACTCAGTCACTCACATCCAGACTGACAGACTGCTCATGACACAGGAACCACATCTGTTTGGTTACCCACTGTATGTCTGTGACAGCCCAAACACACCTGTACAAACTGTGTTCCACCTCCCGTCCTTGGAGGAGAGGCCAGGGAATAATCCATGCTCTCTTCAGACTTCACAGAGGTTGTCTGAGGAGGTGAGACAGAAGCTTCTCATGTTGGGGGTGTTTGTTCTGGATCTCCTGATACCACCATTTGACAACATGCTATTTTTACCGACTTTGAACTGAGTACTAATATGCATCATTGGATTAAGGGATTAGAAAACAGGATCCATGGAGGAAGGCTATGGGAATTGGGTTTGTTAAGGGAAGAAGAAAAGGCAATGAAGTGATGACTTACTCTCTTTAAATGTATGAAGACTTATTGTACCAAGTGTTGAGATCAGCTGTTCACTTTCTCCTCTGAGACAGAACCAGAGTAAGTGGGCTTAAGATCAAGCAGAGAGGATTTTTATTAGCTATAGGGAGGACTTCTTAATAGAGAGAAGTTTTGAGTACTGGAACTGTTAACAATACCAGGGGATGACTTTGGAAGTTCTAAAAATCGGATATGTCCTCCTCTCTCTGCAACGTACAGACCAGCCCAAACAACGATGCACAAAATACGTGGCTTTAAGTTTTCCTTCCGCTCTCCCTCCTCTCCCTTCTTCCCTGCCCTTTCCTGCCCTTCCCTTCCACACATAGTTATTGAGCACTGATCATGAACCAAGCATAGCCCCCACCAAATTAGTATTGTAGCTTTCCTAGTGGCTGGGGAAGAAAGGAAAAACAACATTTATGATTTTCTTATAAAGATAATTTATTAAAAGACTCAATAAAGACATTTTGCTTACTAAAGACATTTTCGGGGGGGGGGGGCATAAGGTAAAATTTACTGGTATACGTACCTACAAAGGTATTGCAGGGAGAGGGGCACCTGGGTGGCTCAGTTGGTTAAGCATCTGACTTCGGCTCAGGTCGTGATCTCAGGGTCCTGGAATTGAGCCCTGTAACTGTCTCCCTGCTCAGCAGGGAGTCTGCTTGTCCCACTCCCCCTCCCCTTCCTCATGTTCTCTCTGTCTCTCTTTTAAATAAATAAATAAATAAATAAATAAATAAATAAATAAATAAAATCTTTTTTAAAAAGTTATTGCAAGGAGAAAGGTGCTTATTGTGGCACTTAAAATTTCTATAACTTCAGGTGGTGTTTAAATCTTACTATTTGATATGGTCCAATAGTTGGGTGGATGTTTCATGTTGCTTGGTTAGTAAAGCCTCTGCTGATACTAATTTATGACCATGGCTTACAAACAGAGTGGCTGGATGACATGGTTTTGGCTGCCTTTCCGAGTTGTGATTATCACAGACTGTCACATCCAAGTATTCCCTTCTTATTCCCTGAGCTCCTAGAGCCATGGTCCACCCTGTTCATTAACCCCTTTCCTGGGGTTCCAGAAAGATTCCACTGGGGGCCAGGCCCTAGGAGGAGAAAGTACACTCTTAACCCCCAGTGTCTGAATATTGCTGTTATTAGACTCAGTCCACAGCATCGAATTGCAACCTAGCATATGTTTCTAAAATAATTTGGAGAGAAGAGCAGGATGTATTGAGGGAAGAGACTTCAGAAATGTCATTTCAGGAAGGCAAGTTGTCTTCATGAGTTGGTCGTCAGCCACTGAATGAAAGGGATAAAAGAACAAGATAACCTGGTTGACTTTACTTTTGAAACCTAAACATGTTGATAGGGGAGGAAAAGCAGACTTGAACTTGGAGACTGAAGTGCTGGCTTAACAAAACACTGTAAAGAGGAAAGCATCCCCAAAACTAAAAGACGGCTGTCATCCATCTTGTTTAAGTTTTATTGAGATTTTTATTTTGAGACAGTTATCAGTGGTTGGCTTCTGAGTCCTCTGAACTATGTTTCTAATTTCCAGGTTATAATACTTCTTCCAGTAGTGGTGTTGAAGAAGAAATAGTGGTGTACAGGTTAAAATACTCTTGTGTTTATACGCGGGTTAAAAATATTTATGATTTTCTTATTGTAAAGGTCATTGATGCTTATTAAAGACATTTGGGGAGATAAGAGAAAATCTCCCTATACACATACAAAGACTTAGTATTTACAGTTCTTCTATTTCTTACTGATGCTTTTTTCTGTGCATGCTATGTGTTTGTTATATATAACCAGGAAAATACAGTAGAATTGAGAATACAACTTATGAACAGTTTATAATCTGCTTTCTTCTCTTACTGTGATATTTTGGATATTTTTCTATTTTGTTGATATTATCCAAAGCATGAAACTTAATGACTGTCTAATATCCCATCGTAAGGATGTATCATACTTCTTTAAACTGGTCCCTTGTGACAGACTGTGTATTAAATAAAGACTAATACTCATGAAAGTAATTGCGGAGTTTTTGATGGTCCATATTGATGCCATAAGACTGCTTTTCAAAGTAACGACTTTGACCACTTTTCCTGTTATCTAATGTCCCTAAACGCTAAAAAATGAGAGCCCTTAAACTGAGAATTGCTTGGGTTATATTAATTCACTAACAACCAATGGACATATATATATTGTTGGAACGGAGAGCTTTCCTTTGTGATTCCTGGTCTGCCAGGTCTCCTGGAGGTTTTTTCTTTCTTTTTTTTTCTTTTAATCTTCTGATTGAGTGTGTTACCCTCTAACTTTGCTGATAAGAATATTTTTTATCCTTGATAGTTGGAACATACGGAGAATGGGGTTGGCTATGTGGTCTGTCTGTCTGCAGTTTCATCATTGGGATCATTTTCTTGAGAGCTGGAGGCTTGTAAAATTCAGACCCATTTTCCCAAGGAACTTGTAGGCCTCGTGCTTGGTGTGTCAACCTTTCTCGTGCTATTTTTGTTCTCCATGACACAAGAGACAAGGAGGCAGGGAGATCAATCCCCTTCTGGCACCCGTGGGGGCAGCACCTGGCTAACTCATGTAACCTACAGGCTGAGGAGCCTCCAGACTGACCAGGCCTCTACAGCAGGGCACTATTCTTTTTATACTTTTATGTATTTTCCACCAAAGAAGATACTTTGTGCATACATTCATGGCATGTCGACTTTAGCTGAGATCTGAAGTTTGACATTAAAACTATAATATCTGGACGTCCTTCATACACAAACAAGCTCTATTGACCTAGCCTGACAAGATCATCTGCTTTGAGTTTTTCCTGCAGTGATGATGGATTTGTACTAGTCCGTATGCAACCTTTCTCTCTGTAATACTTATTTATGAGAGCTGGCCTGGAGCAGGGTAAACAGAATCCATGTACACAGGGAGGAAAGCTCTGACCTTGGCATGTTAACTCTGCTAATCGGCCTGCAATACAAAGCTTTGAAAGGAAGTACAGGCCAATGAAGAAAATAAATGGTCTTTAAGCATGGAAGCTATTAACAAAAAACCTGAATATGAATCTCCCACGATAGCCATAGAACTCCAATTATTTGGAATGATTTTATTATTTTCTCTATTAGAATTATCTCTTTATAATTTGGTGAACATTTTAGTTCATTATTTATGGAACACTTGGTTGTACGTACATGTATGCATATCTGTCTATATATATGTATATGTATATCTATTCTGTATCAATATAGAGACAAGAGAGGTGGGAGGAGAGAGGGAGGATCTAAAATGGCTTGGAAGCTCTCACCTGGTATAATCCAGGTGTTCTCTGCTGTCATAAAGGCTACCCACTGCTGGTTCGACGGGTATTCTAGGACTTAGCTCTGTCAGTTAAATGTTGTAAAGGTTTAAACTTAAAGCAAATCTGCGCTAGGGGAAAGGTGAGAGGAAAATTGTAATCTTGGGGAGGCAAATAAAGAGAAGAACACGTGTAGATGAGTCATGGGAGATTGATGGGCATCTAGAGGAAGAAAACCATTCTCCTTTGCTATATTTTCCAGGGGACACAACATTCTGTGTTTACACCAAACTCCTCTAGATATCCTTTCACATTTTTCTATTTGAAGGGTTTGGTGTAGGATATCTTCTAAAATCATTGTCTTTGGCTATTCCTGTAATATGTACCATTTTTCTTCATTCATCCCCTAGGGAAAGGAGCTTGCTGGCAGAGGAACAGAATAGTACCTCACAAGTAGAATTTCTGGTGGATAGTCAAGCCACCTCAGCATTCTCTATATAGAATAGTAAAACAAACAAGACCTTTATTTTCCCTCTAGGAGAGGGGAAAGATGTGCAATTCTAGAACAGTCTAGCCTAGAATTGAAGTTTGGCCACTGACAGATCTGACATTGATAGAGCACTTTATTAACAATGTGGCTTCTCAAGAGCTTTGGCATATATGATCTCATTTTGATTCCTATTAAACTTTTGGCAAATACTTGTACAGATAAGTAAACTGAGACTCAGAGAGGTCACATGGTTTGCCTAAAGGCACACAGATGAGTGCCACAGCTGGGTGTAGCCAGCTCCACTTATGCCCCGTCTACACTGTGCCTTAACACATAGAAGACTAGAAGAACACAGCTAGACTGATAGGACCGAAGTGTAGCAACATCATTGGGAACAGTTGTGTAGACCAGAGGACAAGTCACACCATTCCGCTTGCGGCGGGGGGAGTAGTTAGTCGTTAGCCCAGACTGTGACCGGCTATTTCAGTGTAACATTTTCCTGAGATTAACAAAAATGAAGAAGGAAGAGATGGAGGGAAGGAGAGAGGCAAGAAAGAAAAGAGCAGTAACACAAAAAAGCTTTTCTGCGTCTCTGTATCCCTGTACCTCCTCACTTTCTGTTACTACACACACACACACACACACACACGCATATATCCTCCTCTCAGTCGAGAGCAAGAACCTATCTCCTCAAAACCAAGGATGAACACTTATCTTTCACTAATAAGGCATAGCCGCCTACAGAAACAGCTGTCCAGGTCCTGATCGTGTCAAGGGGATTTTCTAGGAAACCGTTATCTTCTGCATGCCAAGCTCTTCTGAAATTTGGCCCCCATGGTGGTGGCACTGAGGCCATGCGGCCCCCTTGATCAGACAGCTGCTGGAGGTGTAGAGAAATGTCGAAATGCCAAGGGGAATTTAAAATAGCTGACCTACAAAACAGCCCTTAAATCTGAGGAGAGTGACATGAAATTTTAACTTAGCTTTACATAAAACACAATCAACCAAATATTTTATGAACTCAACTCACTAAGAGAGAGGAGTTTGGGGATCTCATGTAAAACGAGATGAAGATTCATTAAGATTACATATATCTTATATTAAATATATGTATCTTTCATATATATAGCTGGAAGACAAAGAGCCAAATTCAATGAATAAGAACACTGATTTTCTGTGATCCATCACTGCCACTTAAATATTTCCCCAAATGTGATTGTGGGTCTCACTGCGTGGCACATGTGTTAATTTAAGAGGGATGAGTATTTTTTTATTTAAATAATCATCTATTTATGTTTATAGTTCTCTATCTTTGGCAAGTGACACTTGTCTAACATTTACAGTAATGTGAAATCTTTAAATACATTTTTAAAAGGAATGCTATTATATGTATTAAGTTAAAAATAGCCTAGGTGATAACACAGATGTGGACAAAATTGCTACAGTGGTGCTTGAATGAGTGAAATTCGGGAAATAGTTCCTCAGGGCAAAATGTGCTCCCTACCCCAGCCCCCAAGTCACAGCATTCAAGCCTGACCCACCTTCCACCTTCTTCGCCCTTCACCTCCCTGCATTTAGCCTCCATGCCAACATAATTGCCACTAACCCTTCTCCAATACCTCTTGTACTTTTATGCCTACATGCCTTTTCTCATGCTCTCCTCTTAACCTTGGATCATTAAACATGTCCTTTCAGACATAGTTTAAAAGCCAAGGCTTTTAAGGCATCTCATCTTACCTCTGCACAGCACAGTGGTTCATCTACAGAAGCGTAAATAAATATTGTTCCACCTTTCTGTTCCTCAATTTCATCTATAAAGTGGGAAGAATAGCTGTGAGGATCAAATAAGTTTTAATTCATGTCAAATTCTTGTACAATATCTGGTGTGTAGCAAGTGCTTTGCAAATGTTCAGTTGCTTTGCTGAATGTACTATTAACCAATGATAACGCAATGGAAACCGGGTTCTAGAAAACAAGAAAGTGAAGAGAAACGATAGTGCACACACCAGAGAACGAAGTTGGATTTTGGCCTTAGTCACTGAAAGGAAGGCACTGGGAAATAAGAAAATTCTTGACATGTTCAGTGATAAATTCATAATGAGCAAGATTTCCTCTTTTGTTGTTAAACTTTGCACAAAGGTTTTTTAAAAAATTGAACCTTAAAATAGTGGCAAAGTCCATGACTTAGCATGGCAGTCCAAGCTGGGCCCATCACCCAGGCAGCAGGGAACTGAAAACCTCCTTTGCTTAGATTTATCATATCTGTGGGTTGTCGGTAACCATTGAATAACAACCCAAACACATTAAACAATAATGACGGTTTCTGAAACCTTGTAGTGTGTCCTTGTGTCATTTGATCTCCTTGGGTTTTGTTTCATTGTAATAAACCACCACTTTGTGGTTGATAATAAAGAACCCCCAATCTCCCTTTCACAGCCTCCCTATTGTGTGGGAAGTAGATTGGCCCACAACCATTACAGGAATTCCTTCCACAAAGGGAAGTGGTTTATGTCAAAAGACAGTCCTAGTCAGGGTCGAATATAAAGGGAATGACACCTGAACGTGTTTCACAGTTTGCATCCCTGGTCCTCAGTGTGGTGCCAGGACCAATAGCATCAGCATGCCTAGTACCTTATCTGAAATGCACATTCTCCGGTCCTACCCCAGAAACTCCGAAAGTGAGACCCAACAATCTGGATTTTGACCTATAAAACGCAGGGATAGTTTATCACAGACATTTCCTTTTCACAAGGACAAGAGAAGTATTTGTTTAATGGATATTTAAGACGGCCACTCTGTCATTGTCCTCTGTTCTCATTTTATTTTCCAGCTATTAACTGTGAAATAAAACTGAATCTCTACCCCTCCATAAAGTGGAGGACAGATCCAGAAGCCTGGCAAGAACGAGTTAAGGCCTGCCCCGCGCATTCCAGGAGATTCTGAGTTACCTACCGTCTGGGGTAGCTGCTACAGAAACTCCCTGATATTAGGCTGGTTTAGTCTGGGTTTACTCATTCAGCAAATAGCTCCAGAACCCCTCCCAAATGCCAGGCGCTCTTCTGGGTGTAGGGTAACCACTAATAAGACCAACAGGTTCCCTGCCCTCAAGGAGTTTATGCCTTCTTAAGGAAGGTCACACAATGAACACATCAACAAGTAAATAAATAGGATCATTTCAGAGGGCACCAAGCTGCTATTAGGTGGTGAGATAGGGGGCAGTGGTTCTCAGCCACATGATGTCATCCCCCAGAGGGCCTTTTGGAAATGGCTTTATTATTTTAAATAAGTTGCCAGTTTAATTCCCAAGGAATATGTCCAATGGCTGTTGTTTGAAATTAACTGGCAACTTAATGTGAAAACTTTT
Organism: Ursus maritimus; assembly: GCF_017311325.1. Lineage (NCBI taxonomy): Eukaryota > Metazoa > Chordata > Mammalia > Carnivora > Ursidae > Ursus > Ursus maritimus. The sequence goes on along the minus strand of NW_024425119.1, from coordinate 13,204,689 downwards.
CATAGTCGACCCATAAGACCTCTTCTTAAACTTTATATAGATACTGTGTTGAGACTATAGACCCACTTCTGAGCTGCAGGGGAACGTGGGTAGTATTTGATCTTCCATTTTTCCCTAGTTTTCAGAGAATTTTGTAACTTGACCCATCAGGCTATAAACATTCCAGTATTGATTGATTTTTCCAAAGAATTGAGATCCATCAGGCCTCAGTGTTTAGTAAATTGCCTACCTAACCTGCTACAGGTGAGCAGGACAGCGTTTTGCAGCTATTGTGGTAATGACTCTCTCCATTGTCTCCATGTGACCCTGGAGGTCATGACGGGTTACTACAGGAAGACCCAGTGAGGACGTTTAGGAAAGGTGATACACTCGCAGTCCACAGACTGCTTTTGGATCATAGACGTGTTCTATGTGGTCCAAGAGAGGTGTATTTAACTGGCACTTAAAAATTTAGAGAATTCTCCTTAGAACTCCAGGTTTCTGGATTTCCTGAAGAGATCAAGAGAGTGGCAACACTGGGCTCACATTCTGCTGGAGCTGAGGGGTGTAGCCTCCTTTGGATGGAATGCACGCTCTCCAGTTCAATACAGCCCTCCCCACCCCCCACCCCCAATGTCCTATCACTTTTATTAATGATCTACCTGGTTCTTATAGAAGTTTGCTGGTTCTTACAGAAGTTTGCAACTCATAGAACAGAAGTGAATTCGGAAAAGATTCGGTCCCTGCTTAAGATCTAGAATGTATACCTTGAGAATGGGTACATTCAGGTTTAAGGAAGTGGGTATTTCTGGAGCAGACATGGTCTTTTGATAGCTTGCTGCAGTTCACCTTGGAGTCTCTAGGGGGCAGCTGAGAATTCTGAGTACAGTCTAAAAATATATCCAGTGTCCAGGGCAATTAAAGTTCTATATTGCACTGATTTTCCAAATTCACCTTAGAATTGTAGAATGAAAAAGACATTACCTGTCTAATGGGATTTCTGTTTGTCAGACAATGAAATACAAAAATACAAACTGTTGATGCCTTAAAAATTTTAGGCATATAAAAGTTGTGAATTCGTCTCTTTTTTTTTTTTTCTTGGCAAAGTAACAGATAATCCTAACTGGACAGATATCCTGGAAAGGCTTCATGGGTGTGAGCTTTCAAGGGGAATTTAAATGATCTAAGGGCATTTCCTGGCGGAGAAGGGAAGGGTTCAGGCAGAGGAAAAACTCAGCCAGGAGACCAGGAGAAGGAAGGAAGGGGGTGGGCAAATAAAAAGTGTGGGATAGTAAAAACTGAAATTAGAAACGAAGAAGGGACAAATGTCACCTCTTAAGGTAGGAACAGAAAACTAATAGAAATGAAAAAGACAGTGACAGAGTCTGAGTGTAGTGAGAGATCAAGGGGGCTTCTGTGCTGCTAGTCTGATGAAACAAAGTGGGAAAACAGAAAGAAAAAAAAAAGCAGCATCAAGAAAAGAGGTTGAAATGGTCCTGGCAGGAGAAGGTGTCCGCTCAGACAAGATTTTGAGCATTCAGAATAGAAGGGAAGGAGCGTTAATCATGACAGCAGTGGCACATGTATCTTTACATGCACATGCATTCAGCATGTAAGGGGAGTGCTTGGTCTCTTTCTGTCTTGGAGACACTAGATTCCCCCCACCCCAGCCCCAAAGTTAGAAACACTCTGTCTCCAAACGGAACTTTCTAGTATCCCAAGAACTACAGTGAGTATATAGCATTTTCTCCCACTCTGCAAAGTTCAGATAAACCTTTCTTCTTTGATTTCCATTGGCATCTCTGCTTTCCACGTGGGAAGCAGAATCTCAAAGTCCACTGGAAGAAGGTATTGCTTTTCCTCCCTGTGTTTAGAGTTCTCACTTCTTTTGTCAGGCAGATTCAGTTAAATTCAACAAACATACTGAAGGGCTTCTCTAGGAAGGACCTTGTGCTAGACGCTAAAAGGAAGAAAGGTAAACAAAACGCCCTGTTCTCCAGAAATGTGCCCTCTTAAGAATGTTACACGGGTATAAGACAGGGAAGAATACGATTGTGGTAGGCAGCCACGAAGATAACGCCCAAAGATCCCCACCCATATTTTTATTCTTCCGATGAATCATTAGCCACTTAAAGACTAAAGGAGAAAAATGCCCTCAACTGTGTATATAAACCTATTGTACACAAGCTAGGATTCCTTTTTCAAAACTGGAGGAATCCTGTTCCATCTTGAGTGATAACCTCTCTTTTATGCAACTGTACTTACTTGTGTCTGATTCCAAAAGTATAATAATTGTTCATTAAGGAAAAGCCAATAAAAATAGAGGAAAATAAAGTTCACCTCAAAGTCTACCACCCAAAGATAATTTCTGTTTACATTTTGGTTTCTGTCAGTCCAGTCTTTTTTCCTCTTGTGTTCTTATATATTAAAAATGTGCTTTAGAGATATAAGTGCGTACAGAACACCTGGGTGTTTCAGTTGGTTAAGCGTCCAACTCTAGATTTCAGCTGAGGTCATGATCTCAGGGTTGTGAGATCAAGCCCTGCCTCAAACTCTGCACTGGACATGGAGCCCACTTAAGATTCTTGCCCTCCCTTTTCCTCTGTCCCTCCCCCATTCCTTTAAAAAAAAAAAAGAAATGTAAGTGCATATTTTTATAAAATCAGGATAGTATTATATATCCTGTTTTGTAATCTACATTGTTAATGATGTTTTGTGAATAGTATATCAAATATATATTATTAAAATATAAAAATATGATATAAACTATATCATTAAGTATTTATCCATTTATCTATTATCTATTTATGTTCATCTATTTATCGTGTAATTTTTAGTGCTGTATATTATTCCATCCTTTAGAAACTCTGTACCTATGTTATAAAATCCCTGCACCCCTATGTGCCCCGCCCTCCACACACAAGGGGCAAAATCTTGGCCATGGCTCATTGGTCTAAGTGTGTTGGCAGTAGCGAGATCCCTTCATTGTTGGCATTTGCCCCACATCACTCCCTGGCGAACTACTGGAGGAGAGAACACCAACAGGTGTTTTGGAGAACTCCAGGACTCCTGCCTGTGTTGGCTCTTCCCTTATTGCCGAACATGAACCCTGCTCCTTTTCCAAGCAAGCACAGCCCTCCTGGGACTGACGTTGGAGTTGCAAATCTGTCTCTTGGTGCTTTTCCCTAAATGCCTTTTTAAACATACTCAATAATAGATGAGCACCTGGGCCCTTCTTCACAAAGGAGAGCTCAGGCAGTTTTTAGAACATGAAAAAGCTATTTGGCCCTTTAGAGCAGATTCTTGGAACATCCCCAATTCCCCAGGACACCATTTAATAACTACTCGCTCCAGGACAGCAAGTGGTTTGCCTGGTGGGTTTTGTTGCTCTATTTGTTCTTCAAATTAGTTTTTCAATCCTGGACTCAACTTTCACTGAATCTTTGTAACCAGTCGTTTGGCACATCCCCACTTCTTTCTCTGCTCTGTCTCTCCCCACTGCTACATGACTCAAGCAGGTGTCTACTACCTGACTGGGTCCAAGTATCCCAGAAACAGGTACATCCATTCCCTTCAGCTTATCTTGGCTCTGCCACCAATTAGTGGGTGACCTTGGGCGAGTCACTTAATGTTTCTGGCTTCTCTTTCTATATCTGCAAAACAAGAGGGTCACGTTAAATCCCTAAGGTCCCTTCTAGTTCAGAGGATCCATGGTTTCAAGCACGTATTTGGATTTTCTGTAGTGTTCTGACTATGACGTATTTTTTAGTGACAACTTTTTGTTCATCAATTATAAGAATTTTTTATTTTTAAACGTCATTTCCTACCTTGGGAAACCCAGTCATTCAGCTTCATGAACTTTGTTAACAGCTACCTCTGGAAAGGGGACTAAGAAGGGAGGCTGAATTTTTCCGTCATCCTGCTTCTCTTGCCTTTATAGTAATCTGCAGTAGTAATAATCTAGAGCAGCCATCTTTGGAACCTTGCTACCAAACAATCAGGGAATAGCCGTTGACCATCTTTGCCTTATGCGGACCCGTCTGCGCCTCCTTCACAAAAGAGACATTCATGCTAAGAGTCAAGAAGGACCACCTACACGTCATGTGTCCCAGTTGCACACACAGACCACCAGAGTTCCCGACCCCCCTGGAAAGCAGGCTCCTCCTCTTCTTCTTTTCTTTTTTCATTCTGTTTCAGGATATTGTCTTGTAAGTGACTACTTCCCTCTCTCTCTCACTCTCTGTGATCCCTTTCTTCAAAATTCAAAATAATTTATAGAGCAGGGTAGTACTTTTTTTTTCCTTTTGATATTTTGAAGTCATTATTCTATCTGGGACCAAATTGCATGTTCATGCTTTGAGTTACTGTTCATTCAACAGATTTTTAATCCATACCTGTAATGTGCTGAATGCTATCCTCCAAAAAAAGAATGTGAGGAAGATGAGAAGATTGACATGTGTGTGGAAAAAGCCAGAGACAGTGAGGAAAAGGGAAGACATTACAAGAGAAGCTAGAAAAAAAGGAACAGTGTAGACTCCACCCAGAGCAGGAAGCAGGGGAAATGAAGGGAAAGGAGTCAAAAGATTGAGCAAGTCAAAATTCTAGTGTATGCCACCTCTTCTGAAGAAGATTCTCTAACGTGACAGGCACCCAGGCTGACGAACAGTAAACTATCAGTAATAGCTAACACTTCTATAATACATCAGTATTTATAAGTCAGGCGTCAGTATTTATAAGTTAGGCACTGTGCTAAGCAGGTTACTTATTAACTCATATTAATCCTCACATCATCCCTATGGAATCAGTATTTAAGATGAAAAAAAAAAAAACACCAAAAAAATAATGAGGCCCAGAGAGGTTTAGTGGCTTTCCAAAGGTCACACAGCTAGTGGGTAGAGGCCTTAGGATTTGGACCATGCAGTTAGACTCCAGAGGCTATACCGAATACCATGTACACTGAATAGCATAGGAAAAGATATGGTCCCATTCGCATTCTGCTGGGGGTGCACATTAACTTCTAAGTGTCCTGATGCCTGCATCCCTTCCCCATCAATTCTTGCTGCTCTGAAATTCAAGCCTCTTGCTCAATGGCTGCCGAAGGTGTCCAGCATTTGTGCTTTAGCCTCAGGCATGGCTTGAGTAGAATTAACCACTGGCTGGGCAGCGTGGTTCTATTCTGGGCAGAGCCAGGTTAGGAGAATGAGCCTGAGAAAAGACATGACATTTTGGCCCACAGGTTTGCTGGTACACAGAGACATGAAAGTTAACATGGCTTTTCACTGCCGTGAATGTCTTGTGCTTGGGAGTTTTTCTTGTTGGAATGGCGATTCCCTCAAGATGATATGCAGCCAACATCTCACTAATTTCTAGCCTCCTTGGGTTTCTCAAAAACATGGTTCAGCTATGCAAGTAAAACAACTGGCCCAACTTAAGTAATTGCTAATTTTTTTGTTTTACTCAGAAGAATACTGTGGAAGCCTGGCATATTCAGTTCCGTTTCTTCCGTTGAAATGTTGTTTCTTGTAGTCCCTACCCTCTCGGACAGCTGGGAGCTTCTGGTTCTCTTGTTTGTAGACCTTCGGGATGGAGGGGTAGCCAGAAGTTGGGGCAGAATATCATCCTCAACCTAATAGCTATTCTTTTTTTTTTTTTTTTTTTTTAAGATTCTGTTTATTTATTTGACAGAGCACAAGCAGGGGGAGAAGGAGAGGGAGAAGCAGGCTCCCCACTGAGCAGGTAGCCTGATGCGGGGTTCGATTCCAGGACCCTGGGATCATGACCTGAGCCGAAGGCAAACGCTTTACCGACTGAGCCACCCAGGCTCCCGTAAGAGCTATTCTAAAGCCTCAGACTGCGCCCTGTAGACCTGGAGGCCAGTCTGGCTTTACTACTACTATAATGGTCAATGCCCTTATAATGAGTGGGTGGGGATGCCTGGACCTTCATTCTCTGGCCAATACCAGCTGAGAAGAGCGAAACACACTGGCAGGATGGCCGGACCCGGACCCCAGAGCTTTCTGCAGTCTCAGTTACAAAAGAGAGCAGAGTCAGCACATGCGCACAGCCGCTTGCCGTAAATGGTAATCAAGTGTCAGCAGCAGAGCCAGTGGACTCATCTATAGCAAGCAGTTCGGAGCGCCGGTGCCGAGAGCGCCTGGTGCGTCTGTGTGCGGCATTGCCCTTCGAGGCTCCTACCCGACAGTTCACGCAGACCCCAGAAGACAGAGCACATCAGCTGCAGGTGTCTTGAGATGTGCTTCATGTCAGGATTCTCGCTTTGGTCTTTCATACACAAACACACAAGTGGGATTAGTTCACCGTGGCTGAGAGCTCCCATTCTCCAGTTTACTGCTTCTCAACTTTGCCACATCTTCAGATATTTCCCGGCAGCTTCTTTGCAAAGACACTGGGGAAACTTTTCTTTCGCCTTGCCACCTCTTCCCTTTTTCTTTCTAGCTAGTGCTGCAGTGTGCTTCTCATTACGTCTCTTATCATGATAATTCCAGAAATAACCTCTGCCTTTTCTGTCATACCTTTTAACCGAGGGTTCCCGTGGAGCCACTCTAGCAGGGAGAGCTGTTCTACAGCCCAAGTCTGCTGTGGCATTCCTCTGCTTTTGGGTCAAGGAGGGAAAGTACTGGAAGCACAGGTACAGCTTTTTTTTAGAGTTAGGGGAGGCACAGGAGGGCGGGAGCAGAGTTGTGCGACCCCTTTCGTGGTGGTTTTTGGTCAAAATCATACATTCAGTTCAGTGTCTGGTTTAACATATAGTTACCCATGTAGTGAAACCATTTAGGAACCATAGGCCCATACTGCAGGAGAGAGGAAAGATGAACAATTAGGGGTGCCTGGATGGCTTAGTCGTTAAGCGTCTGCCTTCAGCTCAGAGTCCTGGGATCGAGCCCCACATCAGGCTCCTCTGCTGGGACCCTGCTTCTTCCTCTCCCACTCCCCCTGCTTGTGTTCCCTCTCTCGCTGGCTGTTTCTCTCTCTCTGTCAAATAAATAAATTAAATTAAATTAAATTAAATTAAATTAAATTAAAAAAAGAAAGATGAACAATTAATGTGACCAAGTAATGATCATAGACAAAATATGCCTCTGAAAGTGGATGGTGACATCCTTAGTTGAAACAGTGGACTATTAATCAGCCTTAAAAAAGGAAGGAAATTCTGCAATATTTAATGTTATGGATGACCTTTGGGGCTATATGCTAAGTGAAATGAACCAGTCACAGAAAGACAAACATTGCATGGTTCTTTTTATATGAGGTGTATAAAATAGTCAAATTCATAGAATCATAGAGTGGAATGGGGGTAGGGGGAAATGGGACTCACTAATCAATGGGCATAAAATTTCCATTATGCTGGATAAATAAGCCCCAAAGGTCTGCTGTACAACCTTCTCCCTGTGGTCAGCAGTGCTATATTGTGCATGTAAAAAAATGTTAAAAGGGTAGATCTCATGTTGAGTGTTCTTACCACAGTAAAATAAAATTTTTAGAAGTTTAAAAATAAAATTGAAACAAATTTGAGACAAACTTATTCATGTGGTTCGTATAAAGTCACTGTGGTCTTGAGTTCCCACTGTATACACTTGATGAACAGAATGGAAGTTGTCTACTGGGCTAACACTGTGCTGTGTGCTTGCATTGTAATTGTCCTTCCTAACACCACCGAGACTTCCTAGCACTCAGTCCAATAAATGGACCTACTACCTTTCTGACCTGTCTTTGGTAGTTGACACTGGTGGCCCCTCTTCCCTTCTTACAACTTCCTCTCTGGTTTGTCTCCTTCCCTCACTGGCTTTCCTTCTGCCCCTTTCATCCTAACTCTTCCCTTGCCTACCCTTGTTTATTGGTATATCCCAGGGCTCCATTTTTGATCTTCTCATCGTCTCACAGACCTATCTCCATGGACTTCATGGACAACCCATACCTAAAAGCAATGGCTTCCAAATCTATACACCCAGATTTTTCTCCTGAGCCCTCAACCACATTCTTAAAACCTTTACTTTTATGTCCCATGGAGACCCCAGGTCCACCAAACTCAAAACTAAATTCCCCATCTTGTTTCTCTCTTTCCGATGTGCTTCTCTTCTTATATTAACCTTGGTGCCACAATCTACCCAATTATCCAAGGTAGAAACCCGGGAGTCATTCTAGGTGATTCCTCTTTCTCATCTATCTGTCTCGTATCTACCTGCTACTCTTTATTTCTTCTCTTACTGCCTTTGTCATTTATTGCATGAATCACTGCAATTGCCTCTTTCCCTGACTCTGATCTAGTCCTAGTCTAATGTATCCTTCATACAGTGTCGGAAGGATCCTCCTAAAACAGAAAATTATTCATGTCAGTTCCCTGACGTTTAAACTCAGTAATAGCTCTCTGGTGACATCAAGATAAAAACTCAAAGCCACGCTAGGGAGCTTTAACTTTCATTTTCTGGCTCCAGACTCCTGCAGTCTGCTTCATTCTCATTTTCTATGATTCTTCAACTTAAACCCAAAGTTCTATCCGTAAGAAACTGATTGTGGTTCTTTGACTCCGCCATACTCTCATCTCCCTCCACTTCCATGTGCTTTTCCCTTTATCGCGAAACGTAGACTTTTCCTCTTCCGCCTCCAACCTTTTCCACTTGGCTAACTCTTAATGACTCGTCAAGGCTCAGTTTAGTTGTTGCCTCCCTTGGCGAGCTTTTCCTGACCTCACTGCAGGCTTGGTTAGAAAACTGAGCATGTGCATTCTTGAACTAACCAACTTAAACCTTCGTCCATACACATACCACACTGTATTGTACTCGCTCATTTTTAAATATCTCTTGTCTCCAGACTGCAAGTTTCTGAAGAGCAGAAATGGAGTCTTTGATCTGTATATCCTTAGTGCATAATGTAGCCTGGAACAGAGTATAAAGGCTCAATAAATGTTAAATGAAAGAGTAAATAAAATCCTAAATGCTTTCATTTACTCTCACAACTTCCCACCAGCTAAATATTATCCCAGGCTAATAGATGAGGAAACCAAGGTCTGCGGGAAGTTGGTCCCTTATTCAGGATCACACAAATACCAAGTCGTGGAGCAGTGAGAGTCTGTCCAGACCTTGTTAGATATTTTGCATAGGCCAATGGACTGATTTCTTTCTACTAGCACTCTGAAACAACTTTCAATGAAAAATCTTTCTACTTGGTTAGGGGAGAGGGAGGGAAGAGCTCATACGAAGGATCTAATGTCAGAGTTAGGCTGAGTGAGAACAATTATCAATAGATCCTGAAGCCCAGTGAAACAGAAAAACTTTATGGTGGCCTCTAGTTTAGTCCCAGAATTTCTAGTAATGCCAGTAAAATCAACACCAGCCCACACCAATCAGCTGATATTCACTGAGCTGCCATTATTTGCTTGGTTTTTAGTGGAAAGATCTGGGAGATGAAAAAGCAGAGTGTAAGAGGCCATGTTAAGCCCATTAGATTAAATGACATTTCCTGCATTCATTTATTCACTTAAAAAAATTTATTGAGCATCTACTGTGCACCAGGCACTTATCTAGCACTTTCGTACTAAGATTCAGTAACAAAAAAGACAAAAATCTCTGCTTTTATGGAGTATTCATTCTAACTGGAGAAACAGAAAATGTTGGAAATAAGTAAATTATATGGTATGTCTGATAGAGATAAGTGCCCAAAGAGTTAAAACAAGGAAGGAAGTATGAAATACAGCAGGGAGGGTGTTACAGTTTTAGGTAAATAGCCAAAGAAGACCTCACTGAGAAAGGGGACTGAAGCATACCTGAGGCATGGAGGGGATGGAGTGGGAGTTACTGAGCTGAATGAAGTGGGACTTTTTTCCTGTTTGCTAATTGATGGTAATGGGATATATTTCCTTGTTCAGAACGCCAAAGGAAAGACCTGAATCCCCAACCCTTATGATTTTGTTTGAAAGACAAATCAACATACACATAAAGGGAATTTTCCATTATCTTAATAAGAATGTTGAATTTTAAGTGAGAGAAAGAGAGAGAGAGAGTCCCTCCTATGGGGTCAAGGGAGACTTCTTGTGACCTGAGTGGTGTCCAAAAGGAAGAACAGAATTTATGTTGACAGGGGAGGAAGTAGGGGTCTGCAGGCAAGATAATGTTGTGAAGGAAGGAGAAGAAGCACAGGGACAGAATAATGAGAGGACAAGGAGAATGATGGAATAGGAAGGGAGCTTCCACACAAAACAGTGGGAAGCAGTGAGAGCATGAGGTTGGCTTGGGATTCCTGAGAGATGAAGAATACAACGAGCTAGACTCTGGAGGGCCTTGACTGCCAGGCCAAAGTGATTTCTTCCCATTTCCACTTTGTTCATAAGTAGAGTCCTTGCATTAACATTCAGTTGAGAGAACCAAAGAGCGTAGAGCGTCTCTCACAGAGCTTGGCATGTGGTGGTGGGTGCTCAGTGAAGGCTTCGTTGAAGTGAATTGCTGGTTATCTAAGAAGGGCATTGCAAACAATGTGTATGATTTTTGAATGCTTAATCATGTAGTTCACATCCACATGGAAATATTAGACTATTAGAGCTAAAAGAATACTTAAAATATGCTTCTCCAGCCCCTCATTTTTCAAATGAGAAAACAGAGGGCTAGACTTCTGAATGATTAATTTAGCTTGGTTGATGGGGAAGATGGGGTTCTTCAGTATTATTTTTCCAACCACCTCTTCTGGGGACTTTCCCCCCAAACAGACAGTTCTGTCTCTCCCTGATACAGGCAGTACGCTCTCTTTATCTAAATCAGTATTCCTCAAGTGGATATTCCATGGAACCTTAGCCTCACATGATCCACTGTGAAAAACTGGTTCCTATTAAGTTAACTTGGGAGAGGTTGTCCACTATATATCATCATCTTAAAGATGAAAATGCACATGGGGAAAATATAGGCTTTAAAATTCCTATAGTAAAGAAAATTGTTTAATTTTGCTGTAGAATTTCTCCAAACATATTTTACCATGGCTTTTTTTCACTAAGTACCTATAATCTTGTGGAACTCTCTTAGGAATCATGAGCAATCAGTCCTTAGCACCAGATGGCCATTTGCTAAAAGAGCCTCTATAGCGAAAGAGGAAGGTAGATAAATCCAGAAGAGGAAAGCCTTAAAATAATCAAGGAAAATTAGGCAATTAGGGAAAATCCAGTGCTCGTCCTTCTGGTTTGTGTCTTCTCTGCCTGTCTTCTTGCCTTAATTCCTTCCTTCAAAAAAATAGCTTTTGAGTGTCCACTGTCTGCAAACTACCATGCTACCAAGCTATGTGTATATTATCTTGCCTATTCCTAATAACCCTCTGGCAAAGTTAGTAATAGCCTCTCCAAATGAAGAAACCCAGCTCAAAGACAGTAGGTAATATGCCTATCATCATACAGTTTAAATAGTAGCAGAGCCCAGATTCAAACCAGTGTTTAATTAAAGCTAGTATTTTTGTCTATCATGCTATTCTTCCCTGGTCATTTCTTCTCATCCCTCTCTCTGTTTCTTCTCTCCCTTCTGATGTCAACCACACAATGCATAAATGTTAAAACCAATACCCTAACAGGTTAAAGGAGATACTGGACTCTCAAGGAGATTCAACAATAAGGCTTCTATATCTGTTAGGCCTCTTAGGTATTCAATTTAGCATGTAATTTAGTTTTCCTTAACTAGATCACAAGATCCTCCAGGGCAGGAATTTGTTATACATATTCTAAAGTCCTCATTCCACACTGCCGATGCATGCCTTTTACTTGGAAGGTGAAGATGATAAAGTCCAGAAGTATTCATTGATGTCATACCCTTTTTCAACTAGACCCTTCCTGTTATGATAGGAGGTAACTGCAATAAGTTCTTTCATCAAAGGAGAAGTTGTTTTAATTGTGACAGTGAGAGGGAATTTGAAATTCGTGAAATTCTTATAGCAAATGACAGTCTGTCCCCTTAGGCCTTTCACACTTGCCACTTGGTCTTCCATGACTTAATGTCATCTAATTGACTGCATTAAATCTGGGGTGGGCTGTGCCTTTCACTATTGCTTGCTCTAAAGATGGCAAATTCCAAGTGTCTGGAAGGTTGTTTAGTTATTGATGTGCATGCTCCTCTGTCTTACCATATTTTGTAGACTCTGAGAGAGTGAGAACTATCTCTCTTTCGCCCCTGCTTTCCTCATAGCACTCGGCCCTGGGCCTGGCATGGCACAGATTCTTAACTGTTTGCTCTGCTCTTTCTGAAGCTGTGCTTTAGGAATTGAGCGTTGTGATAGACTAGATAGAGTTAAGGTTTATCCTACTCCCTATATGCTCCCACGTAATTTGGCATGTCAAAATTTTGATACACCTATTTTATTACTATTCCAGTAATTTAACCAAGGTACGTATGAAGTACAGTCCCACTCTGCCCAACAGCAGACAGGCCCAGCCAAGCCTAACCAATGAAATGTCAGCCTTTATAATCTACATCAAACAAACAGCCCCTAAGATATCTGACAATGCTCCTTGACTTGTCAAGCTCAGTCAGCCCACTGCTAGCTTTCTTTCATCCAACCCAAATTGAAGCAAAGCCGCAGGTTTCATTGTTACCCAGCATTAACCCAAAGTATGGAACTTTATTCATCAGCTCTAGGCTCCTGCCTCTGGAGTATTCCTGGTGGGAGGCTCATTATTGTGACCCGCAGAGCTTTTTCCTAGTTGGAACAGTTCTTTTTTGGAAGACATTCCTTTAATTCCCCCTTTGAGTGGATGAGATCCTCTCTCCAATGCTAGTAATGCAGGCTGCTCCATCCTACTCTACCTCTTTTGTCTCCTCTTCTCTCTCTCAGAAGTGAAGAGTGGGAAGCATTCCTCAACATGATGGCCAGGGAGGGGGACTCAGGGAAAGGAACAAACTATTTCAGTTCTTTAATTTGCAACTTCAAGACCCTGTACATTATTGGTTTATAACTGCCAGAAGTCATATTATAACCCTATATGTATTAATATCCCATCAGTAATGCCACTTATTAAAAGGAAAGCATGGAAAGGCAACATGATGTATTGAGAAGCATTTGACCTCTGAGCTTTAGGGAAACTTAAGTTTAAATATGAGTTCTGTTGCTTATTGGTTATGTAACCTTGAACAAAGTTACTGAAGTTTTCAAAAGCTCACACACCTAAGTTCTCCAAAACTTGTTTTCCTATTGCATGAAACAGAGATAACAATTGTATTGGTTTTCTATTGCTGTATAACAAATTCCCACAAACCTGGTGGCTTTAACAGCATAATTATTATCCCAGTTTCTGGGAGTTAGGAGGCCAGGCGTCTTTAGGTCTTCTACTCAGGGTCTTAGAACACTGCAGTCAAAGAGTTGGCTATGCTATGTTCTCATCTGGAGGCTCAAGTGAGGACGACTCTGCTTCCAAGCTTATTCTTCTTTGTTGGCAGGGTTAACTTGCTTCTGGCTCTTCAACTGAAGTTTTTACTGAGTATTGGCTAGAGGCTACGTTCAGCTCTTAGAAGCCACATGGAGCTCCTGGCCATGTGGCCCTTCTCCATAGGCAGTTGACAACATGACTGTTTGCTTCTTCAAGGCCGGTGGCAGAAACTCTCCCTCCAGTCTGACTTTTTAAAAATTATGATTGTTTTCCAGACTTAAAGCCAAATATATTTGGAAAATAACCTTATATTGTTCTTAAGGAGAATTATTTACATACCTCCAGTGTAAGAAAATTGGCTTTTGTCTCCAGGAGCTGAGTTGATTGTCATTCATCATTGAAAAACAGATGCTCTTACATAGCGCGGTGAGGCATTTTAGTTGACTGCTGATGCAATTGATAGTATTTCTTTTATAGCATTTTCTATACTGAGTGAACAATAAATTAAGTGGCCAGGGGAGCATGACATATAGAAAAGGTATAGAACTCCATGCCCAGAAACCCAAGTTCCAGCCTTAACTCTGCGACCCCACAAGCAAGCTCTGTGACTCCACACAGTCATTAAACTCTGTTTCCTCATTTTTCAAGTGAGAAATCTGAAATAGAATTTGGTTGTTAGAATATTGGCTATCACAAGGAAATGACAAGCATCAGAGCATCTCACACATAGCTAGCATTCAAGTATTTGAGAATACATAGAGAAGGCATACATAAGCAAATAAATGTGCATTTTAGCAAATTCTAGATGATTTGTAGAGTTAGTCTAACCCTTCTTAAATATGTTCAAAGTTATAATATATATAAATGTCATGGGAAAGCAAAGAATGTGTATAGCAATATGCCACTGAGAATAATTAGGCCCTTAATCAAGATAGAGTCCCAGCCTCTCAGATCTGGAATGCACACTTACCGTCATCTGATTGGAGCCCCTCATTTACTGATGAGGATAAGGTCTAGGCTGCAAGGTTGGGTGGTTCACCCAAGGTCATATGCTGAATGGCAGGGATGGAATGAAAAGCCAAGGCCTTGCTTGCCCTCCCTGCCCAGTTACCCCCTCAGCAGGGCAGAGCGTGCATATGAGTGATTCCCAGGGAAGAATGGTGAAAATAAGTAGTGACTTTTATATTCAAAACAATGAGATTTTTTTGAAAAGAAAGCAAGTTACATTTTGAGCAGTGACTTTGGTTATTTAATTTCACTTGCATGGAGCTACAGCCTCGAATTGCCAAAAATGTCACAAATTCTACCTGAGTGATCCCAGATTCTGAAGACAGAGGCTTCTGCTTTCTAAACTGAACTCGTTAAAGCCCATGCACATACATTTCTTTTGACAAGTAAACACATAAATGTGGTGTCGCACAGGGCTCAGTCCTGGATCCACTTCTAGTTAAGATTGTCATCAGTGACTTGGATGCTGCAACAGCACACTCATTAAGTTCACAGATGAGACTGAATTTAAAGTGGAGGCTAAAGCCTTGGGGGATGCGATTAGAATTGGAAATGACCTCAACAAATTGGACAAGTAATCAGAAACTAACAGGATGAAGCTCAGTAAAGACAAGGGCAAAAGGAAGCCGGGAATTCAAAATAAGGCGAAAAAGCCTGAGACATAGAAATGGCAGGTCAGGCTGAGAATGACCAAAAGATATGTGGGTTATGTAGCGGGGTGACCAGGATGCATGTCAAGTGTGTGTGTTTGGGGTCCCACATTTTATGGAAAGGAGAACTGTGGTTCCGAAATTTTTGTGGAAGGTTTGACTCCTAAATGCTGCTGCTTATGATAGAATTATGTCCATTGAAAATAACCCGGTATAAGAACTAGTAGTTCATATTGCTCCCAAATTTTAAAAACTTCCAATTAAAAAAACAACTTTATCTTCTGATTCTCAGGTAGGTAATGAGTATGGTCATTACCTATTCAACCTACTGACTGGGTAGGCTCCTTCTCATTCATGCATTTCACTCCTGGAGGTAGAGGGCAACCTGGCCATTCCTTGGCCATGAGCTCCTTATTCTTAATAATGGTCCAGGAGTGTTTAATATTGTTGTTACTGTCATTCCTTCAGAGCAGCATGTCACTGAGATGCCCGAACATTTTGTCTACATGCAACATTCTACAGTGTCTAATTATTTCCACTTGAAAGTGTACTCAGACCAGAAGAACATAGACCATCAGGAGAATTCAGCCAAAGAGAACCTGTCACATAGTGGAGGGGAATGGGCTGGATGCTGAGGCATAACCAGGGGCAACAAGCTGTGGGGAGAAACAGAGAGAAGGTGGGACTGTGGGAGAGAAGGTAGGATTAACAACATGGGGACAGGAGACAGGACAGAAGTAGGGGTTTTGCCTATGATTTGTAAATGTCCTACTTGCATGCAAAGGCCTGAACTGGATTTACACATAGTATATCATTTACGATCCAGACCTGGGCATACATGCAGTTGATATCTACATGTCACAGGTAGGAAGATGGAGGGAAGGGGCAGGATGGTTATTTGTCCAAGGGCATGCTAAGTGGAAGAAGTAGCATTTGACTCAGGTTTGTGTGACTCCAACATCTGTTGTTTTTGGTTTTTTGTTTTTCAATTTAACTAAATTTCCTCTAAAAATAGAGGAAGAGGAGGTAAAGAATAAGAGGTAGAGAATGTGAAGGAAAAGAATGTGAGAAATTCAAGCAGTGAAAGGGAGAGTGAAAAATGAAGAGAGAGGGAATAGAGGAAGGAGAAGAGGAAAAAGAAAAGGAGCAGTGTTAGGGAGGAATAGGTAAGAGAGGGGAAGTGAATGTCTGCAGGCAAGTGAAGTGTGAAAGCCCAGTAGAGGACAGTATCCTTCTGATAAAGAGCATTCTGAGTATTGATCGAGACGTCTTTCTTCCAAGACACACCGTACTTTTCCAGTCTTCCTGGAGTACTGGATCCTGTTGAAAACTGCAGAATTTATAGGAGTTAAAAGAGAACTTGGTGAGTCTATTGGAAAACAGGAAAATGATTAAAAGGGGAGTAAATGGAACACGTGTGGGAACTTTAAAGGAAATGGGACATTGAATGTTGATAAGTGACCCATTAACGGTCTTCAGGTATGAAAAAGCTATTGACACTGTGACTGCTGAGAACTGCAGAATTTATCTGGTCTTAGAGCAGACCTCAGTGTCTGTGAACACTGTGACAGCGTTTACTGCCTTTACCACTGCAGAATCTTTTTATTTTTATGATCTGTCCAAGGCACTGTCTGGCACTAGGGTCTGCGGCTGACTGGTTGCCACAGTGTATGAATCAAGCAGCACTGTTCCTGAAATTTTACTGGGACCTTTAATAGGATGGGTATGCTCAGAACCAGGCCTCTAGAACGGATATGGCTTTGTGGGAGACAACTGGGCTTACATCTTGGCACTGAAATATATTGGCTTGATGACCTTGGGCAAGTTACTCAATTTTCCTGAATATCAGTTCCTTTTTCAATAAAATGGAGAAAATATAACTTAACCTCAGTATGTATATATATATATATATATATATGTATCTTCCTCAGGGCTTAGGTGATGGGAGGTATTCCATAAATGTTATCTTTCTTTTTTTTAATAATAATTTTTTATTATGTTGTCACCATACAGTACACCCCAAGTTTTTGATGTAAAGTTCCATGATTCATTACTTGCGTATAACACCCAGTGCGCCATGCTATACGTGCCCTCCTTAATGTTATCTTTCATTTCGTTTCCCCTTCCCATGGGATACAACAAAGACGAAGAAAAGGCCTCATCTTCATCCTGGGCTGTCCTATATAGAGGAGCCAGAAATAGGGTAACTGGGGTAAGAGGAGGGGTTATGTTCTATGTCAAGAAAATTCAGATCCATTCCATTTCCATAGATAGGGGCAGGATGGGGCTTGCTGTACTGAAGTCACCATGAGTACACTGGGTAACATCTCCTGGTAACATTACTTACTAGCAGCTCCCTCCACCCCCATTTGCCAAGTGGTTCTTCACTGTTAAAGGCTGGCGTCTGTGCTCTGATGCTTGCATTTTTAAGACTGAACCATTTTGAAATGAGAGCTCAAGTGCCCTCCCATAAATGGAGATAGACTCCTCCACCTCTGGAGGTATGTTTAACCTGGAAGTTAAAAAGACTCTTTCCTGTGCTTTTGATGGGGCGGGGGGAGGGCAGGCTGAAAACCACAAACCCCAGCTCTGATTCTGTTTAGAAAACATGGCTTTTCCCACATTATTTTCAATGATCAGTGATCAGTGTCCTGTGATTGCCTCTGACAATAGCCTCCATCTGCCTGTGAATGCACGTCCGTCCACATTTATCCAGCAGGTACTTATGCATGCATGTGGACGTATCTCAGACTTGGCTTACTCCTTGCCAAAAAAAAAAAAAAAAAAAAAAAATCAACGTGTTCAGAGTCCTTTAAATCTGTTATTGCCATTTCCAGGAATTGTGGGACACCTTGGACTAGTCTCTTAAGAGACTTTTTTTAGTTACCTTGTGTAGGAAACAGGGTCAGGGAAGGTGTCCTTGTCGTATCTTGTGTACTTAAAGTCATCGCAGATGGGCTCTTGCTCAGTTTCTTTGAACAGGTCTTGTTTGTCTGTTTTCTCTTACATCGGCTTTGGCTCAGGTCAAGGAGCGCATAACTTTCACCATCTGGGACAGTAGAAAGATGACAGCAGGTCTTTCTGAAGAGTAGAAACCTTTCTTTCCACTTCAGTGGGAAATCTAATCTCATGTCTTTTAAATCCCCTTTGCCAGTCAGACCTGCACACTTATTTACAGCCCAGTGACATCATTTTGGCCTAGACTCTTAGCAGAGCTCTGTTGGAGTTAGTGAAACAGTTTACTGATGCAGAATGGATTTTGCTTATTTGGTACACACAGTAGAAGGGGAAGGGAAAAGAATGTGGAAATGTCTGGTGGGCTCTTTGAGCAGGCTTCTTTGTATATATAGCTTCTATGTATGTATTAAGGGTCTAATGTCCTGAACAGGGAAGAAAATTAGTAAACCTTTTCATCAGGGTCCTGTTTACACATAGGTTATGAAGTATAATGATTTGTTAGCTTAGGTAAAGCCCTGTGTTGTGATTATTGTTCTCATTTTGAGAAAATGCTGACTGAGCCATGAACTATTTCTTGCAGCAAATGCAAAGTGTATGGAAATTCTGACATTTCCATTCTCTGGTAGATGCCAATGCTTTACTGAAGACCGAACATCTCATTTAAGAAGACCAATTGATGTTTTTCTTAAGGAAATGTATATAGGTACACAGCTAATTTTCTCATTGTCCTTTTCTGTACTTTTACTTTTTCAAACTGCTTGGTGTGAGCCCTGAGTGTTATGACTAAAAATATACAAAGAGGAGCAGTGAGCGTAATTATGAATGGAAGTTCTTCTTCCAGGTTCAACGTCAACCTCACTTGCTCAGGGAAATCTTGCCTGCCCCCCAAGTCTAAGTTAGCTCCTCCTCTTGTACATTACCACCCTGCCTTTTTCTGTTAGCTTCCAGAATATAATCATTGCTTCTCTATTGACTATGTTTGCTGGATGAAGGCAAGATTATACTATCCAGTCCGTTGACCTGCAAAGTCTTGTGCATGTGGATGTCTCCCAGATTTGTCTGGAGCTCTCACCTGGACTCAGACTCTTGTGCTTACCTTACTGACATCTCTGCTGGGACCTCTGATGGGCAACTCAAACTTCCCCTGTCCCAAATCAGACTCTTGATTTTCTCTGCATGTCTACTTCCCACCCTCCATATTCACTTTAGCCAGTATTTACTGAGAGCTTCCTATACTCAAGACCCTGTTCTAAGCGCTTTACAGGCATTAAATTACTTCATCTGTGTAACAACCCTATGAAGGTAGGTATTATTAATATCCCCATTTTATAGAAGATGAAACCGAGATACAGAGACAGATGCAGAGAGAACTAGCTTGAGGTCATAGGGCTCATAAGTAGCAGATTAGCATCAGTCTCAGGCCGTGTGGCATCCGTGGCCATTCTGGCCTCAGCCTAATCACTGTTCCTCATTGGGGTCCCTGTAGACCACATCACCCATTGCTAAGACCCAAAACCTCAGAGTCATCTTGGATTCCTCTCTTTATCTCCACCTAATATCCAGTTCATCAGCAATCTGGTCATCTCCGCCTTCTAAACATAACCTGAAACTAACCAATTTGTACTTCCTCTGTTGCCACCATCGTGGTCAGAGTCACCCTCATCTCCTTACTCACCTTCTACATCTGCTCTTACTCCCCATGGTCAATGCTCTAGGTCACAGCCAAAGGAGTCCTTTCAGAACATAACAGTTCATGTCAGTTACTTGTTCAAAACCCCGCAGTGGCTTTCCACCAAACACTGATGATCCGAAGCCTCCCTGCTCCCAACCCTGCCAGACTCATTTCCTGCCACCCTTCCCTTGGATTCCCAGCTCCAGCCAAACTGGCTGACTTGCTGTTTCTAAAACACTCCAAGGAACATCCCATTGCAAGATCTTTGCCCTCACAGAGTTTTCTGCCTGAAATCCTCCTCCTTCAGATAGTCACGTGACTCTCGCTTCATTCCAGTCTCTGCTCACCTGTCACCTCTTTATAGAAGACTTCCCTGACCGCATTGCCTAAATCCCATCACACACCATCCTCTTTTCCATGCTTTATTTTCTTAATAGCAGTTCTCTCCAGCTGACATTTTATTATAGATCTTCTTATTGTCTTTTTCCCTCCCTACAATGTAAATTTCTGGAGGGCAGGGACTGGAATGTTCGCTTCAATCCCCAGCCCCCAGATGAATGCCTGTCTCCTGATAGGTGTATGATAATATTTGTTGAATGAATGAATTAATGAATTAAAGAACAAAAACAGATATTCTCATTATAAGTATCAGTACATGAAAGTTCTCCCTGAGCTTATGATTCCATCATAAAATGCCAGAGGTGTAAAATGTGTAGTGTAAGGTGTGGGAACTCAAACACACACTCATTTCCTCATGGCTGCTTATTACCTAGATGAAGCAGAATGTCTTGTTTAAAGCAAATAAATGGCTAGATTCAGGGCACAGAGTTACCGAGCCCAGGTTCACATATTTGCTAAATCTTCTGTGCTCACACTCAACCGTTTGATTCCTACTTCTGTCTATTGTTGCCAACAGACACGGAGTGTCTGTTGATTCCAATTAGAAAATTAGCTTTGCAGAAAAACAGTGGGACAGAGGAGGGGAAGTATAAGTCCAGATGTGTGAGAACATCCTCCACTGCTCCTCTCAGAACTCTGAGCTAAAGGTGTCTGGGAAAGTGCTAGCAGAGTGGTGAGGTAGAGAAGTGAGATAGGTAATCTTCTTCACCCAGAAGGAGCTCTCAAAGAGGGTCTATTGATTTCCCTTCTTTATAGAAATCAGGGAAAAAATGCAAATACCCATCTCTCCATGTCCAATCCCTGCTTGGTATCCTGACTATTTGACCATTCTATTCTTCTCAATGTGAAGAGCTGTTCCCCATACTCCTCTACAGTCTATATTTTAAGACTTCCCTTTAACGTTGACGTCCCATCAGACCCCAGAACAAACATTCATGCTGAGTAAAACAGTTGGTGTCCGGCCTTACTGGAGCCTCTCTTGGCCCACGTACCTGAATGAAATCCGTCACTTCTGTCAGTGCCGGCATTCGGGTGGTTTGCATGCAGTGGCTTTAAGCATTGAGTTGTTGGCTAAAAGGAGGGACAGAAAGAGGTCAAGGTAGCATCATTTGAAAGTTGTGACCCCTCTTTTGCGGAATTTTTCCATAGCTTCCCCATAACACTCCTTCCTGGAGTGGACTGTAGTGTACAGTATTCCACTGAGCTCTAGGAAAAATCAAGGGAGTGTCATGAGTATGGGATCTTCAGAAATTACAAAAATAACACACGGTAGTGGGAAACAATGAAACAAGGCAAATGTATATAAAGAAAACTGTTACTAACCCGCCCCCCCCCACACCCTCCCCAATCATGCTTAGCATGGCAGAGACTGTAGCTATTTCCCTGATCAATTTTGTTTACTCTTCTTTCTGGCTGTACAGCTGGATTCTACTTCCCAGCTTCTTTTAGTTAACGGTGGCCATGTCACTCACGCCTAGCCAATGAAACATGAGCAGAAGCAAGGGGTGTCGTTCCAGGCCTGGTCCATAAAATCTTCCCACGTAAGCTCAATTACACTCCTTTTGTCTCTGGCTAGCTGGGATGGAGACCCCTCCATGGGGGGCCTGAAAGCCTCATGTTGAACATGCCAGAGTCTCCATTGGCCTGGGTCCTCAAATAATTGCATGCAGGAGGCTGCCCTGCCAACCTCAGTACACTTACATGAACTAGAAATGAAATGCAATTGTGTTATAACATATTTCATAAACTATTCAGTATACCAGTTAGCCACCCATAGCTGATACACGGGATGTTTTTAAGTTGTTTTTTAATATGTACATTTCTTTGTTCCCATTTGATTATAAGCTCCTTGAAAGCAGAATCTGTGTCATTATCTTCTGTATGCCCTGCAAGGTCTCACAGAGAACCTGGCATAGCACATGTGATCAGTAACTAGTTATTGGTGAGATAGTTTATTTTTAGCTTTTATTCTAGGTTGAATTAAAACATGAGTCAGAACATGGCCAAATCATATGGGTTTTTCGTTTTTCTTTGAAATCTGTCTTGGGTATGAAGGATCTCTTATGTATGTAGAGCAGCTCAGAACTGACATGGTCAGCGAAGTGTGACACACATTTTTTATTATCCATAAGTGGATTATCTGCTTTGACCTAGCTCTTCCATCATTTCGGCGCATTCCTCATATCAACAGCTGTGTGGAAGGCGCTGAGAAGGGCCCTGAGCCAAGAAAGAATGAGAAGCGGGGCGGGGTAGGTTTGGGAGTGGGTGCTTATGTCACTGACGAGGCTATGAGTTGTGAATACATTCTTCAAGCAAATAAAATGTTGATTACCTTTTTACTATTAGATTCTTCTCTTTTATTCTCTCTTGTGAGACATTATCAAGAGTTGAAAATAGAATTATTTAGGGTAAAGCCAGGTAGGGTATTGAGTAAACCCCCATCATAGGCAAAGACGGGAATTTTTCAAAGCAGGAATTTATCAGTTTGGAATCAGATCTCTTCCAGGGAACAAAAGACATTTTATTTTCATCAGCTAGCTGTAGTCAGGCAGGTGACACATGGTAAATATTAAAATCCTCATTGTATATGGTGATAAATTTTATCCTGCAGTCCTTGATTAATCCAGAGAAAACCCTGCCAGCCTTTATCCTCAGTGGCAGGGGCCAGTGTCCTCATGAACTTTCTGCCATCATGACCTCCCACTCTGCGCCCCGCCTCTAAAGATCCATTGGAAAATGAAAGTCTAAACCAGAGGTTCTCAAACTTCAGCATGCATCAGGCTTGTTAAAACCCACATTTTGGGGTTCCGCCCCCACAGCTGCTGATTCAGTAGGTCTGGAGGGAAGCCTGAGAATTTGCATTTCCAACAAGTTCCCAAGTAATGCTGATGCTGCTGGTCTGGGGCCCACACTTTGAGCACCGCTAGTCTCACCCCCTTCAGCCTCACACAAACATGCCCAAGTGTGACAGCCTGACCAGGGGAAGGAGCCTGGCAGGGAGAGCTCCCTCTCCCATAAAGCAAGACTAAAGCTGTAAATGAAGCTGGGAGTGAAGAGGGAAGCAGGTCGGGACAACTCCGTGAACTGTCACCTAACACCATTGACCCACACTGTCTCTTTTGCCTCTCCGAATGTGTTCCCTCACTTCCCCCTTAGTAAAATGAAGAGGTCATCGTAGAGGAGTGGCTCTCAATCCTGTTGCCCATTAGAATCACCTGGGGAGTTTTTAAATAATACTGTTGTCTCCTTTATTTAAATTTGCTCTTTTATCCTGCTTAGAGATTCCAATAGAACTGGCCTGGGGCAGGGCCCAGGAATCAGCATTTATTTATGAGGGAACAAGAGGGCGCATGTGGGGAGGGACAGATGGAGAGAATCTTTAAGCAGACTCCACACTGAGCGCAGAGCCCAACATGGGCACAACCCTGAGATCATGACCTGAGCTGAAACCAAGAGTCTGACCTTAGCCTACCGAGCCACACAGGAGCCCCAGGAATCAGCATTTTAATAGCTTTACAGGTGATTCTAATACAGAGCCTAGTTGAAAACTATCAGTTCTCTCTAGATCACTTCCAGATCCAAGAGCCTGCATTCGTGCCCCTCTCCTGTGAAATCCTACTGTGTCTGTCTCTCCCTACACCCTCTGCCCAGGCCCCAGAGCTCAAGCCTCACTTGACTCTTTGCCCCGACCCGTCACATACTTCTCTTTATGCACATGATATTCCATTTACTGTGTGGCACAAAGTCACTTCATACCTCATTAACTTCCTCTGCTTAATTAGGCAGAGGACAAGTCCCAAACAACTGAAGAATACATGGAAATTCACTGATAAAAAAATAAACAACAAATTAGGAGCACTTTTAAAACCCCCAGGAAATGTGAACGTAGAAGCAGAGAAGGGAAAGGACCCATTCCTAAAAAGTGACTTCGATTTGTAAAGTCACACATAGTTCAGTACACATTTCATTTAATATTAGCTCCACATGATTTATTCTCCTGGGCTGGCCCAACCCCGTTTTGTTGTGATTTCTGCAGATTTCACACGTACTTTATATTTACAACAAGTAACTCAGGTGAAAGGAGTTCTCTTTCCTAAATAACCCTTTATCCTTGCAGTAAGCAAAATGACGCAGAACACAGAGGCAGTGGCCTGGGTACTTTGGCTTTTCCCAGATGCACTTCTTTTGCAACCACGAAGATGGCGGACATGAAGGTGGTGGTTTGCCTGGCAGGAGTTCGAGGGCTACGGGTTAGTTTTCCATTTTATTTAGGTTCCAGATTTAGAATTTCCAAGTGCTAGTGGGGTGTAACTTTACTTCACTTTAATTTTATTCTGACACTTTGTGACGTGAACTGGAAACACTAGAGACTACTTCCTTTTCGGACCGCACTTGAAGCTTTCGTTGGTGGCCCCTTTCCAGCTCGGTTGTCATTCTCAATGAGGTACTTTGTTTTGTTGTTGTTGTTGTTTTTCTTTCCCAATCAAATGGCCTTAGTTAAGTTGAGGGGCAGTTTAGTCGAGGTGAGGGACACTGAGGCAATTTAGTAATTTAAACCCACCATGTGCTCTGGACAGGAGTCCAAGCTGGTGCCTTTCTGCTAATTAATTCTCCATGTCAGACATCTGGAAACCCGCCTCTTCTGCCTCATCTGAGTTGACTAATTAATTAAGCTGTGTTTGTAAACAGGCATTTTCTCCCTCAGCACTTTTTTCATCATCTGTTTCTTGAGCCACAAGCTGGTGACCCCATTTAATGGTAAACTACCTGGCCAATAATTTTGCTCTCCTGTGGACTGAGGAGGTTCCATTTGGAGACTGCCCAGCACTATAGAAGAAGCCCAGGCTTTGGAGGGAGGCAAATAAGGGTTTCTATCCAATTCAGCCATTTCTTAATTATGTGACCAGAGGTAAATTACCTTGTACCTCAAATGTCAGTTTCACCATTTTTCCCCTGCCAAACTTACCACTTAGCCCAGTGTCTGGCCTATCATTGCTTCTAAATAAATAAATACCTCTAAACATCAGGTATTTTTTGCTCAATGGGGCACTTCTAGTACCTTGACTTTGTGCAGGGAGTAGCCGATTTCAGGACACTTCCACATACATTATCACATTTGCTGCTCTTAAACCCCTCTGGGGGAGTTGTTACCTTCATATTTAACAGAGAATTTGACTCAGCAAGGTTAAAGGACAAGGTCCCATAGCTGGTGGGAGGTAGAGTCTGACCAAGTCCTCACATTCCTGGCCAGTGCTTTGGCTTTGAGATCAGATATTCTCCTGACCTTTAAGAGACGGTATGACACTAGATTTTAAACACTGGAAAAAACAAAAAACAGTTACACAAAGTATCTCAAGAGCACCGTATAAGGAAAACGATGAGATACCACTAATACTAAAGGTGTTGAAATACCTACTAGAGAAACATTATTCGGTGCATGGAAGGATATTGACAGTTTAGCTTCTGAATTTCCCATTCTTGGGGTGCCTGGGTGGCTCAGTCGTTAAGTGTCTGCCTTGGGCTCAGGGCGTGATCCCGGTGTTCTGGGATCGAGCCCCACATCAGGCTCCTCCGCTGGAAGCCTGCTTCTTTCTCTCCCACTCCCCCTGCTTGTGTTCCCTCTCACTGGCTGTCTCTCTCTCTGTCAAATAAATAAATAAAATCTTAAAAAAAAATGAATTTCCCATTCTTTAGCATCCTCCTCTGTCCCACCAGCTTTTGTTGGTTTGTGGAGGAGTTGTTAGTAATTGTTGTGATCCAAAGTTATTAACTAATTTCAATAGCATTAATACCTCCATTTGGACAGTTTGATATATGTTTGATTCTCTTACCAACCCTGTGAAATTAGTAGAGTATTCCTATGTACATATCTTCCCACTTTGCTGGTAAAGAAACTCAGATTCCCAGAGGCTCAGTGATTTGTCACATTCATAGGACTTGTCGGTGGTAGTAGGGCTGGGCCTGAAACACGACTCTGTGTTTAGCACTCTTCCAACAGTACTACAGTTAAGAAGGACTTATGTCAGCGAGGTACTTATTTATATTAAGGAACTCTAAAGAACTTGGTGATGTTTTGTCTTTTAATTCTATCTCTGTCATCTTCTTTCTCCTAACTTCTTCTTCCGTTTTGCCTGAAATGTGTAGCCTTTTCCAAGGTGGATATATTTCAGTTAACCTCTGCTATGTAACAACCACTTCAAAGCTTAGTGGCTTGAAACAACTACCATTGTATTACTCACTATTTTGGGGGCAGCAGTTTGAGTTGGGAATGAGCTGAGTGGTTCTTGGGTTCGCCTCAACATGGTGCCACTCATCTGCTGGGGTGACCTGGATAATCCAAAATGGCCTAACTCGCATGTCTAGCTATTGCTTCTGGCCATCAGCTGGACCCCGTTCTGCGTGTTCGTCCATCCTCAAGGAGGCTAGATCAAGTTTCTTCACAGTTATCAGCAACATTCCAAGAAGGCAAGGCCCATTGCACTGTCACTCATCAAGTCTCTATATGAATCACATATTTTGCGATTCTGCTGGTCAAAAAGCAAGTCACAAGGCCAAATCTAGAGTCAGTGAGAGAGGAGACTATGCGAGTATAGATATTGGGATATATGATTCACGGTGGGTACCACTAATATAGTGATCTACCATGAATGGCTATAAAAATAATATCTACCTTATAAGACTTTCTGAGGATTAAATTCAATAATGCATGCGCCTTGCTTAGCATGGTCCCTGACATAATAGTGAATGCTCAGTAAATATTAGCTAGTATTATTAGTAGAATCACCATCATTTATTATTAGCTGCCAAAAGCATGTTCTCCTTTTAAAATCCCACTCACTCATTTGTTCACCTAACATTTACTGAGTGCCCACTGTGGTACTATTCCTTATGCTAGGCATTGCAGATATTATAATAGTAATAATAATGTTCATTCCCTGCCATTGAGGAAATTATACTCTACTAGAGGAGACGAGACACATAAGCAACTAAATATGCTGTAGCAAGTTCAGTGATGGGGATATGTACAGGGTATTAGGTAGCCTTCTTTTGTTCCCTCCAAACTCCTCAACCCCACCTGGGGGCATGGTGAGGAAAGGCTTCTTGGAGTAGATACTACCTATGTTGAATCTTAAAGGTTGAGTGGTGTGATCCAGAAGAAAAGAGATTTAAAATAGAGAATCCCAGTAAGGGAAGGGTAAGGGCATTCCGATAGGAAACAGCATATTGTGTTTTTATCAGATCAAGGTAAAGGCTAGGAACCCTGAAGAGATAAGTTAAAATGAAAGCAGAAAGGCCAGAAAGAAGAGAGAAAAGAAGAGAGGGAGGGAGGGAAAGAAAGAGGGAAGGGGAGAGAGGAAGGGAAAGGGTGGAGAATAACTATGTACTCGTCCAAGGAGGGTGGATATCACTCCGTAGTTGAAGGAGGAGGCACTGACAGACTTTGAAAAGGGGAAGGATGGGGTCAGATCTGAATGTTAGACAGCTTACACTGGGACCCGGTAGAAGATGGACTGGACAAGATAGGACTGGAGGTGGGAAAACCAGTCAGGAGAAATGTAGGAATCCAGGAAAGAGGTGGAGTGTCTGAGAATGGTGGCCTGTGTGAAATCCTTTCCTGCCATTTCTAGCCTTCAAAGCTAGGGGAAGGCATTTCAGGGAGAAAAGGAATGACTTTGGATAACATAGTCCAGAATATTCCATAAAGACTATTTTGTACATACTTAGCAGGTATGTGTGTCCACAAAGTTGGACAATTCTGCCTCAGGAGGGTGGGAGAGCTGGGACAATCTTAGAAGGAGTGGTATTGCTAGGGATTTAGTCCTCTTGTCCTTGGCCTTAGTGAGGTGTGAGGAACCTGTTCTATGAATTCTACAAGGTACCTTCTTAGAAGCTTATCTTTCATGACTTTTTTCTCTTTTCTCTGTGGTCTAGTCTTTTAAATTATAATGCATTTTCAATGACTTTGACCTCTTCTATTTGTGCTCCTCCATCACCTCGGTGATTTTTATGTGTCTTTTCAATGTTCATGCCTTGTTTCTTTTCATATATATTCACAACCTTATGCCGTGGATTTCCTGGATGATCACACTTCCAACTATGCTGCTTTATTGTCCCTGAAAACACATTCATAATTATCAGAGTTTACATCCAGTTTTGTGGTCTGGAAAACATTGTCATTATACTTACACAGTATGTTCCTTTTCCACAATCCCTCCTGTTACTTTCTTTTTGGCCCTTGTGCACGAACGCCCTGCAGCACTAAAAACAGCTCTCTATAGTCTCACCTGATGAGGTCCTGCCCCGGTTCCAGCCACCTTTTCTAGCTCTGGATATTTTGCGTGAGAACCCGATTTTGCTTGTTGGGTTGCAACTACGGACATCATTTTCCTTAGCATCCCGAGATACCCTTCCGAGGAGTGCTAGCCCAGCATGTCTAAGATCTATGGTAGATTCCTGTGTGGTTTCAAATAACCTTTCCTTTAAACATCGTGAATACATTTGGAATTCAGAGGAGGATCATGATGGAGGATGTGATGAAACTTACCAGGAGGCAAAGGGCCGAACAAGCTGGGCTCAGTCCAGTAAGCAGTGTTTGAAGAGCAGTATAATCATCGCGGGCTCCCAGGGGTCTCCCACGAGAGTGCCTTCTGGACAGTGGCACTGCTTCTGTCCCGTGCATTTTATCCTTCAGCTGTTCTGCGTTCTTAGGGCCTCTAATACTGTGGTGGGCCCAAGGCATGTGGGGCTGCCTAGGGAGAATGGGACGGGTGGGCTATTCTGAGTCAGGACCATTTACTGAGCATTATTATTACTCCATGCCTGATACTGTTCTTATTCATCTTATCTAATACTTGAGGCAATATGGAGTAGTGGGAAAAAGCAACTTGCCTGTCATAGGGAACCCCGAGACAGGGATCTTACAGAAACCTTCTGCATATGAGCTCCTAATCCTGGAGGAGGATTTGTGGAAGGGGTGCATAGAGAATAAAAAGGGAGATAGAAGGCATGAAAATGACTGGACCTGGCCGCAAGGTTTGGCTCGTAGGCCAGTTGGAAGGAGATGCCAAATGATCTGCTGAGTGTGATTGGCTGTCCAAGTCACCCCCTCGAGGCCTGGGGGACAGATAGGGGATGCAGTCACAAGCCACTGTCGGACTTGACAACAGAAACTGTAGCTGGTTGGCCCTGCCTAAATCCAGAACTCTGAGCTTGAGTGCAGGCCTCTTGCTTGTCCTTCCCTGGCCCCAGGCAGGGGAGCACTTGCTTAGGAATGACGATGGAATCTGCCTGTCCCTGGTGAGCCAACCCACTTCTTGGGTCCTGAGATGGTCACAAAAAACTGATAAGAAATACCACCACGACCACCACCACTGGCATTTACTCAGGGCTCACCATATTCCAGGCATTCCAAAAAGCATTGTACGTACATTACTTTATTTGATTTTTATCAAAATCCCACAAAGATAGTTTATTCTCTATGGCCTTTTATAGGTGAGATAAACAATGTGTGATGAGGACTTGCTGTGATTATAAAGAATAGACACCCAACTTGAACTAGCTTAAGCAAAAGGTAAATTCATTATTATCTCACCAGAGATAGTCTCACCAGAACCCACAACAGAACTGTGGCTGGGCATCTAGAATAGCTAGAAGCCAGGACTCTGATGCTCTCAGATATCTCACTGTCTCTCACTTGTATATACTTTTCTCTGACTACTGGCTTCATTCTTCTCTCTCTCCATAAAAGCCAGTTTTCTTCATCGGGTCCCAAATGTGGCTGCCCACCACTTCTGAATTTTACGTATTCCAGCTTATGCTACTGGGGTGACACTGACTTGGCACTCCTTTTGGTCCTAAGGCTAAAAATCACCCGGCAGTCAGGTGCCCCGGCCCTCAGGCCAAGGGATAGACTGAGAAGGGCAGTAACATGGCAGCTTCCACAGGACCATGCAGTTGGAAGGAACAGTTCACAAAAGGAGGAGAGACTGAACTAAGAAAAGGGGTCAGGGGAGAGAGTGAGCAAGAAGAGTCAGGCGGAAGATGGCAGGTTGGTAAAGCAGCCGGCATCCACAATACAAAGTGTAAAAGGTTAGGTAACTTGTCCAGAGTCACACAAGCCAAGCCAGGACTTGAATTAGGCCTTTCTGACTTCAAAGCCTATGCACTTAACTAATATGACAAAAATAGAATGAAGTAGTGGAGTGAATGAATGAATGGATGGACTAATTAATACATACGTACATTCACACATGCGCACACCGCATACATTACACATATACAAATACTGGTGAAGCCCGTGCTCAAATCCAGGACGTCGCATTCAGAATGGTCAGACACTGTGCACCTCTGCTCTCCCATCACAGCCTCTCATTTGAGGACAAAGGTGGAGAGTAGTAAGAAGCTAACCCAATGATGAGCAGTGTTCATGACTGAAGTCTGTGGCCCGGGCCCCAAAAGCAGATTACAGCAGCAGCCCTGGAGTCCACCCACATCCAGCAGTCAGCGTCCCTGCCGAGCTGTGCTCTGGGGCCAGCCCATGTTCTGGGCATGTTGCACACACATCCAGAGTCCTGTGATATAGGAGGAAGTAGATTCAGGGAAAGTGGGGCTAGCCTGAGCGCTGTTGAAATTTGACATGCATGTCCCTGACTGGCTCCCACATGTCCTAGAAGGTGGTGCAGGGCTCGATTTTGGAGTTTCGGAGGAGAGGCCTTTTTTGGGAAAAGGTAGATCAGAGGAGATGGTGGAGCTCAGCTCTCAGTGACTGAGCCCTCTTAAGTCCCCAGATGGGACCCTGAGGTTCCTGTCCACAGACGGGGAGCAGAGGCTTGGGAGATTTCAAACCCTTTCAGACACTTCAGGACAACACGCCGAACCTTTCCGTCTATTTGAGCGTGAGTGGCAAACTATGAATAAAACTCTCTGACCTGAAAGAACTAACGCCTTTTCTAAAATACTCATCTCATCCCAGGGTGGGGTTTATGGAGGAGGACACCTGGCTCATTGGGACTCTTTGGGTTCAAGGCCTGTGGTAAATCTAGAAGGGTCATAGCATTTTTAATCTTTGTGATTTCTGTTTTTATTTGTATGGAAACAGCGCACAAAACCAAAAGAATTGCATGGAGTTTACCCTGACATGTTTTAATGAATTGAGTGAAAGTTTGAGAAGTTGGAGTTGGTTCAGTATTTCCCCCTTGCCACTTGCAAGGAAAAAAAAAAGATTATGTTTCTGGGAGGAAGTTAGGCATGTTAAAGAGTCGTTCCCATGTTTCATTCGTAGGAGTAATAGTGATAATGAGAAGGGGGAGAAGGGAGAGGAAAATAGCAAATACTTGCACAAAGCTGAGATGTACCAGGCACAGAGAGATGAAATAACTCACCAAAGGTCACACAGCCTGTCAGCGCTGTGCCTCCCACTGGCACCTGCTACCATCCTGCGTGTCAGGCCCACACTGTGGACTTGCCACAAAGCCTTTAGACACAACCATCGTTCACAGTTTCTGCGAGGCTGGGGTGAGGGTGGGAGGCTACGGGGCTGAAGCAGACTCTTCCCTCTCAGATCACAGTAAAGTGAGGAATAAAGAGGTCAGGAATATTCTTTTGGCAACATGGCAGAGTGAAAGAAACATGGCATTCTAGAGTCAAAGAGGTCCGGCGTAAAACCCTGGACCCTCAGTGAGTCTGTGTTTTGTCTGTATTATGGGTATCACCTTCTGGGGAATTAGTGACAAAGCAATGCCACGACTCCATGTGAGGTGCCTGGCACAGGGTCCAGCCCAGAAGAGCTACAATGGCTCCAATATTAACACTGCCTTCATTCGTGATCATTGGCTTCATTCTTCTTTCTGTCTCGCTAGGCCAGTTTTCGTCACATCTGCTTGTGGAGTTATCTGAAATGCCCACAACTGTTCTCTGGTGCCTGGGGAATCAGCAGCTTCCATCCCTGGCACCTGCTTCTACTCTCGCTCGCCATTTCCCCATTCCTCAGCTCTCCAGAGCAGGAGACACAGAGGGCAGAAGGAGTGGAGAACAAGGATCACTCCCGAGGGCAAGGGCTGGCAGTAGCGGGTGGGAATGCACAGTCCCCAGGGAGCCCTGGGCGTGAGACAGGGATAGCAGCCGAGGCCTAGGATGACAACCACTGGCTCAGTTTCACTGGGAGACCCACACAAGTGCCAGGCAAGAGTGGCTGGCTGGACCTCCCCATGGCCCGTGTGTCCCGGGCTGCCGGTCCCCAGCTTCCTGAGTGCCGAAGCCTCAATAGGCCCAGGCGGTCATGGATCAAATTTGAATATGCAAATTACTTTCCAATGCATTTTTCAAATGCTGGAGTTCTAAACCTAGACATCACTGACTATGCAAATGATTAGGCGAAGGAGTGTCAAGCTGTGCGCGTGGCCTTGTTAGGTTCTCTGTGCAGCGGATTTCACCGTTACACTTACAGCAATGCACACAGAACCAAGTCCATCCAGGGCAGCTTTATAACCAGGATGCTGGAGAGAGACAGAATGAAGAGAAGCAGTATGTGCAGCAGGCTTTGCTTCCTAAGGCCTTTCTGTGGAAGAACACTGGGATTCTACCTACTGGAGCCTTTGGAGGGTACCATGCATTTTTCCCCTGGTGACATCACTCAGTGATTTACTAAGAGCACACTTGTTCAAGCCAGGACAAGGGACAAAAAGAAGTAAAATAACACAGTCTCTGCTCTAGAGGGCTTAAATATTCAGAGACAGGGATTTGTATATCAAACTGTAGCTAGTATTTTAATATAACAGCAAAAGGGAGTGGTTGACCCACAAAATTATTCCGGAAGATAAAATAGAGCTTTTTCTTGGAGCGGGGGTGACCAGGGACAGCGTCTTGGAAGTGAGGAGGCCTGAGAGGGGCTGAGAAGGATGCAGAACATTTGAGAGGCATGGAAAGACTGATGGAGGGAAGACTGAACAACACGAGACAAAGCTACATGTCCATCAGACAGTATAGGACAAGCTCCATGCAATAGGGAGGAGCAAGGACCACTCTGAGAGGGGTAGATCTTTTTTCTTTAAAGTAAAGTGGGGAAACCAAATGTTCTATATAAAGAGATGTGATACTACAAAAGAAGGAAAGGTAAAGGTAAAAGCCTGTGCATTAAAAAATATATCAAAACAGAAGACGAATCTCAGGACGAGAACGATGTTTCAAGCGTATCTGACAGATAGGGGATTACTATCCTGCTACACCAGGAGCTCCCTACAAATAGATAAGAAAGACAGAGAGCTCCACGGAAAATGCGTGAGGGATAAGACCAGAGGGTAAAAGAGTTTTCACTCACTGTGAGCCGAGGAGATGAAATTCAAGCAATTAGATACCGTTTTTCATTCCTTAGGTTGGCAGATGTTAATAGTGCTAAAAACCTGCTGGTGAGCATGTGTGCAGGGAGCGCTCGCGTGCTTTGCTGACGGGAAGTTCAGTCACACTTTTGGCAAAGTTCAATAATATTCAATAAATATCCTTTTATCCTGCTTATTCATTACTGGGAATGAATGCTTTGGAAATATCAAGATACATATTATGTATTTTGGTTACAACTTTTTAGGAAATATCCTAAATACTTATTAATAGGGGTACACGTAACACGCTGAGGCATGTCCGTTATTACGGACTACGTTGCAGCTATTAAAAGGAGTTAGCTCTAACTGGGAGTAAGCCCATAATGTATGACGAAGTGGAAAAAACAAGTTGCAGAGACATGTTTATATTATGATAGGATTTTGGAAAACACACACGCGCATACACACACATGTCTCCTTTTTCATATATATGTATATGTATTTTGTGTGAATATAAAGAACGGATGGCCATACACCAGAATGTCCACTTGGTTATCAGTGATGGGGAGGAGGGGCAGATATGGAGAAATAAAGATTGAACAAAATTGAATACTAGCAGACACTCAACCTTTAAAAGTCCTCAGAGCTAGGATGGGTAGCTTTAGGGAAGAGAAATGGGAGTGCCTTCCTGTCATCAGGTTTTTGTTAGGAGTCTCAGGCCTGCCCCGGGGCAGCTGCCTGATGTGACGCGGCTTTGGGACAGAACAGGATGCATGTTCAGGCTGCCTTGCCGACACTGTGGCTGTTCTTTTAGCTTGCTCAGGGAACTCAGGAAACTACATGTGAGTTGTGAGTTCAACTACTTGAAATTTTGCATCTTTAGGGTGCCTGGAAGGCTCAGTCAATTGAGCATCTGCCTCGTTCTCAGGTCATGATCCCGGGGTCCTGGATTGAGCCCAGCATCAGGCTCCTTCCTCAGCGGGGAGTCTGCTTCTTCCTCTCCCTCTGCTGCTCCCCCTGCTTGTGCTCTCTCACTCTCTCTGTCAAATAAATAAATAAAATCTTTAAAAAAATTATTTAAAATTTTTTTTTAATTTTGCATTTTCAAAGTCAGTGGAATGCGTACAATAAGCAGCAAGTATTGAGTGTTAGAGCCAGATGCTATCTCAAACAAGAAACAAAAATACTTTGATTTTTGAAAAATAACCTTTGACACCTAAAGAGGCTCTCCTAAGTGCTTTGGTTCCAGGATCCTAAAAAATGACTTTCTGTGCAGATGAGAGAGGCAGCCTGGGGAGACTGATGTCCTTTGCTATCTGTGCAAGGACTGCAGCAGCCTTTACAGCAGCCGTGCCCTGCCCAGACCCCTCTCCCTTCTCCATGATGACACACTCTCCAAAGGGACAAACTCAGGGGCT